>NW_006399831.1:8378187-8388256 GCF_000299155.1 Elephantulus edwardii | reverse complement strand
GGATAGATATAGATAGATGATAGATAGATAGATAGATAGATAGATAGATAGATAGATAGATAGATAGAGAAAGAGAGAGAGAGGAGAGCGAGTCCCATTTTAATACATGCATATGGATCTCCTTCTAGCTTAAAGAAATGAAAAGGGCCAGGCTAGAGGGTAGCAGGGAGCTATGGTAGTTTAAGAGTAAAAGGCTGAGCTGCAAGCCCAGAGGCACATGTTTAGAATCCACCAGCTGCTCAACAGGAGAAAGACTGGGAATCTCCTCTTCTGTGATTAACTGACTTTGAAAAGCTGCCAGAGGGTCAGCTGTGGGTTGGTTCCTACTCAACAGTACAAACCAAAAACAGCACCATCTCAAAGTTTTGCAGCCTCAGAAACAAACGGACAATCTCCATGAGTCAGAATTGACTCAAAGGGAGGGGAAGAATCCTGGTGACACAGTATTAAGGGATATAATTAATAAATGGCCATCAGAAGTTTAAATACATTACTCCATGGAAGGAAAATGTGGTAGTATGATTCTATAAGTATTTGTTGTGTTGTGTACTACAGAGCTGAAACTGACCGAGAGCTGACTCTCTGGAAGGTTTTCAGAGGCAGTTAATTGCATGAGAGGAGATTGTTGATCTTCCTTCCATGGAGCGAATTGTGGCCTTGAACTGCATGTGTTTGGGACTGAAGCACATTTTCGTGCCTTAGGCTACCAGAGCACTAGAATGACCATTGCATTGGAACAGATAATAGAAAAAAACTGTCTAAAATGAAAATATGAGTAGGCATTATATTTGCACCAACAGCTCAGTAAAAGAGAGGACTGGGGGCAGGAGTGGGTGGGTAGGTAATTGAGCAACAGTGAGTAAATATTAAGAAAAGAAAAAGTGAACTGGGGGAGGAGAAGATAGGGTGAGGAGGTAAAATGTGCCACAATGTCCATAACTTCTCTGTATGTTTGTTAAAAGGGAGGAAGGTCAATCTTCTCCTCTGCCATCAACTGCCTTTGAAAACCTGCTTGAAGGTCAGCTATATGTCAGTTCCAATTCAAGGGCACACAACAACAGTAATCTATATCTAAAGATATAGATATTGACAAAGATATTTAAATAGATCTATTTACTGTCTCTGAAAATCCACTCTGTCCTCTGCCAATTGCACTGACTCCCACACTCCCATCCCAATTATCCTAGTCACTGAATCAATCCTCCTCATAGAGGGCCTTCCTCTCCTGCGCCGTCCCTCCACCCTCCCAAGCATGATGTTCTCCAAGGACCGGTCTCTCCTCACAACATGTCCAAAGTATGTTAGATGGAGCCTCAGAATCCTTGCCTCCAAGGAGCCACCTGGTTTAACCCTTTCCAGGACAAATATGTTTGTTTTCCTAGCAGTCCATGGTGCTCTCAATACTCTTCTCCAGCACCACAGCTCAAAGGCATCAATTCTCCTTCTATCCTCCTTGGTCATTGTCCAACTCTCTGATGCATAACAAGTGATTTCTAAGACCACGGCCTGTATCAAACGCACCTTCTTCTCCAGAGAGACACCATTGCTCTTCAGTACTTTAGGTAGGTCCTTAACAGCAGACTTTCCCATGGAAATGCATCTTTTAATTTCCTGGCTACTGGTGCCAAGAGTGTTGACTGTGGGGCCAAGCAAACTAAAGCTGTGAACAATCTCAATCTCTTCACCATCCATCCTGATGCTGCCAGTTGGTCTAGTGGTGAGAATCTTTGTCTTCTTGACATTGAGCCTCAATTCATATTGGAGGCTGCAGTCCTTGACCCTCTGCAGCAGGTGCTTCAGGTCCTCCTCAGTATTCAGCAAGCAGGGTAGTGTCATCTGCATAACACAGATTGTTGATAAATCCTTCATTAGGTGAAGAAAAAAAAAACCCAAAACCTCAGCTAGTGAAAACACAAGGTTGACATGAATAAAAGCCAACTCCATGACAACTAAGAGAAATAATCTGAAAACATAGTTACTTTTCTTTTTCTTCCTTTCTTTATTTCCTTCCATTCTTTTGTTCCTTTCTTTTCTCTCTCTCTCTCCCCCCCCACTCGCTCTTCCCCCCACCTCAGCTAAATATATCACTATTGTAATATGTATAGAATATAATTTTTCTTTTACACACAGATCATTTGTGAATTAAGGCCTCCTTAACATCTCCTCTTGTGTGATTTAAGGCCTATGAAAACCCTCTGGAGGATCAACTATGGATTGGTTCTGACTCGATGGTACATAACAACAACAACTGTGATACCTAACAGTAGCAGTTAAATACATTGTGTTTTCCTCCTTCTTAGTTATTTTTGGGGGAGAGTTGAAATAACTTTTTACGTGTCCTGTTTTTACTAATTTTCCCCCCACCTGTACTACATTCTACCGGACTTTTAATGGACTTTTTTTAATAATTAAAATAAAAAATCAACAGACCTTACTTCTAAATCTCTTTTAGTCTGAAAGCTCCAGTGAAGCTTGTTTACCATGGACGATGCTGTGGCATGTGCAATACCACAGGCATTATTGCAAACATACCATGAACTCTCAAAAGAATAAAGAAATAAGTTTTAAAATAAGTGCAACAAAAAAAAAGTAAAATAACATAAGTGCAACCAAAGCATTTCTTAGATACTAAGGTAGTGAAACTTATTTTGTATTTGGTGTCAGGAAAAAAACAGTTGCTAGAAAATATATATAACTTCACAGGAAGAGATTGATCATCCTTCTCTAGTACACACACACACACACACACACACACACACACACACATACACACTAGAGGCAAGAGGCTATCTTGCAGTCCCAAGAGGCATATGGTTCAAATCTAATAGCTGGTCCATTAGGTGAAGAATGGGGAATCTCTTCCTATGTAATCTATTGCCTATCGAAACCTCCTGCAGGGTCACTAAATAAAGCATAAGTTATTTTTTCAATTGTATAAGCACTTTAATTGCAGAGAGCTGTAGGAGCTTCTTGATGAGGAGTTGTGCTGCCAATCCAAAGGCACACAGTTTGATTCAGCCGGCCATATGTTGTCTCTTTTCTGGAGAAAGAGGGATAATCTCTTCCTATGAGATTTACTGCCTCTGAAAACTTGCTGTAGAGGTCAACTATTAGTCAATTCTGACTTTCTGGTATATAACAACAACAGTAATTGCAAAAATAAATGCTATATAGATTTGTAAAATAGTATAACTGAAGGTAAATATGATCTAAGTTATCATAAAGAGTTATATTAGAAATGAAATGCCTTTTAAGTCCTTCTTTCCTTTTAAAACTATTTGTTTGCATGGTTTTTTTTCTGATTACAATTTGGTCATTTTTTAATATTTGTTAATTATGATCTTTGCATAGTCAATAAAACACAGATAGATATTCCTCTGATACTATCTGTTTTCTGCCAAGATTCATCTAAGATAAGCTATAATATCCCTAGTACCACCACCTCTTCTAAACCCAGCCTGCACATCTGGCAGTTTTCTGTTGACGTGCTGCTCCAGTCGTTTTGGATAATTTTCAGCAGAATCTTGTTTGCATGTGATATTAATGATAGTGTTTCATAATTTCTGCACTCTGTCAGGTCACCTTTCTTTGGAATGGGAACAAATATTTTTATTTTTTCCAATCAGTTGGCCAGGTGGCTGTCCTCCAGATTTCTTGGTACAACTTAGTGAGCACATCCAGTCCAGCATCTCTTTGTTGAAATATGTCAATTGGTATGCCATCAACTCCTGGAGCCTTGATTTTTGCCAATTCTTTCAGAGCAACTTGAACTTCCTCTTTCATCACCACAGGTTGTTGCTAATATGTTGTTTTATGAAATTTTTCTGTGTCAGCCAGTTCCTTCTGGTACAGTAACTGTATATTCCTTCCATCTTCTTTTATTACCATTCTGCTCAATGCATCCTTAAGTATTGCCACATGTGTCATCAGAACAGAGCAGAGACACTGCATGGTTCAAAATTAGGAAGGGGGTCTGCCAGGGATGTATTCTGTCTCCATACCTTTTCAATCTGTATGCAGAACTGATCATCCAGGAGGCTGGGCTGTATGAGGAGGAATGTGGCATCAGGATTGGAGGAAGATTCATCAACAACCTATGTTATGCAGATGACACACCCCTACTTGCTGAAACTGAGAAGGACCTGAAGCACTTGCTATAGAAGATCAATGACTGCAGGCTTCAATATGGATTGAAGTTCAACATCAAGAAAACAAAGATTCAAGATTGAGATTGTTAACAGTTTTAGTTTGCTTGGCTCCACAATCAATACTCCAGTTACCAGCAGATAGGAAATCAAGAGGCAAATTTCATTGGGAAAGTCAGCTGTCAGGGACCTCTCCCAGAGTACTAAAGAGCAATAATGTCAGACTGGAGACTAAGGTGTGCTTGATCTGGGCCATAGTCTTTGCAATTGCGTGCTCTGTGTCAGAGAACTGGACAATGACTAGCGATAATGGAAAGAGAAGTTATACCTTTGGGCTGTGGTGCTGGAGAAGCGTGTTGAATATACCATGGACTGCTAGGAGAACAAACAGGTTCATGCTAGAGAGGGTGAAAACGGGCTACTCCTTGGAGGCAAGGGTTCTGAAACTTTGTCTGTCATATTTTGGGCATGTTGCAAGGAGGGACCAGTCCTTGGAGAGGGACATCATGTTTGGGAGAGTAGAGGGGCAGCACAAGAGAGGAAGACCCTCAATGAGATGGATCAATTCAGTGATTGGTGTAGTAGGAGTAGGTGTGTCAGAGACAATGATGTTGGTACAGGATAGAGCAGGGTTTAGGGCTCTTGTACATAGAGTCGCTATGAGTCGCAAGAGACTTGATGGCACATAACAGCAACAATTATGATCTGTTAGGGTTATACAACATATTATTACTATTTAGACACATTCTCATTTATTAAGGACTTTTATCTAGGAAGTCCACTTTACTGTCGTAATTAACTTTTTCATTAAGGAGCTAACAAAAGCAGAAAATTATAAATTTTTAATTATTCAAACCTCATAGTATACATTAGCCCTTTTTACATCATAAGTCATAACCTACACACTATGAAACCACCTCAGAAAGTCACTAACTTTTAGACTAGAGAATAATGCAATTCAAAGACATCTTTTAAATAGTTTTGCCTCTTAAGCGTGTTGAGTACAGATTGATATCATAATCCTTGGTTTAAAGCTATTGAGTGATTAGTAATGAAAAGACAGACAAAAACCAAAGTAATAGTCCCATAATCACTGCTCCTCAATCTACTCTTCCTTATTGATATAATGGGGTATGAATTAATTTTAAAAAGTGGTGACTATTGATTATTTAATGGAAGAAGATAGGGTAGAGAAACGCTGAAATGAGCCTATTCCTTGCCCTCCTGGACAGCATGGCCCATTATACAATGGTGAAAATTAGGCATTAACCCTTATTAATATTTAATAGGTAGAAGAAATTGTGGGCATAAGGTAGCAAATTGTCCCACTCATGAGCTAGAGTGATGTTTCAAGTCTCTAAAAGAATAACATTTTTCACCTTTGTTCAGATTGTTTGTAAACAGACCAGTATACTCAATACTTTCTGTGATCTCCGAGTCATGGTGGCCTGAGGAAATGTCTCCTAAGCAAAATGAAATGATTAATGTACAGGAAAGTCACTTCTGTTAAGGAAAGTTTGCATAAGGAGACTGTATTTTCTAGTGTGGTTCTAAATTTTAGTCTTTGTCCTGTTCTCTGGGAACTCAAGGACTTGTTCCACAGGGGTGACAAGCCAAGGTGTGAATTGTGTCTAACACAGCAGTCATCCTTGGGCGGCACCCTGTATCACACACCGTCTATCAGGCTAACCCTTTGTCACATGTCAGAATCTTTGTGTTTCAGTTCATTTAAAATGGAAACAAAGAGTTTTAAAGATAGTTGGTGGTAAGATGTGAGTGTGGGAGTGTTTTTAAGGACCAGGAGCCCTTGAAACTGACTTGGCTGTGGTTTCTGAAAGAAAAAAAATTACAAAGTTTTCTAGATTACTGATACTCATTACTAATTTTTAAGATCACCAAGAGGTTTTTCAGTACTATTACCTTATTTTTTAAAATATGATAAGCTTGGAGTGAGATAAATGGCTTAAAGATAGAACAGATTCTTGTGATAGAAACACGAAGAACTTAATATCAGAGTCCTACCATCTCAAATAATATATAAAATTAAATAGATGCTAAGGGAGAACTTTTTTTAAAATATTCAGTGCCTCTAAAGACTTTTTAAAAATGTGCTTAGGAGAATTATTTCCTTTTTCAGGATATGTTTACAATTACCAACCTAGACTGAATTGAATAAGGATAAATGTTTAGCTTTGTACACAAAAGGTGTGGTAAGGGAAGAATCTTTTAACACCAAGGTTTTCTCAAACATAATGCCCACTACTGATACGGTAGTCTCATTGTTATTTCATGGTAAATATGGATAAATTCAGTTTTATTCTTCAACTTCTGATCTTACATGGCTACATGCCCCTTTCAATTTATGATATTTTTGACTGTGTGGATCACAATAGACTGTGACTAACTCTAAGAAGAATGGAAATCCTAGAACACTTGATTGTGCTTATGTGAAACCTATACTTGGACCAGGGGGCAGTCATCAGAACAGAGCAAGGAAACACTGCATGGTTCATAATAGGGAAGGGTATATGCAAGGGATGTGTCCTATCTCTATATTTATTCAATCTATATGCAGGACAGATCATCCAGAAGGCAGGGCTCAATAAGGAGGAACGTGGCATCAGGATTGGAAGAAGATTCATTAACAACCTACATTATGCAGATGATGCAACTTTGATTTCTAAAACTGAGGAGGACCTGACATGCTTGCTGCAGAAGGTCAGGGACTGCAGCCTTCAATATGTTTTGAAGCTCAACATCAAGGGGGGAAAAAATATTCTCACCCCTGGGCTGATTGGCAACCTCATGACAGATAGTGTAAAGATTGAGATTGTAAACAGTTTGGGATTGTTAACAGCTTCAGTTTGCTTGGCTGCTCAAGCAACAATCTTGGTACCAGCAGCTAAGAAATAAAAAAATGAATTGCATTGAGAAAGTCTGCTGTCAGGGACTTTTCCAAAGTATTGGAGAGCAATGATGTCAATCTGGAGATTAAGGTGTACCTGATCCAGGCCATAGTGTTTGCAGTTACTTCCTATGTATCAGAAAGCTGGACTATGACTACAGATTATAGAAGATTTGATCCCTTTGAGATGTGTTGCTGGAGGAGAATATTGACTATAACATGGACTGCTAGGAGAACAAACTGGTTTGTCCTGGAGAGGGTGAAAACAGAATTCTCAGGCCTGGGCGGTTTCCTTTTTTTAATGGCTCACAGTCCTTCTATCTGAAAAAAGGGAAACTGAGGCCCAGAGGAAGCAAGAAATAAAGCTTTTGCTTGGAGGCACGGATTCTAAAGTTTCGTCTGCCATACTTTGGGCATGTTGCAAGGAGGAACCAGTCCTTGGAGAGCAACATCGTGCTTGGGAGGGTGGAAGGACAGCTCAAAAAAGGAAGACCCTGGATGAGATGGATTGACTCAGTGACTAGGGTAGCGGGGGTAGGTATGTCAGAGACAATAAGGTTGGCTCAGGATAGAGCAGGGCTCAGAGCTGTTGTATATAGGATCACTCTGAGTTGCCAGGGACTCAATGGCACATAACAACAACTACATGGTAAGTTTTCTCTTTCTGATATTTAGCAAGTTTTAAGATTTAGCAATGGACATTTTTTCCAATTCTTTGTGAATAATTTAAAAAAGGACTTTCAGAAAATTTGTGCCATTCTAAACTTATATTCCAGAAGTGGAAAATAGTAGTTCTAAATCGTTGTCCCTGAGATTGGATGCCTTCTTAAAATTATAATTGGTATGGCCAAGACCCTCTTCTATTTGGTCTCTGGGTGTATCTTTAATGATACGTGACAACCATTGGAATACAATTCTACATCAGTAATCTCACCAGAAGTGGAAACAGGTCAAATGAGTCACTTGGAAATGGTCCGAAGCAACTGTCCTCTCTAGGTGTGATTCTGATGCCCAGTCAAGAAAGAAAGCCCACTTCTGTGGTGGGGTGTTTGTTTGTTTGTTTCAGTTCACATTTTTTAATAACATGGCATAGCTAACATTACACAAGAAGTCTCAGCCAATGAAGACATGCTGAAGATTATCGCTGCATTTCTCTTTTCACATAGAGTCTAGAGAGAACTTTATTACATACAGGATAAACAGCAAAAAGGTCTGTATAGAACAGTCTCTTTACAGTACTGAAAGCTACCGCTACAGTTCCCAGTGTATATATTCCTCAGATATTTCTTTATTTTTTAGTTGTCATCTTAAAAAAAAAAATCAACAAAACCCAAACAAACCTAAAACAAAACAAATCCCCAAACTTAAACAAACCAGAGAGAATTCCCGAAACAAAATAAAAGCACTGCACAACATCTGGAATTCACAAAACTGGAAACTCATAACTAAACGTTCATTAACTACTAAAACAGATCTCTCTGATCATTAGAAACAAGGGCATGTAGTTAACTTTTTTCTTTATTTTTCCTTTTGCAAAAACAGGGTAACAACGTCAGATAGCACTTGAATATACTAGAAGACCAAATGGAACTACTTTTATTTCATGCATATATTTTACAGTCCAGTAGACAAGACATATTGTATTTTTCTGCTAGTACAGTCATATTCTCTCCAAGTATGTAGACCAGAGGCTTAATGCTTTATAAAAGTATCATGAAGAGACAATAAGGTTGATGCAAACTTAAAAACATACGCACGCACTCGGTTTTTCTCGGTTTTTTTTATAACATTATTATTTAGAGTGCAAACTCGTTTCTCAGATTTAACCTTGACTTAAAAACCAGAAATAGTAAAATATTATTTTACCAATATAGGCTTTCCCTCTCTCACTTATCTTTTTTTTTTCTCTCTTTATGTACCATTAAATCGGGCCCGACTGGCATGGGAGGAGATTGCCCCTCCTTTTTAGTGGAGCATGTGGCGGATTTGAACCACACGTCTGTGGGATTGCAGCACAGCTTCTGGCCACTAAGCCACCAGATCTCCCTTGTCTCTCTTATCTTAGTGCTCAAAATCAAAGCCTCATCTAATCTGTAAATTATTATTATGACGTTGAGTAACATTGCTGGCTTCTACCTCTGAATGCAAGTTGTTGTTAGGTGCCATTGACTACAGCTCATACCAACCTTAGGAACAACAAAACTTTGCCCTGTCCTGCACATACCTCTGTCATGCACAAGCCACAATGGAATTTTTTTTTTTTTGCATCCAGTTTTGCTTTTTAACACAATTGATTTTTATGAGGCATAGTGGTAAAATGAGTCGAGTGTTTCGTTTTTCTTTGTGTGTTTTGTTGGTTGGTCAGATGGCTGGTTGCCTGGATACTACTCCATGCCTTATGAAAGCATGAGAGCTCAGCTGGTTCCAGAAAGGTTTGGTGAGAATTTTTAGGATTTTCTTCGTTTCAATTTCCAATAAATGTAACACTGTACATTACAAATAATTTAACTCCTATTAGGTGTTTACTTTCACATTACTAGTATAGAGACTTTTCCTTGACAGCAATTATTAAATGCTAGTAATTGTTATACTTTAAATATATTTAGAAATCTTTAGATTTCCCAGGCAGAAATGATCTTATAAGTTATATTTCTAAGTTATAGAAGTTATATTCCTAAGAAGCTGGCGCCTGTTGAATTTCCAGGATCAGTTTTGACAAGGAAGTCATTCTTTTACCTTCCCTTTTTCAACAGCGCAGCAGCAGTTTTGGGAATTTTGATCGCTTTCGGAATAATTTCCTATCAAAACCAGATGATTCTACTGAGGTTAGTATTGCATTATATTTTTATGAATATTATTCAAACATATTAAGCAAAAAGATGAATCTAATGTACTTTTTCTTTTTTCTCTCATTCATTTTTTTTCTTTCTTATTAATTTTAATAAACATTTACAGAGATTTTGGATTTCCATTCATTCATTGCTGCACTTTTCTCCCTGCCCACCCCTCCCCACCAGTT
>NW_006399831.1:8356139-8378082 GCF_000299155.1 Elephantulus edwardii | reverse complement strand
TATGCAACCTTAATTCTGGACTCCTGTGCTAACCATAATACTCAATCATATATCACCTCTAATCTGTTCTTTCCATCATCTGCTTCAATACAGTATACATAATTTTTCAAATGAAAGCAAGAAAAAATCCATATATTTGTAAATCATGTGTCTTATATATGAATTTGAGATAAATGAACAATAGTACCTAGTACCATGCCAAGCACGGGGTCCTGGAAGTGCAATGTTTAAGCACATGTCTGCTAGTTAACTATTTGACCTCTATCAGTGGTGCCACAGAAAAAAGACTTGGCACTCTACAATTCTAGCTGGGAAAACATCACAGGGCAATTCTGCTGTTGCTGTAAGTCAAAATCAGATGTCTGACACTGAACAATAACAACACCATGCTGGAAATAAAGAGTCAAAAGCTATTTATGGCATCTAAGATATTGGGGAAGAGAAAATATGAACTTATGAAGACTATTCAATAGGTGCCATCAAGTCGAGTATGACTCATAGCGATCCAATGAACAGAAGATCTGAACCCTGTTCTATCCTGTGCCATCCTCATACTTCTTGACACAAGAGTGCATTGCAGTAGTCACTGTGTCAGTTCAACCTCGTTGAAGGTCATCTTCTCCCTCATCAACCCTTTACCCTTCCTACCATCATTTTCTTCTCCAAGGAACAGCCCCTCCTAGCAAGATGTCCAAAGTATGTGAGACAAAGTCTCATCATCGTTGCCAGAGCACTCTGGCTGTACCATCTTTAAACACATGTTTGTTTTCTTGGCTGTCCATGGGATGGTCAGTGCTCTTCTCCAACACTACAGCTCAAAGGCAGCAGTTAATTTTTCATCATCATTAGTCATTGTCCAGCTCTCAGATGCATAGCAAGTGATCATAAAGATGATGGCCTGAATCAGACATGATTTAGTCCTCAAGCTGACATCATTACTCCTCAATGATAAACAATCTCAAATTTTCTAAGCATTCCCTCCCACTTCCAAAAAAACAACCAACAAAAAAAACACAACAAAAACCAATATGATTATGTAAGTTTAAATTACTTCAAATTAGGAAATGCCAACTTGACGTAAATTTGTTGATTTAACATAAACTTGTTAAGGAGATCATATAACTTCTCAATTATTTTTCATTGTTGTTGTTGTTGTTAAGTGCCATTGAGTTGCAGGCGACTCATATCGACCCTATGAAGGAGAGTCCTCGACACTTGGGTGCCTTTCATCCTCTTTCCAGGTTTCTATATATTTCTATATAGGCACTGACATATTCCATTAGTGGCTATGACATACACATTTGCAAACTATGGAAATGTTAAATATAGTACCAAAAAATATACCCATAAGATTGTTGTTGTTATGTCGAGTCACTTGCGATTCATAGCGACCCTATGTACAACAGTTCTAAACTCTGCTCTGTCCTGTGCCAACCTCATTGTCTCCTACACACTCAAAATAATAAAAGTAATAGTGCTAAGAATACCTGTTTTGAACACGTACTGTGATGTAGGCATAAGGTTAAGCACTTTACTTACCTATGGGTTTGATACTGGTAATATTTTCATTTTTTTTCTATAATTATATTTTATTAATTTTCATAAACATTTACAGAGATTTTGGGTTTCCATTCATTCATTGTTGCACTATTCTCTCTACCCTCCTCCCAGTTTGTTCTTGTCCAAATGCCACAGTGCTTGTCAAAGCCAGTTCTGATTAATCTTCTTAGTGTGTCCTTTGCCATTCCCTATCACTCCTCCCTGAGAGAGACTTCACCCTGAGTCATAAGGAAAAGGGGATGGCGTATTCTCTTAGCTACTTCCTGCTGAAAAGGGACGCTGTGGGCTTCAGGGTGAAGATCTTCTCTCACTACTCTAAAGGGCCCCTTTGGCAGTAGGAAACACATAGACTATTATGGAGATTGATTTGGGAATTTAGATGAACTCTTATTGATTGTGTTTGGCCGTACATGTTCATATCCTTGAAGATGTATCATGGGGGTGTTGCAACCTAGAAGACACAAATTTGACTAACAAGTTATAAGTACACGAGTCAAAAATTATGGAAAAGTAAAAGAAAAGATTCTTTCATTGTTTTACAAACCCTCCCCCAGGTCCCCTCCACCATGTAGCCCTCGCTCTAGTCTCCTGTGATGACAGAAATATCTAGTTATATATCTCTTTTAAACAGTTTTCTCCCTCCTCTGTTTCAGTGCAGTATACATTATTGAACCCATCTTACTCAGTCTCTCCCCAACCCCAAGGACAGTCCCATTCTACAACAGTGGCATCATGTAATATTTGTCATTTTGTGACTGGGATATTTCACTCAGCATAATGTTCTCCAGAGTCAACCATTTTGAATAATATTGCATGAGTTCCTTGTTTTTTAATGCAGCATAGTATTCCATTGTGCGAATATACCACAGCTTCTCTAGCCATTCGTTTGTTGATGGGCACTTAGGTTGTTTCCAACTCCTTGCTATTGTGAACAAAGCATTTTAAAATTGAAAAATATGCTTTCTTCAGTTAAATTACCCCTGAATTATAGTTAATTAATACAGAGGTAAAACTCAATCTTTTTTGGTTAATTCTAAAATTTATGATTGTACCTAGTACCTCAAACTATTTCATCAACTGTCTCCTATAGTTTCTCTTATGGCCATCGAGTGGGAATTCACAGCTGACCTTCCAGTGGGTTTTCATTGGCTGTAAATTAACCCATGGGAGGAGATTCCTCATCTTTCTCCTACAATGAAGCTGATGCATTCGAAAGTTTGAGTTGTCAATACAACTCCTTACCCACTAGGCCACCAGAGCTCCCTATCTCATATGACTACTGGCTCATAAACTGTGGGTGAAAATTGAACAAAAAGAATGACAGAAAAATTGATTTTTTTATTTGCTGTATTGGTGGAGTATTAAATATTCCATAGACTGTTGTGTGCCGTTGAGTTGGGGCTCACACATAGCTAACTTTCCAGCAAATTTTCAGAAACAACAAATCACACAGAAGGAGACTGCTTATCCTCCTACAGAGCAGCTGGTGGATCAAACCACATGCCCTGGGGAATTGATGTGCAGCTTCTTACCAGTAGGACACCAGAGTTCCATATTCCACGGACTGCAAAAGAATGAACAAATCTGACTTAAAGGAAGAGAGCAACTAAAGTGTTCCTGAGAGGCAAAGATGGAGAAACTTCATCTCAGCTACTTTGGGCATACTGGGAGAGGTAGAAAGCCAGTAAAAAAGAAGTTTAACAATAAGATGAATTGACACAGTGATTATCACAATGAACTGGAGCAGAACCAAGACCATGAAAATGGCACAGGGTGAGGACAAGGTTCAGATCTGTCCATAAGGTTGCTTGGGAATCATAACTGACTAGACAGGACCTAACGGCAACATACTCTCTTATATGTCCTTAAAAAAATATGGACAACTTTATGTAAAACATTTCATTCGTTTAAAAAATAGAGAAGGTTAGTAACATGCCTAGAAGGGTTCTGTGGTCGTTGGTTGCCCATTGAGTTGATTATGACTCCTGGAGACCCACGTGTACAAAGTAGAACTGCTCTAGAGGCATTTCAAGCCTTGTAGATTTCCAGATATAAGTTTCAAGGACTATGAGTGGCTTTGAACATCCAACTTTTTGGCTAATAATCAAGCACTTAACCTTTCACACCACCCAGGTACTCGAGAAATGTTCTAGAAACTCTGAATAAATAAAATAGGCCAACCTCTAGTTTCTTGGAATATACATCAGAGAGGGAGATGCAAAAATAAATGAAACATTATTGAGCAGTATTAAGTTGATAGAGTAAAAATAATCAGGGAAAACATACACAGTATAAATGGGTTGGCTGTGAGCTATTTTGAATTTGACTTATCAATCAGGAAACAAATCTCCTATTAAGTGTCATATATGTAGAAAAGCAGATGAAGAAAGAAATTACGTATGCATATCCAGAGGTAGTTCTGTCATTGCAGTGGTTAAGCAGTGGATTTCTGCCTCAAAGCCTGACCATTTGAATCCACTAGCCACTCTAAGGAGAAAAGATGAATCTGTATGCTTTCATAAAGATTTACAGCCTTGGAAACCATATAGGCCATTTCTATAGGGCTGTTTCACCCATGGCTCCAAAGGAGAAAGATGGATAAGCTTCTTCCTGTGCCATTTTCAACCTGGGAAACGGAATGGAGGGTCAGCTGTGAGGCATTTCTGACTTCTAAAGGGTGTCCAGGAGACAGACTTGACTTTAGGACAGTAGTGTTGGTTTAAGAAAACTTATCCCTAGTGGCACAATGATTAAGCACTTGACCACTAAATGAGGGATTTGTGATTTGAACCTATCCGTGGTTCTGAGGCAGAAAGGCATGCAGATGTGTTCCTATGGATATAACAGCCAGAAAAACCCAGTTGGGCAGTTCTGATCTGTCACACACTTCACTATCTGTGAGAATCAACTTTATGACACCCAATAATAGCAAAACCAGTGACAACAGCATGAATAAATCTTAAGGAGAATAAAGTTCAGAGAGAGCAAAAGGACTAAGTGTGTAATTCTATATATAGTACACTGTTAGGTGTCATCTGGTCAACTCAGTTTAAACGCTACATAACTGTGTTGTCATTCATGCTTTTCAAACTTTAGTGAAAATGCAGACTGCCTGCAGGTGGAAGGAGACCTGATGTTGCTGTGATTAAATCTTTGACTAACTGCTAATAGGCAGTTTAGCTATTTGAATCCACCAGCTAGTCCATGGGAGGAAGTGGCAGTCTTATACCACAGCAACGGAAACTCTTTGAAACATTTCCACTCTATGCCATGGAGTTGTTATGAGTCAAATTTATTTTCTAAAGCACTGGGCTTGTTGGAGGTTTTGGTTCTGAGGTAATGCTTATCTTAATGATAAGCACATTTTGAAAGCCACTGCTATCATGAGCAAGGAAGAAATAAGCAGTAGCCAGTGTTGATATTCAGAAAGCATTCTACTTTATATAGTATAGCGTGCATTACATCGTCATAGGTTAGATTCTATTTTTTAAATTATAGAAACTTATATACTATGACGCATCATGTTTTATTCTTAAATGAAAAAGCCATGAGTTTAATAAGGCATAAATAGCCCAAATAAAATATTTTATTAGTAAGGTATATAAATTACATTTAAAAAATTGGTACTAATGACTGAAACAAGTTCAAATTTACTATGGAGAATGTGACAAGTTTACATATATAGTCACTTGCAAATTTACATATATAGTCACCAACAAGCAGGCAATAAACCCTGAAGCTTTTCTGTGCATTTAATTTCACAACTTCTTAACAGTAGCCATGCCCATATCCATCTCTAGAGTAACTAAAGACTATTTTTATGATCATTTAACACAGATAGATGCTACAACTATTTTCAAACCTCCAATGAATTATCTCCCAACTATATGTACAAAGTCATTCACTTACCAAAGTGTATTTAATTGTATTTTGACCAACTGAAAAACAAGTATGATTCTTCTACACAATGATGAAGACAACCCAAAATCTTCCATAAAATTTCAGATGTGAAGCTCAATTTTTAGTTTGTAACGCAGATAACCCCTGCATCCCTATTGTTTGACATAAGGTACAGAAAGTCCACAAATGTGAATTCTTTTCCCTAAAAATATATGCAGATTATTTCTTCTTATTGCTTATTATTTTTTCTTTTGTAAACAAATTCTAACTAGGTGTGTGACGGTGAGCCCATAAATGAGAATGGAGAACAGAATAAAACTTCACATAATGAAGGAGGTTTGGGTAAAAAAATGAGAGCTATTTCCTGGACCATGAAGAAAAAAATGGGTAAAAAATATATAAAAGCACTTTCTGAGGACAAGGTAAGTGTGCCCTGCTAATCACTTTTATTTTTCTATTAGAAATTTCTTAAAATATTCAATGTCTGTTTCTAGACACAAAAGCTCTTGATGTTTTATGAGACACTTAAAGATTTATTTGATTTCTCAACTATTGTGCCAATAAATTGGGTGGGAGGAAATATTCTAATTTCCATTGTAATGTAAGAATACTGGGGCTCAAAATAATATCTAAGGGTATAGTCTGAGATAAAGAATATGCTACAAATGTTGAAACTGTTGTCAGGAGTCAGTCCTTAGAGTAAATTTCTTGGAAAAGCAAAGGGTCAATGAAGGAGAGGGAGACACCTCCTTCCATGAGATGGGTGGACACCAGTGCCTGTAACCATGTGTTTAAGTACAAGATTGTGTTGATGATGCAGGGTCTGCAAATTTTCTATACATTTATTGAACTTAGGACTTCTGTGAGTTGAAGCTAAATGGACAAAACCTATCAACAAGAGCATGCTCATGGTGTATAATCTTACCAGTATTTAATTATTTTTTGTTGCCTAATAATATTTAATTGAAGGAATGCACTGCATTTTATTTATCAATTTATACATTATGGACATTGAGTTGTTTTCACTTTGGATTTATTACTAATAATGTTGGTTGTGAATATTTGTATATGTTTTGGTGTAGAAACAGTTTTCCTGAGTTGTTATATTCATTGGCATACGGAAAATTCATGTTTAATATTTTGAAAAACTAGTCAACTTCTCCTACTTTACAGCAGGGAAAGGTTTATCATCACATCCTATTCATAGCAACAGTGTATGAGGGCTCTAATTTCTCCACATCTTTGTCAACGTGTTTTGTTGTTTGTCCTTTTGATTGGATTCATGTCAGTGGGCCTGAAGAGGAACTCAAGGTTATTTTTATTTACTTAAACGCACTGAAGGCTCAGCTAAAAGTTGTTTCTGACTCACGGTACTCAACAACAGCATGATGACTAAAGATTTTGAGAATATTCTCTACAAATTATCTGCTATTTGCTCACCTTCTTTGTAAAAATAACAACATTCGATTACTTCTCTTTTTATTTTTGGGTTTTGTGACAAGTATTCTACATTAAAGTCCATTGCCAAATATACTATTTACAAGCATTCTCTGTGGGCCATTTTTTTTTTTTTACTTTATGTGTGTTGTATAAAACATAAAGGGTTTTTTGTAGTCCAATTGTAGTCCAGTTTAGATATTGTTGTTGTTGTTAGGTACTGTTGAGTCTACCATGACTCTATGAGTAACAGTTTTGAACGCTGTGCTATCCTGTGTCATCTTCACTTATTTCTAATAAACTTGAGCCCACTGTTACAGTCACTCTATCAATCCATTTAATTGAGTCTTTCTAGAGTATTTATTTTTTTTTCTTTTGTGTGTTTTATTTGTTTTTAATTTTTTTTTTTTTGTACTTTGGGTGTCGTAACTAAGAAATGACTAGCCGAGATTTGGCAGGTTAACTCATATGTTTATTTGTTTCCTTAAAATTTTATAGTTTTAGCTCTTAAAGTTTGCTGTAGGAGCCATTTGAGTTATTTTTTTTTGTCTGGTGTGTTTTAGAAGACCAGCTTCATTCTTTTGTATGTGGAACTCCAAATTGTTCCACTCCCATTTGTTAAATTTATTATTCTGCCTCATCATATAGTCTGAAATCCTTTTTGAAAAGCAACTGACCATAAATTTATTGTTATAAGTAAATTAATCATAAATACATAAGTATATTCCTAGATGTAATTTTATTCCAATGGTATATGTGTGTAATGCCTATTCTCTTTTCAACTAATTTTAGTGAAACCAGATGTATGTTCTTAAGTGTTCTCTTGAACTGTTTGTCACAATCAGTAGTGACTTTTGGTGATGCTAAATACAATGATCATTTCTATTTATTAAGTTTTACTTTACTTCTTAACTGTATTTGATGTGAAGGTGATTGTTTCTCTAATACTGAAATTTTTCTTTCTTCATTTACTGCTGGTCACTCTTCCACCATTTATTCTTCCTTAGATTTGCATCCCATTATGCTCTTAATTTTTCTTTATTTGATATCATCATGACTTACCTTGTATTTGATTAATTATATACTGCATTTATAACTCCTTTTTCTTTTTTCTTATTAGTAGTATGCACTGTGTTTAATATTCTAACATTACTATATGTTTTAAGTAATATTTCCAATGCCCAAACACACTATGTAGTTGACATAAAAATACTGATATAAAAAGAAAAGAAAATAATCTAAAAATAAAAATATATTTATTTCAGGACTAATTTAGGACAGAGTAGTCAGAACAGAATCCTGTTCTATGTCACAAACCACCTATTTTTATATGCCAAACTGAAACTGTGATTTTCATTTCTGCCAAAAAATTTAAAATCTGCTTATTGTCTTCCCAGTCACAATAGAAAGAATCATCATAATTCTATACAAACAATAAAATTAAAGCCCAAGGGATTATTCTCAATTCTTCATTCTCTCACGTTTCATAACAATTCATGTTAAGACTACTGATTTTAACTCCAAAGTTTGACCCAAGTCTCTTAACTTCTCCATGTAAACTACTCCTGCTTTGCGTATAATCATCAGCCTTTTTTGCAACTGTGACAATCACTTAATTGATTTCCTGTCCCCTAGTCTTACCTAGAAAATCCATTTTCCACATGGAAGTTAGAAAAAGTTCAAAAAGTAAAAGATCAGAGAACACCACTGCCCATGAATTACATACTGTTGCTTTTACTATTCACTCCCTTAGTATGGTATGCTGGTACTGATCTTCTGAGAAACTGATCCAAGATAAATATTTGTTGGGGGAAATGTCTGTAAAAACAAAGGGGAAGAGGAGAAACGAACAGAGGTAGACTTCAGACTGTAATATAGAGAGGTCTATGCATAGAGAAAGAAAAGGAAAGAAGTTTGAGAACAAGGGTCTCAGATTGAACATCATTCTGACCAAGCTTTAGCGTGGTTGCTGGAAAATTGTTGAGCCAAAGTTATTATTGAGAGTCTCACCTCACATTCTTCCAAATTATATTGAATAATATCTAGACTGTATTCATCTGTGTTTGGGAGCATGTCCTGAGGGCAAACACAGTTGTAGATCTGGAAAGTCTGTGATTGTCAGTCAAATACAGTCCCTACAGCAAAAGATCTTTGTGGCACATGTCCATAGCCACAACATGTGGTCTCTAACCACATGATCTGGCATGGTCTCCTCATGATCTGACACCAATCTACATTTCTGAACTCAAATCCTAATATTCCTCTCTCCCACACTGAGTTCCAAGTTATTGGTGGTGAGTTTTCCTCTGAAAAAGTAGAGTTAATTTTAAACCTTTTTCACTTGTTTCTTTGGCTTGGATGACTTTGTCACCATTTACTTTTTGTTATTTGCTTGTTTTATTTTTACAGAAGTTACTTCTTTCTATTGTTCACATAAAGAAGGTAGGGGCGGGGGAAAATACTACCTAATTTAAAACATCTATACAAGCTTGGATAGCAGGCATGGTATCCACTTCTGAAATAGCTTGCTCCAGAAACTACGAACATGGAGAAATGATGAAAGTTATATAAGTATTTAGATCTTTTGTTCATAGAGTTGCTATGAGTCATCTACGACTCAACAGCACTTAACAACAACAACAATGTAGAAAGAGTGCAGTTGGCCTAGTGGATAGAAAATTATGCTACCAAGCCAAAGGTGGGTGATTTTAATATGTGGCCCTCAGGCCTAGTTTTAATTGTTTTTGGTCAAACATTCTTCTAAGTCATATAGCACTGGTATGTCCATTTGCTGTACAGAGCTAACTCATGGTTGCTGTGATGGTAACCATATATGATTAATGATAATGATTACCCATGGTGGACAGTGTTTGGTGGAGCTTCCTGATTAAAACAATCTTGAAGGCAGGAGTGACATCACTTCCGAAGTGACTTGCCTCTGGAAACTCTGTGAACATGGAGCAATGATGAAAGTTATACACGTGTTCAGGTCTTTTGTTCTTAGGGTCACTATGAGTCGCCTATGACTTGATGGCACAACAACAACAACAATGGAGACTACCCCATGACAATCAGTCAACTTTCCTCAACCCTAACCCTAGGAGACAATTTGTCTAATGTTGCAGAATTCCATCTCTTTCATAACATGCATAAAAATATTAAAGCACACACAAAAATAGTCTAACATTTTAGATTCTGTATCATTAGAGAAAGATCCTTGTTACCTTGATTAGTTCAAGCTATGTAGTTCCCAAAACAATTTCTGATACCTAGAAGGTACTGTCTCGAGTAACACACAGGTAAAGCTTAGATTTCAATAAGTATAACTTTTCTGAGTAAATTGTTGTTGTTGTTAGATGCCATCAAGTCTAGATCAAGTCATAGATCTGAGCCCTGTCCTATCTCATGCCATCCTTACAATATCTGACCTAATTGAGCCCATTGCTGCAGTTACTCTGTCAAATCCCTCTTTTGCCTTACCTCCATCTTCCCAATGATGTCTCTTTCAATGATAAACTATTCATCTTTGTTTGTAATTACAATTTCAGTTCAGTTTCAGATTGGTTTTATCTAGGGTTTTTTCCCTCAAGCATACTATATTTGATGTATTCCTAAATATATTTTTTTTGCTAAAATACATCTTGTTTGTTACATCAGTACATATAAACAACTCAATTGAAACCTGCTGTCTTCATTTAACCCTTGATATGCTTTACTGAAGGATGAAGATGAAGGTGAAGATGTTCTCTCTTATCGGAACAGTGATCCCATTGTTGGAACCCACACTGAGAAAATATCCCTCAAAGCCAGTGACTCCATCGACAGTCTCTACAGTGGCCAGAGCTCTTCAAGTAAGACTCCAGGATTAGGGTCAATATCCTAGATGTGAAGTCCAGTCTCAGTTAATTTAAAATACACATTTTCTCCTGTGAGTTTCTTTATCAAATTAGCCACAAGGTACCAGAGAAATGGTAAAAATTTTGGATGTGCTGAATCTATCTGTTGAATTGCTGTTGTATAAAATGATACATAATAGGTAAAACAGTTTTATAACTTTTAACACTTCAGTCAGCTGGGCTATTGGAAATATGCCCCCAAAAGGTTATGTTGACAAATTAAATGGACATTTTCAAAATAAAAATGTGTGCTAGGGATAACTAAAGCATTGAGCTATGTGGAAAAATGATAAATTAGTTAAATTTTTGTAAATTGAAGTCTGTGTATTTCCAAAACAAGAACGTATACTGGAAAGAACTAAAGCATTTTGCTGCATTGAAAAATTTTAAATTACTTAAAGATAATTATATATACTACACTGGAAATAAAAAGGTGTAGGAAAGAGGGGTCACATTCATAGTTAAAATGACCACTACCAGATCGATCTTGAAATATAATGTTGTAGGTGGCAGGAAGGATAATTCCCATATCAGTCTTGTTAATACCACCATCTTTCAAATATATGCACCAACAACCAGAACCAAAGAAGACAAAATAGATGATTTCTACCAACTTCTGCCATGGCACTAGAGACATCACTGACAATATAATGGATGCCAGTAATGAATCTTGGCCAAAAGCAGAGAGTACCAGAGGAATGTCTATCTGTTTCATTGATTATGCAAAGGCATTTGACTGTGTGGATCACAACAAATTGTGACTAACCTTGAGAATAATGGGAGTCTCAGGACACCCTATACTTGGACCAGGAGGCAGTCAGACAGAGTGACGAAACACTGCATGGTTCAAAACCAGAAAAGGAGTGTGTCAGGGACGAGTTCTCTCTCCACACTTTTCAATCTGTGTGCAGAACAAATCATACAAGAGGATAGACTGCATGAGGAGGAATGACTTTATAAGGCATCAGCTTTGGAAGAAGACTCGTCAACAACCTGCATTATGCAGATGACACAACCTTATTTGCTGAAACTGAGGATGATCTGAAATATCTTCTGCAAAAGGTCAAGGACTATAGTTTCCAATATAGATTGAAGCTCAACCTCAAGAAAAGATTTTTCACCACTGGGTCAATTGGCAGCATCATGATAGATGGAGAAGAGATTGAGATTGTTAACAATTAAAGTTTGTTTGGTTCCACAATCAACACTCTCGGCACCAGCAGTCAGGAAATCAAATGACAAATTGCACTATGCATTAAAGAAATCTGCTGTCAGAGACCTTTCCTGAGTGCTAAAGAGCAGGGATTCCAGTCTAGAGACTAAGGTGCGTCTGATCCAGGCCATAGTCTTTACAATTACTTGTAATGTATCAGAGAGCTAGACAATAAGCAAAGATGACAATAGAATCGATGCATTTTTTGTTGTGGTGCTGGAGAAAAGTATACCATAGACTGCCAAGAGAACGAACAGAACTGTACCAGAGAGGGTGAAGCTAAGCTGCTCCTTGGAGGCAAGGATCTTGAGACTCTGTCTCACACACTTTGGGTGTGTAACCGGGAGGAAACAACACCAGATTCTTTAGAGAAGGATATCATGCTTGGAAGGGCAAAGGGACAGGGCAGGAGAGGAAGACCCCGGATTAATCGGATTAATCGATTGACATAGTAACTGGCTAATAAGGGTAGGTATGTCAGAGATAGTGAGATTAGCTCAGGATAGAGTCAGGTTCAGGGCTACTGTGCTTAATAGGGTCACTGTGAGTCATAGTCAACTTGATGGCACATAACAACAACAACCAAACTCAAATAAATTAAAAGCTGTTTCCCCCCTTTTTTCTCTCTATCCTTCTTTCTTTTCTCCTTCTTACTCTCCCTCCATCCCCTCTTCTGTTTCCTTTTTCTTTCTCCTTTTTATTCATTTATCCCTCATTCCCTCTTCACCCTTCCTTTCTCCTTTCCTTTTCTCAATTTTGCTCATCTTTTAATTTATTTTAATTTCATCTGTCCTTTTTCCCCTAAAGTTGTCTGAAAAGTACAGGACATTCACATCCATTTTCACGTTTAAAGTTTAGGTCTTGAACCAGTTTTAGTGAGTAAAGTGTGAAATTACATATAAACAGTAAATAGTTCAAACTTAACCAATTATGGGTCAAAAAAGGATTCAACAAATTCTCACAAGAATTTTTGAATTAACGTTATATTTTTTTAAGAAAGAAAAGCACTGTGGATTTAGTGGCATATCCTGCGATAATATTTGGATAAAGCCACTGATACTGCATGATGCCTTATGACTTTTTATATGCAAACTGTCTGATATCCCTCTAATCTTTTCAGAGATTTAAAATGTTTTTGTAAGGTTTATTTTCCATTTCCATTTAAAAACAACTGCTTCTATTATTTGAAGATGGATCACAAAGACCAGATGTTTCAAATATCCCGAATTCCATTCCCATTTCCTTACTGGCTGTGCAATGGTTATTTTGTGAAAATAGCTGGTGTAAAAACATTTGAAGGATCTATTTATGCATGTGTGAAATTCAGATTTTATTAGTATTTGTTCCTGCTGCAAGTTTTAAAAATTTAGATTCTAGTCTATAATGTGGGGAGAAGTTTATGAAATTAGACTGTGCCAAAAAAGTCCAGATCTTAGGGAAGTTATGAAAAGGAGGGCATGTAGAGGTGGAAACACAATTAGTAGTTATATTTTTTTGTTGTGGAAACACAATTAGTAGTTATATTTTTTTGTTGTTGTTATTGTTGTTGTTATGTGTCATCAAGTTGGATTGGTTCTTACCTGATCCTCGCCCTGCAGCGGCCTGCAATTTTCAGAGGCTGGAAATGGCACAAGGGGAGATTACTCATCTTTCTCCCTCTGAGTAGATGGTAGATTCTAACTGTGTGGGTTGATGGCACAATTCCTTATCCACTAGTCCACTTGAACTCCAAAGTACTTATATACAAAGTATATTTCTGTAATTACATACCTCATCTTTTTAATACCAGTTTACATGCAATATGGAACACCTAGAAAACTCATTGCTTCATATATGCAATGTATGAGAGAGAAATGTGAGTAGTGAAATTATATCAATCAGGAAAGCACTAAATAGGGACTGGGTAAAGGGATTCCTTCTTTTCTTCTGTAGAATGATGACTGAGAATGGTGAAGAAATTGAAAGTTAATTCTATTGGGAATCTGTCATGCTTCTAGAGTGGCAGCAAAATACGCATTCTCCTTTCTGTTTCCCCCGACCCTCACTCCCTGAGGCTCAAGAGCATAATGGAACAGAAGAAGCAAACAAGGATTTGGAGCAGTTTTAAAAGTTCAGTTTAAAACTATCATGAATCACTTGGGTTGCATACTTACAGGTCCACTTCCTCTTTCTTATCACAATTGCACAAGCAAAAGGTGCTGCTTTTACGTGTAAAAATATTAGTTCAAAATGGCATCTGGTACACAGTAGGCAGTCTGAGGAACATAGTTGCTACAATGGTGAGATGTCACAGCAAATCTTGTCATCTCATAACTTTATCAGTGCCATACAAAGATCAAATTGCTGTTATCAGTCTTTGTTTACATGAATAATAATATCTATAAATTCAAATACACCGTGTTACTGAATTCGATCCCAGAGGAAGAAGTAAGATGGTGTCTGGCTGGTGGTTGGGATTATATTGGCCAAAGAAAGTTCAGAAACAGAGATCCCAAACAGAAAATGACACAGAAACAGGAATCAAGTATTAGAAACCAGAAGGTTAGCATCTAATCTATAGGGAGTTGCTCTGCTAATTCAAAGGCAATGTCTCTCCACCAGTTCAAATCCATCATCAGTTCCTAAGAAGAAAGATGGACAACCATCTCCCCCACATGATTTGAAGCTCCAAAAGCTTACTGGAAGGCCAGCTCTGAGTCAAGTTTGACTTGATGGAAATAAGCTCTGTAAAACACTAGAAATGCACTGAACAAACTGATAACCCCTACTTTCCTCAGGTGGAATAACAAGTTGTTCAGATGGTACAAGTAACCGAGACAGCTTGCGGCTTGATGATGAAAGTCCCTACACTGGACCATTCTGTGGGCGTGCCAGAGTACACACAGATTTCACACCAAGCCCCTATGACACTGACTCCCTCAAAATCAAGGTGAGTGTGTGCCATCATTGCCTTCTAAATGATTTGCCAGTTGCTATGTTGTGTGATCTGGTTGAGGAAGTGTAAGCAGTTGCACTATAGACCTGAGAGTGTTTTTCCCCGACAGAAGATCTGGGAACTGGTTTACTGTGGCCTGGCAGGGTGAGGGAGGCCCTTCTGTTCAGGCTTTTGGTTGCTCTTATGAAGATCCTGGAGGTTCAGAGCTGGCTAGGGAGAGAGGCATTTTCTGAAAACTAAAAGCCTCATAGACTTGGGGGAGGCTCACTTCTTCCTGGTATTTGCTGGAGTAAAGATAACAGAGCTAAGAAGAGGGCGAGAAAATGGAGATGTCAGGCAAAGGTCCAGCAGGGTAAAGTCCTTGGGAACCATACTTGGCAGGGTTCCTCTAGCACTTTTCAGGTTGGTTGCCAAGAGTAACTAGAGATCTTTCTCCCAATGATATTCCCTCCTGAATTTTCTCTTCTTACTCAGGTCTTCTGTATTAATTTTACATTGTCATGACAAATTACATCCAACTCAGACTTAAACACCACTAATTATTAACATCTCTCTGGTCTCTTAGGTCACAAGCCTGGGAACGGCTAATCTAAGTTCTCTGTTTAAGAATCTCTCCAGGTTGAAATCTTAAATGTCAGCCTTGGATGAAATCTCCTCTGAGGCATAGGGCTCTTTTCTAAAGTTGCTAGTTGGTGATAAAATCCAACTCCTTGTGTGTATAACACTGAGGTCCCTAGGCTATGCCAAAGATCACTTGAAGCCCCTTCTCAGTTCCTGAGGCTACAGCCCTCTCTACAACATGGTCTTTAATTCTCTAGGACTAGAAGAAGATAACTTTGATGATTTGATGATTTGACTTGACACACTAAAAGTAATTGTTGTCTTACTTGAATCCATAATCAATACATGTGGTATTTGGATCTACACAGGTAGATCAGGAGATCAGGAGACAAATGGCACTGGAAAAGTCTGTAATCAGGGACTTCTCCAAATTATTGAGGAATAATGATGCCAATTTGAGGACTAAGGTGTGCCTGTTTGAAGTCATAGTCTTTTTCAGTCACTTGCTATGCCTCTGACAGTTGGACATTGAATCAGATGAAAGAAGAATAACTGCTGCCTTTGAGATGTGGAATTAGTGAATAGTTCCGTATATCTCATGCACTGCCAAAAGAACAAACAGGTATGTCTTGGAGAAAGTGTAGTCAGAATGATCCTTGGTGGCAAAGATGAAAAAGTTTCATTTCACATGCTTTTGGTATTTGCTAGGAGAAGTTATTCCTTAGAGAGGGATATCATGCTTGGGAAGGTGGAGGGATGGCGAAGGAGAGGAAGACCCTGAAACAGGTGGATTGGTATTGTGACTATAACAATGGGCTTAAATGTGTCAGAAATTGTGAAGATGGCACAGGATATGACAGGGTTCAAATCAGTTGTCATGGAGTCCCTGTGATTTGTACTTGACTCATTGGCACCTAACAACAATAACTACAGTAATTCAGTCAAACTCATGCAAATGGTGTGTCTTAATTAACTCAGAATCAACTAATGCAGCATTTTCTTTCATAAAAACAAAAATTATTTTATCATATAAAAATATAATAAGTTTAAGGGCACTCAAAGACATGTAATAACATCAACAATAATCATGAGTGTGAAATATTTTCCCTTCATAGTATCACCAACACTCCAAGAGTGATAAAGGGTGTGTACACCAATTTGAGAGAATAAGTTTGGTTGTGGGATATTTCTTAGTGTTCTGGCTATCAAGTTTTCTCATTTGAGAAAGCTCTTTAAACTCTTTTCAGATTCAATTGACAAATTAAAATTTCACTTAACACTAAATGTGCTTCTTTGTTATTTCATTTAAAGCTTCCACTGCAAATCAATAGTTAAAGTTAGTACCACTTTCTGTATGAGGCAAAGGAAATAAAATTTGCCACTTGTTCACCATCTACAATCCTCTAAGGAATCAACTAGAAGTTAGAGTACTGAATATCCCAAGGACTGCAAAATGAACAAAAAGAAATGTCTTAGAGAAGGTCCAGCCAGAGTGTTCTTTTTTTAATTTTTATTTTATTTTAATAATTTTAATGAACATTTACAGAGATTTAGGATTTCCATTCATTCATTGCTGCATTTCTCTTCCCACCCCCCTGCCCCAGTTCACTCCTCTCTTTGAAAAGTAAAAGAAAAACACAATTCCCCCACACCCCTCCCACCGCCCCAAGTACATTCCACTATGCAACCTTAATTGTGGACTCTTGGGATAAGAGACAAGAATGGTAAAGCTTTGTCTCACATACTTGGGGCATGTTGTTGAGGGGGAATTCCTTGGAAAGGGTCATGATGCTTGGAAACACAGAGAGGGGATCAGTGAAAGAGAGGAAAACCCTCAGTGAGATGGATTGACATAGTGACTGCAGCAATGTGCTCAAGGATGTCAGAGATGATTAGGATGGCTCAGGATAGGACAGAGTTCAGATCTGTTGTTCATAGTGCCACTGTGAGTCATATCAACTCTTTGGTACCTAACAACGATAATCATACTGCACTCTGAAGGTTACTGAGACTTGTTGTTGGGCTGGGTTATGTATTAGACTGTTAATTGAAAGGAAGAAAATTCAAAGAATCCTAGCTTAATAGAAGATATATGAAGCAGTCTGCTCCTGTTAAGTACTACTCTGGAAACCTATGAGTTTGAATCCACTCCTCCAGGTCTAGTGCACCAAGAGGAACATGCTAAAAAATTACAGCAAGTTCAGCTAGATGAGTTAGGAAATCATTCCCTTAACTCATGTCCTTAGTTTTTTATATTAAATGATTCAAGGTCTAAATTCTAGACTTGATAAATATATTCTCATAATTTAGTTCCGGAAATTCAAAACTGGAATCTCCATTGGGAGATTCCAGCCCACTTAGCAACAACTCAGAAGAAAGATAAGGTGATGTAATTCTGAAAACTAAGCCACTGAAAACCATATGCAGTACAGTTTGAATCTGATATACATGAATTCATTGTGTATTGACCAGTCTTAGGGTATGGTAAGAATCTTGCAGTTACCACTGAAAAGTGAGATGACACTATAAAGGAACTTA
Source organism: Elephantulus edwardii (assembly GCF_000299155.1). NCBI lineage: Eukaryota > Metazoa > Chordata > Mammalia > Macroscelidea > Macroscelididae > Elephantulus > Elephantulus edwardii. The sequence goes on along the minus strand of NW_006399831.1, from coordinate 8,360,042 downwards.
TCCACAATGAAATTGAGTCTTCATTTATGCTTAGTGACCTTTAGGTCTTTCTAGAATGTGACATTTTTATGAATTTAAAATAAACACTAAAATGATATTAGGCCTAGAAACCCCCTCTTTTAGGGAGCTTTTAGGGGTTTTCCCCACCTGGTCAGCTAAAGCTATGTAGTCTTGGATTTAATTCCTTACAGATTAAGACAGGAAGACCCAAACTGACAGCTCACAGCATCAGGGATTTAGATGATCATGAATCAGCAATAATTGATCTTTCATTAACAATAAATGGTACACATTGTAAATAAAATTCGTATTTTACAAAAAATACTACATGTATGTAGTAGCAGGAGAAAATATATATATTTGGTAGCAAATATCTTGTTTGTTTTGAAGTAGTTCCTTCGAGGCTTTAGAAGTGTCAAAAATACTGCAATCTATAATGCCATCCCTGGAGGCAGGAAGTTATAAGGCTCAAAGGAGTATTTGCATAGAAACCCATTCTATTTAACAAAGAACAGCCCCCGTGGGGTTTTTTACTCTTGCCAATAACTAGCAAATTATTAGTCTATTAAGGTTCTTACAGGAGTAAAGTAAAAAAACCAATTCATTTGTTCATCTTGGTGTGCTTTATTCATGCTTCAACCCACACTTGGTTATAGAACTCAACCTAAAAATTACCTTCTCTAGCAAGAGTAAGAGCCAAATAGCATGACAGATACACACATGCTTTACTTATGCATTTAGTGAGCTCTGAACAATTTAATTATTTTGTAGGAATGAAATGTTTTAAAGGAATTTAAGTTACACAATCATTTTTTAGATGAACCAGAAGCACATAGTGACAGATTTTCCCCTGTTACAATTCATAAAGAAGCTCCACATGAAATGCTCTGAGTTTTGCTACATACAGATTCCTTAGAGAGCATGAGGGAAAGGACAACATTATGCTTCAATTCAGGAAACTTATTCTTGAGTTTTGGATCCTCTGTTAACTTTCTGCAAATTCTTGGGAATCATGTAATATCTATACTTCTTTTTCTTTTAAAGGTTTTAATAAGGGTGGTACCATATATATGGCATCATATAAGTAAAAACTAGTATAAGCAAAAGTGCTTTGTAAATCACACTGTGGTCTACAAATAAAGGTTGGCTGATAAAATGATACCAGCCCACCTATATTTGGCAAATTGATAAAGGTACTGATGAATGTTTTTGATGGATTTTCTTTAAGCATCTTGAATTCTTCTAGATTGTTGTACTGTTTTTTAGTGCTCTCTGATAGATTATGACTCATAGTGGCTCTATGAACATCAGATCTGAATTTGCTTTACCTGTGCCACTGGAAATTACTTGCATTAAGCATGGGTTTTTTTCTGAATCTTTTTTATTGTTTAAAACTCAACTTCTTTAGTATAATTGTGGAATTTGTCTCTCAATACAGCATTTCTGATGCAGATGACTGAATATGCAGAGGGGCAGGACTATGCGACTAAGATATATTGGACTATCGACAAAGGGACTTGCTATGTACAAGGAGATTGGCTGGTCTCGACAATCTACCGGATTGGCTAGTCTCATCAATAAATTGAAGAGAATAGGAATTCTTTTGGCACAGGCATTGGTCCCAGAGATTTTTTCTTTTTTTTTTTTTAAAGCCTAGCTAGAGAATAGAAGATGTCCCCCAACCTGTTTAGGACTGAAGGAGCAGCAACTGAAAGCCAATGTTGGCAGGACTGAGAGTTTTGTTGGACAATTAGAGCTACGAAGCTTGAGGCTGAAGTACCTGTGTGCACATTTCAGAAGCTGTCTTGACCGCATTTCATTATTAATTTTAACTGTAACGTCTTAACTCCCCCTATATGGCTCTGTGTGGTGTGTAAGATATCACATTGGATTTTGGACCCAGCCAAGCAGTAAGATTGTTGTTAGGATGAGTAGTAGAAGGCAGCATGGGAGCCTGAGCGACATGTCTGACCTCTTGGGAATTGGTTTTATGTTATTGACGCTGTAGATGGTGATAGTTTCCCCCTGCGAGGTTGGTGAAGGTCTAATATGGTGCTCCCCATGTACCTGTTGCTCTTTTCACAATAATCTTTTCATTATTCTAGTTTTTTTTAATTATTCCATTCTTTCTAAAACATTGGCCAAGTATCTGGTTCTTAGCAATCTAATCAGGCTGTTCCTTTGTCCTTAGAAAGGAGACATTATAGACATTATCTGCAAAACGCCAATGGGAATGTGGACAGGAATGTTGAACAACAAAGTGGGTAACTTCAAATTTATTTATGTGGATGTCATCTCAGAAGAGGAAGCTGCCCCTAAGAAAATAAAGGCACATCGGAGAAGTAAAAGGGAAAAACCAAAGACTTTACAGGAATTCCTAGAGAGAATTCACCTTCAGGTAATAATGCTATGGCCTGTTTAATTTTAGCTGGGTATGGATGGCATCATTGAGGAGACACAATCCAAGACAAGTTCTCTAACTATGTTGGAGTTTATAATCTAGATTCAGTGACTAATACACACTCCAATTGGTGGCCTCATTAGTAGAGGGTTGCAATGTTAAACCAAAGATGGGCAATTGGAAGCCACTAGCTGCCCCACTGAAGAAAGATGAGCAATCTCCTCCAGTGCCATTATAGCCTCTGAAAACCCGCTGGAAACTTAGCCATGAGTCTGTTCTGTTTCAGTGGCAATAAGTGAGTTATGATGAAATCATTAAAATTCTTAGAACAAAAATATTTCCACAGATTGCTTCAGCTAAAAAAAAATCAATTAAATTTTTATTTTTTATTTGATCCAGAATTTGTATGATGCTGTTTAAAAATGCAAGACTCATAAAAAATTTATTTTCTAAGAACATATCTTATTTTCCTTTATTACTTTATGATTCAAGGGCAGATCTTGATATAACATCCTTCAGACTAAACTTTTTGCAATGACAGTAAAGATTAGTGTTGGAAAAAACCAAAGATACTAGGAAACTAAAAGACCTTGAGAGAATGTATAAATGTGAGAATGTATAAATGTGAATAATAAAAAGACCATGAGGAGTAAAGATGTGAAAGGTAAAAGATAACAAGGAATTGTATGTTCTCTAGAGCATACTCATTTTATCAAAATAAAGCTGAGAGACAAGAACTAAATATAATGCTTTAAAAGTAATTTAGACGGGAAAAATGATCATAGAACACAAAACCATTTTAATAAGGACATTATGCTGTTTATATTCTAATATAAACATTTCTTGCTTCTTTTAGTAGTAAATGTTTATAAATTATATATGTGGCTAAGTAGTTGTACATGCAACACACTTAGCCTCATTCAATCTACAATTTCCAAACATTTTTAAAATTAATTGAGCAATGCATTGATGTTTTTAAAATTCATCAACCAATTAAACTTTCTTTAATTGCTTTTCTGAGTTATCTAGTTATGATTTATTTTGTTTTTTTTTGTTTTTTCCATGTCTTCCTTCTAGAAGACATTATTTTTATAAGATATTATTTTTGTAAGAAACTATCTTCCGTTTTTCTTACCATTTGTAAGGGCTTTTTAAAAAACAAAACAAACAAACCTAAGGATCTATTAATAAGTTCTTCTTAATTACTTAAAACTTTTAAACTCTTCTCACTCAATTTAACAGAAATAAGAACACTAAAAAGGCAGAAAAGGGAGAATATTTGAGGAAGTTGAAATATTTTGTACTTTTATCTTGTTAGAGAGAAAGGGCTTACGTAAATGATATATAGACTTAGAAATAAAAAGTTTACTAATTTTAAACAAGTATATATTGATGCAATTTAAGATCAAAACATACATGATAAGAAAAGGAAACAATTCTTTTCCCAACCATGGTGCTATCATGCCTAATAAAGAAAGGCTTTTCATTAAATAGATAATCTG
>NW_006399831.1:8352568-8355903 GCF_000299155.1 Elephantulus edwardii | reverse complement strand
ACTGCCCCAAGTACATTCCACTATGCAACTTTAATTGTGGATTCTTGTGATGACCATAATACCCTATCATACATCGCTTCTAAATTATTCAGTTCCTCATCTGTTTCAGTGCAGTATACACAATTTCTCCAGTTTTTCTCAATCTCACCCCCACCCTAAGATGTTAACATTCTTACAATTAAAGTTCATGAGATGATACATGGATTAAAAATATCCCTATAATAGACTATGTTGTTAACAGTTACTTTATTGATAAACTTAAAAATAACTAGCTCTGTCAATGTAACTACTTGAGAAGTGTCAAAGCACTAAAAGAGATATATTGTCCAGAGGGTTAATTGATCGATCATTTAGCATTAGATGCCCACTGCTGCAAAATATCCTGATAAGGATCTTATAGATTTGTACCATTATATAGCACTACAAGATATGTGACCAGAACCCTTTTATTAGTGTAATGTTGTTGTTGCTGTTGTGTGCCATCAAGTAGCAACAGCTCAGAACTGAGCCTCTAAGTCAGTTTTCAGAGGCAGTAGCCTATTTTTTCCTTCAGAGAAGCTCATGGATTTGAACTGTGTGCCTTTGGATTGGCAATGCAACTTTCTATGCCTAGGTCTCCTTTAGCAGTATAATGCAAGGTAATTATTTCAAGAAAAACTATAATGACGACATTTAATACTTTTTTAAAATGTCTGAATTCATATGTAAAAAATAAGTTAAATAAATGTTATATTTGAACTTTGCTTATCAAATGCATTTAACATCTTTTTCTTTAGATCTAAAGAAATCTCAAAGAGACATATTTGACTTTGACTACATTTTATTACACATATTTTTACCCCAATAGGAGTATACTTCAACACTCTTACTCAATGGTTATGAGACTCTGGAAGATTTGAAAGAAATAAAAGAGAGTCATCTTATTGAACTAAACATTGAAAACCCAGAAGACAGAATGAGGTTACTGTCAGCTGCTGCAAATCTCGTCGATGATGACAGTAAGTATAATAATCTACTTTTTTCCCCAAACTGATTATCTTGGATTGTTGTTTTTGTCGTTGTTAAGTGCCATCGAGTCGTACACAACTCATAGTGACCCTAAAAGTAACAACTGCAACATGCAAGTGACAAAGGCCGTCTTCTACTTGCTTCATAAAGGGAAACTGTCCCCAACAATAATATCCATAGCACCATACAAATAACTACATGATCAGGCAGGCTACCCCACATGCTTCTATACCCATTTCTAGAAATCATTGGGTCCAATGTTCATTGGAACTTGAATCATAGACTTTACTCAATTTTGTGGGGTTTATTAAGGAAATGGGTTATGGAGTAGGGGAAGCAAAGAGTATCACACAATGAAAGTCTAGATTTAGTCCAGCAAGCCCCCAGCAGATTAACAAGACACAGTTCCTCAATTAGTGAAAATTCCAGGGTCAGTTTTGTTGTTGTTGTTGTTGCTTTGTGTTGTCAAGTTGTCTGCGACTCATAGTGACCTTATGTACAACAGCCCTAAATCCTGCCAATCTCACTGTCTCCAACACACCTACTTCCATTACCCTAGTCACTGAGTCAACTCATCTCATCGAGGGTCTTTCTCTCCTGCACTGTCCCTCCACCCTCCCAAGCATGATGTCTTCTTCAAGGACCAGTCCCTCCTGCAGCATTTCCAAAGTATGTCAGATGAAGCTTCAGAATCCTTGTCTCCAAGGAGCAGCCTGGTATAACCCTTTCCAAAAAGCAATACAAACAAACCTCTAGTTTCTCCAATAATTCAGCAACCTCTGTCTCAGAGCAGTTACAAGTCAGTTTTTCCTTCAAACACTCAACTAGCAAAACTTTTAACTGTGGCTGCATCTCCAGGTTCCTCTCGTTACCCTTTGCCACACTCTTCACAGCAGTGCCACAATCTCTTTACCCTTCTCTACCACTGTCTTTCACAATGTAGAACAGAAAGTGCTCTCTTATATTGGTTCCACATCTACTGATAATTTGCCAGACAATGTGCTCACTATGAAGGTAGCTGGAAATCGTGCCCCCAACAGGGGCAAACATCATGTGTAGAAAAGTTAATTTTCAAGGTTTCTGATAACACAACTGTAAACAACAATATCTGTAAAAACAAAGCCTCAGTTTTATTTAGTGATAATTATATAAAGGATTATTCCCCACTAAAATAAGTATTTTCATATCAATTTTGAAACACTAATTTTGATCAAATCTATAATTAGGCAGAGAAATCTGTTCTCTTAGGAAAGCAAAGGACTATTTCTGGTAACTTATTTTGACTTTACAAAGTAATTAATTTACAATAAAGTGGATGCCTGCCTTACAAAAGACTGAGGAGTCACCAAATATTTGGTGACAGCATGCGCCATTACTGAGAGACGTCATACATGCCTTCTCTGAAAAAGCAAAAAGCCTGAGTCTGAATTACATATCTTCTCTCAACACAGGAAAATTCAATCCATTATCATGTAGTCACTTCTTGTATATATGTTTGTAGTAATCTCCTAAAATCTTATAATAGCTTGCAAGAATATTCAGCACTTACGTTATTAAATGAGATGAATCTCTGTATTTGTAAGTATAAGCTGAAGATGGAATAGTATATGTATATATTCACTATGGCAGTATACTGACTAGGCCAACTGGATTTGTAAAGATAGGACGGCTTTAATTTTCACAAAGTCACAACTCAAATACTCTTCTAACTAAAGGTAATCAGGCCCTAAAACCCTCAGAAAAAAATATTATCCTTCTGCAGGAAGTATTTTATGTTAAAAAGAGATTGGCTAATTTTAAAAGTGAGATCATCTGATCTTTTCTCTCAAATAAAGTAGTAAACACAATTAGTAACTATCTTGTTTAAACATATTTTATGAATGAAAATTTAGGCCAAGTACTTTGTATTTATCATGATTTTAATATACACCACAGTCTGTAAGATAGATGTAACTGTCTAATTTTTATGATGACAAGTTTATAAATAACTTGCACAAACTCACCGGATTAGTGAATTCCATAGCATAGATTTCAACTGAGCATTAATGATTCCATGCGATACTTCCTAACACAACTCCAGCACAATCTGTAAATGAGGAGTACAGCCATACTATGAATCTAGGACTTGTGTCTGTTCATTCTTGGGTTTTCCCATATCCTCTCTCCTCAGATCCACAAAATGGACATGTTGTTGTTGTTATGTGCCGTCGAGTCGTTTCCGACTCATGCGACCCTATGCACAACAGCCCTAAACCCTGCTCTATCCTGCGCCAACCGCACTGCCTCTGACACACCTATCCCGATTACCCCAGTCACTGAATCGATCC
>NW_006399831.1:8298966-8349703 GCF_000299155.1 Elephantulus edwardii | reverse complement strand
ATGGCAATGCGCCTTTTAATTTCCTGGCTGCTGGTGCCAAGACTGTTGACTATGGAGCCAAGCAAACTAAAGCTGTGTACAATCTCAATCTCTCACCATCCATTCTGATGCTGACAATTGGTCCAGTGGTGAGAATCTTTGTCTTCTTGAGAAAGTGGCCAATTTACTCAACAGTACAAACCACGTACTTCCAACCTTGGAAATTAGTTTAAATGAGGAAAAACAATGATAAACATCATTTAATAATTAATTGGAACATGGAATGTACATGACTTAAAGGTTGGCAAACTGGAAATTTTTAAAAATGACATGGAATACATGAGCATCCACATATTAGACATTAATGAGATGAGATGGACTAGCTTTGGCCACGTTGAATCAGACACTATGCGGGAAAGAAAAACAGAAGAATGATGTTGCATTTACGGTCAAAAAGTCAATTTCAAGTTCCATTTTTAAATATGCTTTAAAAATGCTGTGACTGATAGGATACTATCCATATAAAGACAAGAAAGACCAGCTAATATGACTATTGTTCAAATATATGCTCCTACATCTAGGGCAAAGGAGAAAGAAACTGAGAATTTTTACTAAATATTGCAGTCCAAAACTGGCCATACATGCAATCAAGATGAGTTAATGATAAATGGAATGCCAAAGTTGGAAACCGTTAAAAATGAATTGTTGTTGTAAAATATGGGGTTGATGATAGAAATGAAGCTAGAAATAATATGACTGAATTTTGGATTTTCAATGATTTTTCATTGCAAATACTTTTTTCTAAAAAAAGACACATGGATCTCACCTGATGGGCTACATAGGTATCAGACTGATTATGTCTGTGGAAGAAATCAATGGAGACATTCCTTATCAGCACTTAAAACTAGGCCTGGTCAGGTTTGTGGGTCAGACCATTAATTATTCATATGCAAGTTCAAATTGAGGCCAAAGAAAATAAGTCCATAAAACCCAAGATATAATTTTGAATCTATTCCATCTGAATTTCAAGATCATCTTAGGAACATATTTAAGCATTGAACACCAGTGACTGAAGACCACATGAGTTATGGGATGATATCAGAATATCATTCATGCAGAGAGCAAAATACCATTAAATGAGAGGGGAGAAAGAAAAACCCAAAATGAGTGTCAGAGGAGACACTGAAAAATTGTACTAAAGCATTGAGAAGCCAAGATAAAGGGAAAACACGCCAAAGAGCTAAACAGAAGATTTGAAAGGGCAGCTCAAGAGTTGGAATTGGAGAATAAAAAGGAAAGAACTTGCTCTGAATTTCTCAAGCTGAGAGAACTTAAAAATTAGAAAAAATTTAAACCTTGAGTCACAATATTGAAAGATGCTATGGGTACTTTTTTAAATGACCCAGAAAGCACCAAAAGATAATGGAGGGAATAGACAGATCATCATACCAAAAAGAACTGATTGACACTGAAGAGTTTCAGGAAGTAACTTATGAACAGGAGTCAGTGTTAATAAAGGAGGAAGTGGAAGTTGCATTGAAGGCACTGGCAAACAATAAGGCCCCCTGGAATAGATTGGATACCAATTCACTTATTTCAGCTAACAGATGCAGCCTTGGTTGTGCTCACCAGTCTATGCCAGGAAATTTGGAAGATAGCTATCTGGCCAAGAGATTGGAAGAGACCCATCTCTGTTCCGTTCTGAAGAAAGGTGGTCCAACTGAATGTTGGAATGTGGAAAATATCAAACAACATAATTAATATGGCATGCAAGGAAAAAAAAATACTGCTGAAGATCATTCAAAAGCGGCTAGAATGGTACATATGTGGGGAACTGTAAGAAGTGCAAACAGGACTTAGAGGAGGCCATGGCACCAGGAATATCATTATTAGATTGGTCCTGACTGACTTTAGAGAATACCAGAAGAATGTCTATCTGTGCTTTATAATGATGCAAAAGTGTTTAACACTGTGGATCAAAACAAGGTGTGGCTAACACTGAGAAGAGTAGGAATCCCAGACCACTTAATTGTGCTCACGTGAAATCTATACCTGGAAAAAGGCTGTTGTCCTAACAGAGCAGGAGAACATAGAATGGTTTAAAATTAAGAATGGAGAGCTTTAGGGTTGTATTCTTTCTCCATACTTACTCAATCTGTATGTTGAACAAATTATTCAATAAACTGGACTCTGAAGAAGAATGTGGCATCAGGATTGCAGGGAGACTCATCAATAACCTATGTTATGTAGATGAGACAACATTGCTTGCTGAAAGTGAGGAGCACTTGAGGAACTTGTTGCAGAGGGTTAAGGAATAGAGCCTTCAATTTTTATTACATCTCACTATCGAGAAAACAAGATTCTTACCCTTGGACCAATAGGCAACATTATGGTGGATAGAAAAGAGATTGAAACTGTCAACAGATTCATCTAACTTGGATCTACAATTAACATCTTTGGTACCAGCAGACAGAAAAAATTCCATGAGCATAGGCAGCATGGCTCTGAAGACCAGTCTGAAAGTCATCTACTGGAGCTGGTTCTACAGAAGCTTTTGGCTGGAATGAATGAGCTGTATGCTGGAATGTTGATTTGCTAGGGGAAGTGAGGCCTTTGTGATAAGGCCTTCTATTTTAAAATCCATGAGCATAGGCAGCATGGCACTGGAGACCAGGTTGAAAGTAATCTACTAGAGCATGGTTCTTTTTAAAAATCCAAGGTGCGTGATTTTAATCTGTGGCACTCTGGCCTGGTTTAAATTGTTTTTGTCAAACATTCTTCTGCATAGTATAGCACTGGTCTGTGCATTGCTGTACAGAGGTAACTCGTGGTTGCTGTGATGGTAAACACTGTGACAGTCATACGCCAAATATGATAATGATTTACCCATGGTGGACAGTGTTTGGTGGAGTTTCCGATTAAAACAAGCTTGGAAGCAGGAGTGGCATCCCCTTCCAAAATGACTTGCCTCAAGAAACTCTATGAACAGTGTTCAGGTATTTCGTTCATAGGGTGGCCATGAGTCGTCTACAACTCTATGGCACCTGACAACAACATTCCTTTGAGAAAGTATGCAGTTAGGGACCTCACCAAATTTTTGAGGGTTAATGATGTCAGTTTGAGAACTGAACTATGTCTGATTCAGACCATGGTCTTTCCAATCACTTGTTATGCATCTGAGAGCTGGACAATGAATAGGGATGACAGAAGAAGAATTGATGCCGTTAAGCTGTGGTGTTGGAGAAGAGCACTGAACATTCCATGGATAGCCCCAAAACAAATTAATATGTCTTGGAGACAGTGCAGCCAGAGTGCTCTTTGGAGGCAAGGATGATGAAGCTTCACCTCACATACTTTGGGCATGTTGCTAGGAGAGGCTATTCCTTGGAGAGGGACATGGAAAATAGAGGGTCAGGAAAGAAATACCCTCAACCAGGTGGACTGAAACGGTGATGCTGTAATGGCCTTTAGTGTGTAAGGAAGAGATGGCACAGGATAGGACAGGGTTCAGATCTGCTATTCATAGGAGCTCTATGAGTTGTACTTGACGCAATGGCACCAAAACAAAATCAAGCAGTATTCTTCACATCTCACTTGCCATTTCAAGACACAGCTTCTCAATAAATAGTATTTTGCGAAGAAATGCATTTTTTTCCAATGTGATTTAATGAAAATTTTCAGAAAGTTTGGATTTTCATTCATTCATCATTAAACATTTTCCTCCTTGCCCTTCTCTCAATTCACTCTGTAATGTATATCTTGTTCCAGATTGTTAATTGCTATAAATATAATACTTAATCATGCATTCTTTTCAGATAAATAGCCTTTCCTCTCACTTATTCCAGTGTAGTGTTCATTATCTATTCATAGATTTTATGGATTTATTCTAGATCCTTAAATGGATATTGTTCACGGTCAATGCCATTACTATCCTATATAACTTGAGAATGAAATAGAAGAAGGGAGAAGAGTAACCTTTTTTTTCTCAACATTTATAGTCTACTTTCTTCTTTGAGACTGTGTTGTTGTTACTCTTATCAGGTAGGGTCTGATGGTAGCAACCTTGCCTTGTCCTGTCCCATCATCACCATTGTTGCTGTGTTTGAGTCCATTGTTGTGGTTAATAGGTCAAATCATCTCACTGAGAATTTGCCTCCTTTTTACTGTACTTTTATAATGATTAGCCTTTCTTACTAGTGTGTCCAAAGTCAATAAGCCAATTTTGTCTGTTTTACCAATGAAAATATTTTCCAGAAGTGAATTACAGTGTTCAAAAAGATAAATCATTTTCACAGAGCTTAGTGGGTTTATTTATTTGTTTTTTTGAAGTGTAACTTTTCTAGCTTATATTTTCCCCTTTCACTTGATAACCATTAAAGTATGTTTCTTTCAGTATGGAAAATCTTTTACCAACTTCTTAGAGTAATTTTTTCCTATACAATTATTATTTTTATGATTGATTCATCTCACTCAATGTAGTGTTATACAGGTTCATTATGAGATGTTCCTCAGATCCATCATTATTCTTTAAATTACATAATATTCTATTATTATGTGTGCATGTACTATAGTTTCTTCATTCACTTATCTGTTGATGGGCATTGAGTTTTCTTCCATCATTTTGCTGTTGTGAATAGTACTACAATGAACATAGGTATGCTTTTACCTGAACTGGTGTTTTAATAAAAAATAAAACAATCTGCTTTAAAAATTCAAGTTCCTTTCCTCCACATGTGCACACTCTTAAATATAAGAACAAATTGTATCTTTGAAAATGGAAATATCCTGCACTTTTCCAGTATTCTCAAGGGCTGCCTTTCAATTTTCCATCTCAGAAGATGAATGTTAATATTTAAGTAAGAACATAAACATTGCAATAGCATGACTTCTGAAAAATCTAGGCTAGCAAGACTGCCTTGTAGAAAGGATCCAAGTGCCTTTGCAAGCAGAAGTTTTAAAAGTAAACTAGTAACCAGCAGAACTCTGTTAATCCAGGGCCAAATGCATGCCTTCATTTAATCTCCTCACTTCATCTCCCTCATCACCCATCACTTTCTGTATTATGAAAAGAGTATTTTTAAAAGAGTATCTGTATTATGCTTTATAGATAAGTATAACTGGGGCTGGAAGTAATTTTATAAACATTCTGAGCAATAGTTTTCATTGCAAGATGTGAGAACCAAAATCAGGGTATCTTAGCGGTTTCCCCTTTCTTAGAATTCAGTTCCCTAAATCTGCTAATAACACTCTACTAGACTCTCAACAAAATGTCTTGAAAGCATGAAATGACCTTCAGTGCTTAACAGTAAAAAGGCAAATCTCTTAAATTGTTTCCCTTATAAAACTTCAGGAAATTGTGGTGGAAGGTCATTAGAAGTTATATTACTTAATAATAGTCGGTCATGTACACAGACACACAGAGCCAGATTCTGGAAGATGAAAAATGGAAAAAAATGCAGATTTGACCCATGTTTGTTGTCAGCACATAAACATGAGATTTTTCTTTTTTTAATCTCACAGTCTAAAGTACTATTAGAATATACATGTCAAAAAGATGCATATTGCATGTTAGGCTATTCTGACTGAAAGCTATTTATCTTATATGAAACTGCTTTGCTTGAGAAATAAAGAAGAATGACTTTCATTTGTTGATAAGATGGTGAGTTCTGATGATTCGGCACCATACTGCCGCATGCTTATTTTTATCTATTCCCTTCTCTGTGAATTATATCTTCTACAACCATGCTAAAGATTAAATGCACAACCTTCATGTACCTTGAATGATAAAAACCTTGAATATATGGTTATATAAAACTGAGACATTAGTAAAAAAATGCATGCCACAGTCATAGGTTAATAATGGCTGCCTTATCGTGGGGTGGGGAGAGAATGAGGTGTATAATTAGGCCATAATTTCATGTATGTACTTTATTTCTATCATTGAAAAACATCCATTGTTCTGGAAATGCCCATGAATTTAAGTTTAGGGCCTTGTTGCTTGAAAGCTGAAACTTGGAAAGCTTTGCTTTGCTGATCAGTCAGTCAACATAAAAAATGGTGCAGAGCGGGCACCTGTCTTGAGGATAAGAGTTAAAAGTTTGATATAATGTTGAAAAGACCACAATCCCATGTGAGCTCTTAATGCACTGAGAGGGAACGGGAAGGCATGTGATAGAACAGGGGTGAAAGAAAAAGAGCTAAGGCTTAGAGCAGTCAATTTTATTTTTCCTCTTAGTCCAAAATAGATAGCATTCTACTCACTTTGACCTTGAAAAAGGTAAACCAGATTAAACTTTTCAGGTCACTGCTTGACAGGAGGTAAAGATGCTCCTTTCTTCAACAAGCTGATAGCAGGGTTGATGAGTGGTGTCAGAGCTGATCACAGGATTACCTTTAGAGGAGGATAACAACTTTGGGTTCCCTAGTCCAGCAAGGCCAGCACAGAGATACCCTGCATTTGCTCTCAGCCTGCATTAGAATTGAGCAGAATTGGGTCACTGGCTTCATCCACTGGGAGTCTAAATGAGATTAGAGAGAGAAGAAAAATTGGGGTGAATCACGGGTCTTGAAGGAGCTAGAGGGCAGAATATGTTTATTTTTTGAACATTTAGAATTTCTCTATTTGAATTTAAATTTCGTTTGTTTACTTTGAGTAAATATTACCAGTGAGAAAGTAAGAGAATAAAGGATGGGTGTGTGTGTGTGTGTGTGTGTGTGTGTGTGTGTGTTAAACTCAACCTTCAAGACCCGTTTTCATTGCCGAGAAATGCAGAGTAAGAAAAAAGACTGGCAAATATTTGTCGCAAATATTTTTCTTTCTCCCACATTTATTATCTCCTTGATGTGTTTTTAAAAGTCTGTTTGTGATAATATGTACTGCTTTTCTCAAAGAAAATTAATCATAGGAAATTAACTTTCCCTGCAATAAAGGAATAAGGAAAACTTAAAAAAAAAAATCTCAGTAACAAGGTAAGGCAACTTCTCTACAAACAGTATACAATATATTTTGGATAACGACAATTTTGGTTATAGTGTCAAGTAAAGAGGAAGAGGTTGAATGGGTTGTGTGCCTGGCTGTCGGCACCAGCTGTGGTCACAGCAGCCCCTCAGTGCTCCACCATCCTTGATTGTGCCTCCTTGACTGTCTACCTGCCCAAAACGGTACAGGACAAATGGCAGGGCCCAGCCAGGAGCCTGGAACATGAGCAGCCAGCAGGAAGGATTTGTAGCTATGCCAAGCAGCAGTCCAGCAGTTGGCCTGACAGCGTGCCAGGGTAGGCTGGTGCCCTAGCCCCTGACATGTGTACCTGGAGTTTTCAACCCACTTGCCATATGATTTGAAATTATACTCAAGAAGTTGATCTAAAGCTTTTAAAGTGAGATGGGGTAATTGTCTACATAAACTGAGTGGAGAAGTCATAGTCTCATTTTGCTTTTATGTTTTTAGAAATATGTACTATATATCTATTTTAAGATGTTTGTCTTTATAGAATTAAATATCTTTGTATTTCTCTTTGGTTATATCTACTAACATTTTAATTTTTGATAGATGCCATATTCCATTTTATGCAAATACAACAAAGTGAAACATGAGCATTTATATTCTTTACTAGAAACGGCACCTAACAATAATCAGAGAAATACGGGCATTCTCCTCCCACACGATTTATATCCTCAGAAACCTGCTGAAGGGTCTGTTAGCAGTCAGTTCTGACTTGACAAAAATGATTTTTTTTTACCAAAAGCGTACTTTGCAGAGAAAAGACTGATGACCTTGCCATTCCTGCATTAGAAAACAATTGTAGGCGTGTTTTGGGGTGTGTGTGTGTGTGTGTGTTTGTTTTAATTGCACTATGATTGCTCACTGCTTTGCATCACTTACTTTGTCACACAAGGTTGAAATCCTTGTCATCATTGTGTTTTTCCAAAGGGCTTAGTTAGACTTGTGGTTTGCATCCAAAACAAGCCAAAAACTAGCCTGTTTCTGCAGCACCAGTTCTGATTATGTTTGCTGAGTAACAGTGATCACTGAAGACTTTTGTTGGGTGTGACCCTTTGGGAGCAGAATTCAAGGCCTTTCTGCAGTGCCTGTGGGGTCAGTCTCAAATATTTCAACTGCCTTAGTCAAGTGCTTAATTATTTGGATCATCAATGGGAACTCATCTACTTCACACCCTGTGAATGTTTAACAAATACTTGTAGAATGAGTAAATTTTGCATGAAGGGTGAGAATAACTACTCTCATCCAAGAAAGTCAGTGTCTTGGAAATCCCATCTCTGCAGTGTAAGTGCTTGTGATAGGCTAATGGGCATTGGTATGTGTTGTCAAGATATTTATTTAGATAAGTGCTGTGTATATATGTGTGTGTGTGTAAGATTTAAATGGATATAGTGTTTTTAGAAGGCAGTAGTGTCAAAAACTATCAAAATAGGTAAATTCTAGGAATTTTTCTTACTAAGTTAAATGATAGCTGACATGCTAATAGTTCTTGTTCATAATAAAAGCCCCACATATAATTCCATCAATAATTGTCTAAATCAAGATAGACACTGATTATAATAAAAATTTTAAGAGAATGAAATAATATATTTTTAAAAATTTTTAAATTGTTTTATATTACTTTGACTTATTGATAAAGTTTGAAAACATTGTTTTTCACAAAAGATCCTTCCCATTTCCTTCACACCCTCCACACATTGAATTGTGCAATCCTAGCATTAACACCTTACCCTCCCACCCTCTCCCCATTCCTTTTCCAGCCTCCACCCCACCTTGGATCCTCATACTCATTCTACAATAATGGTTTTATACAGTATTTCTCCTTGTGGGACTGAGTTAGTTCACTCAGCATAATGCTCTCCAGTCCCTCCCAAGTTAGGTAGTAATTTACAAAATGAATGCTCCTGCATGCATAGTATTCCACTGTGTAAATGTACAAGAATGAAGTAATATAATTTAACAGTACTCCAAGAACATGAAAAAAAATCCTTGAACATATTAAATGATGAAAATAGTCTATATACCAATAATATGCAGGACATACTTCCTGTTTTTAAAAATAGCTATTTTTTAAGGTAGAGAAATTAGAATCTCTTCTAAGCAGAATAACTGGATTCTAAATACCATAATTAGAAAATTTTAAAATGTAGTTAAAGTGTATGATTAATAATAAATCAGAAAAAACTTATAATTATGTTGTATTATCTACTAAATGATACTCCTATAGACAATGCCACCTCGGGACAAATTAAATAAAGTCATTACTCAACTCAACTCATTGCTCTCAAGTCAGAGCCAACTCATAATTCACTCTCCATTGAGTTTCCAATATTGTAACTCGTGCAGGGAGGAAGTTATTCCTCTTTTCCCCTCTGGCAGGGCTACTGGTGGATTAAGAACTTTGAATTAATTAGCAGCACAAGGACTCCAACCACCGGAGCTCCATAAATAAATAGAGCCATACATACCTGGATACTGATCATGTGATACTGATGTATTACAAACATAGGTTTAAGTACAGCAGAGATTATGAGCACAATGTAGAATCTGGTAGGGATTTGCTAGCTAATTCAGAGCCAACTTGATAACACCTAACAATAACACAACATGAAGATGAGATTTAGACCATTACAAGATGCAAGCCTGATCTTTCCACTATCAAGGTGGTGCCCAGCTAAAGTAAAAAAGGAGAATAGTTCAAAAAGCAAAGAAGTATCTTTATTTGAGTATCAAGGAAGTCCCTTGTCTGTGTCCTGTTCCAGTTCTATTGCTTTTTGTTGATGCAAGTGTTACATTGTTTTAAAAGATGTTTAACTGAGTACATACCTCAGGCAGGCATTTTCCTGTGTTGCCAAGGCTGCACTATGCTATTATACTTAGCCCATAGGTATCATACCTATGGTATGATTGTTCTGCCGATGAAATGCCCCTCAAAAGAATAATCCACACATTTGTAAATACAAATAAGCACTTTATTCCAGAGTAACCACTAGTGGAGGCTTTCTCCCTCTGAAGGAAGGTGGCAAGGGAGAAAAGCCCTGAGTCTCCCCTCCCAATTGCTTTTATGGCTTTCCTGGGTGCCCCTGTCGGGGTGGAGAGATTGAGATCATGGTTGGTGGGTCGGGGGATCAGTCATGTGGATCGGCTTTTGATGGGCTGGCTACTTTGCCCACCTTTAGTCTTTTTGTGTCACTTAGACACTAGTTAATTCTTTACTTTGCAAGGACAGATAAGACTTTACCCAGGGCATTCGTGTTTGCCTTAAGCTAAGAATTTTTATGGCCCACTTCTGCTTCTGGCATTAATGGGGGTTTATAAAAAATGGGGTTTATGCTGCCCCTTCAATGATAACACAAGTAAAACAGGAAAGCAAAAATTTAGAAAATTTAGCAAAGATACCTAGGCAAGTCAAACAATAACTAGTATTTTTCATTTTGAAGATAATACTTAAAGTTCCACTCTATGAATACAAAGCAGATGTTACTTCAAGTATAACTTTTCCCCAGAATAAGAATCTAGCTTGATTTCCTTAAAGGTTTCTTCACTTTTAGCATAATTGAGCTTGCCTATACTTAATTAATTAAATGTCACAGCTCCAATATAATTATTTTATGAATGATTATATTAGTTGTCTTCTGTTTTAATTGCCATGCCACACTTTGCTAAATCGATGACTATCTTAAAATGTTGAATGATGAATATCATGCAATTCCATAAAAAACTAGGGTGAGAAATAAATGGAAAAACATTGTTAATAGTCAAGTTACTTCTAAGAAAATATTTCCTAAATAATGTTGTTCTTAATAAGAATATTTTATTTTTGCTACTAAATACGATTTTGGAAGGTTACTATCTGGAATTGTTTTCAAGATATTAACTTGCAGGAAAGATATCATTTTTTCTTATTGTATAATGAATATTCAGTATTATGGGACTCGTAAAATGTACAGCTTTTAAAATATTTTCAATTATTTGGAGGATTTATTGAAAAAAATTAGAATCTTTCTTAAAGTAATACTATAACAACATATTAATCTGAAAAATATAGAAAGCATTAATGTGTTATATTTTTGTGAATTTTTGTTTCAGTGTAATTTTAATAAAAGAATAAGGACCCTGGTGACGTAAAGTTTAAGTGTCTGACTGTCAATAGACAGCTATGGCACGAAAGTAGACTTAGTCATTTGATCCAAAACCTTTTATGAAGTTCCATTCTTTCACATAAGATCACTATGAATCGTAATTGACTTGGTGGCACATAAAGACAAACAAAAAGATATAGTAGAATCCTGAGTTTTTAACTTACCATATTATCAAACACATTCTGGTATGAAAAGGGTTACTCAATTGTCTTATGGCAAGTCAGTCGTTTTGGAGGTGGTTTTTCATTCCAATGCATTAGTTCCTTTGTCTAGTTAGCTCAGATGACTGGACTAGGGTACAAACCAGAAAAGGTTATTGTTTCAGTTTCTGGGTAAATCATTTCATGTTAATCTCTTTCATAGCCACACAAAGGGAGTGAATGGCTTAAAGCATGGATGCGTTGGCGTTAATTCATCACCTCTGCTGGAGAGATCACCGATAGTACAGGATGTAGGTTTGTGTCAATCCCCATGTTATTAGTGTCAGAATAAAAATAAACACTAAAGAGGAAAAGCTTGACCCTCCAAATGCCAAAAGTGAATTCCCTATAGCTTTCATCTCCATAATATAAGATAATGATCCGATATTCTTTTTATAGTTGCAGTGGTGGCCTCCAGCTGATCACCTGCCTAAAATTACTGCAAGCCTGGTGGGAAGCATTTGGGGAGGCATAGTCATGTTTCCATTTCACTAGGAAATCATTTAGCAAATTACTACTCTTCTGTAAATTACTGTGCTCCATAACATTCATACTGAGAAACTATTTCCTTTTTTTTTATAAAAATTTCAGATTAATGGAGTCTACAATAAATAACCTGTATTTAAAGCACATCAACTCCCAGAATTTAGAGAAAGTGATATGGTACTTCTTGGGTATAATTAAAAACAAATACATTTTATTACTAATATTGAAAAATGACATATTCTCGGTTAGAGTTCATTTGTCATTTATTGCTTGTTTATTTGCTTCCATGTGAAGTGAATGTATGCAGTCTTCCCATGGCAAAGGGAAGCTGCATATTTATATTTAAAGGGAAAAACACTAACTGACATCAGAGAACTATAACCCTGAATTTACACTTGGAAGAGAACACCATAATTAGTAATCAATACAAAGAGTTTAGGAGGAGGGCAGTTTTTATTATACCAAGTCCTGCTTAGATGCCAGTCTGAAAAGAAAGGTAACTCAATCCTTTCAAATTTGTGTTTATATAGGACCATATATGATCTAGAAGATATATAGACTTTTTTACTACCAATAGGACTGTTATATTCAAATGTAGTTACCACTGCTGATGGTGAGACATTCACAAAAGAACTAAATTATTGACCCTTGAAACAAACAAACAAAAAAGAAAACAGAATGCTCTTCATCTTATTCTAGTAGCAAGGACATAGAAAATTTGAGACAGAGGAGAAAGCAATTCTCCAGAGAACTGGGCCCCCATTTAAGGGCTGCCTTGCTGTAATATATGTGCACAGGAAGACATATCATGTAAATCAGCTTAGCTTCATGTGTTGGAGTATCAATAGCAATATGTAAATAGATGTTTGTGTATGTGCTATTAATACATATATATCTTGACATATAAATATGTAATCAAAGTATATAATAATAACTATATATATGTTATTGATTGTCTTCGAGTCGAGCACAACTCATAGTGACCCTATGAAAAAAGGCCTGAAGCAGCTCTACAATCATTAACATTTATCAAAATTCATAGTTTCTGGAGCCATGTCATTTAGGAAGTGGATGCCACTCCTGCTTCCAAACCTGTCATAGTATGTTATTACTGTATGTGCCATATGCAATAAAAACATATTATCAATCTGCATTATAATTAATACATGTTGTTGAGTACCATTGAGTTGGGACTGACTCATAGCTTATCCTCCAGCACATTTTCAGAGGCAGTGAGTCACACAGGAGGAGAGTGACTATCTCTCTTCTACAGAGCAGCTGCTGATTTTGAACTGTATACCATGGGGCTGGCAATGCAATTTCTTACCACTAAGCCTCTAGCATTCCCTCATATTATGTTCTCTTGCTATGAAATAAGCACTTAGAAAAAAAAATTAGAATATATTTTAATTTTCTCAAATATATTATGTAATCAATATGCAATAAATGCTTTTTATCAATATATGTTATAATCAATATAAATTAACAGTATACAGTCTAATCAATACATTTTGCCAATATTTTATAATACTATAACTAACATAAATTCAATAAATATTATCACACAGAGTCTAGTTATAGAGGGTTCCTAAACATATCAAATAACTAGTTTGCTGGCTCAAGGGCCTTGAAAAGATCATTTGGGAAATAATTTAGTCAATTGACATAACCTAGTTCACAAAGATATGAATAGTCTAGCTTCTACTTTGGCGAGTAGCCTCTGAAATCTGTAAATCTTATGAGCAGTCATGTAAGATGTAACTATTGGTTTCTACTCTTATGAAGCAAAAGAAAACGAAGGAAATTAAAAGCAGAAAGAAGGAACTAGGCAATGGAACTAACAGTTCACAGTAACGACAGCCTCTAAATTGATACCCTAAGACCAGAATTATTAAATAGTGTGGCCTCCATTATCACCCTTTCCAGCAAGGAAAACAACGGAAGGTCACAGATGGAACAGGACAAAAATATATAACAAAACTCAAATTCTTAATAAAGATCAGGTCTCTTCAACCAACACTGACTAAAGAAACCCCAAGACGACCCTCCTAATATTTGCTTTATACTTGAAAGGAAGCAGGGCACCTATCAGCCATACAATAGGTAATGTACAAAATAAGCAATATTTCCTGTGAATAATATGTTCTCTTAAACAATTAACTACACTCACTCCTCATTACCTTTCAAAAGACCAAGTGATACATGAAAATCAGCCTTAGGTGAAAGTGGAGGATAAGTATGTGATATCACAAATGTAGAATAACTGCAGCAGTACATAACTGGCAAATTACATGATTATATGACAGATTACTAAAAATCATGGCCCAGCCAACTGACATATAACATTCACTGTCCTAGCCAGTGTTATGTTAACCTCAAACTACACTGTTCATTACGTAAGTGTAGCTAATGTGCGAAAGAGGTGAATAGTATATGTTTTTACTATTATAAATATAAAAATTTGGATAACAAGACAGTAGATAAGTGAGTAATAGATGTATAAAAGAAGCATCAAAAATTAAGATAGATGTCAAGGAGGGGAAGGGATGCTAGATCAATGGATACAAAGCAAACAGATTGGAAATAGAATATTGACATATTGTAAAAATTACAATCAATGGCATGAAACAATTTATAAAAAAATTGTTAGAGGAGAATTTGTCTAAACTTTCACTTTAAACACACTAAAATATTATGAAAAATTTAAAAATAAGTGATGCTTGCTAACTACATCCCTCTAGCAGATTTTTGGAGGCTGTAAATTGCAAAGGAGGAGATTGTCCATCTCCACCAGAGATTCATCCCTTCTTTTAGGAGCACAAATCCCTATGGACTACTCCAGCAGAGCTCCTTGGTTTCTTTTTTTTTCTCTTTCTTTTTATTATCAATTTTCATGAAAATTTTCAGAGATTTTGGATTTCCATTCATTCATTGTTGCACTTTCCAACCCTCCCTGTAGTATACTACCCTCTTGGAAAAGTAAAAGAAAAATTCTTTCATTGTTTTACAATCCCTTCCCCCAGGTCCACTCCACTATGCAGCCTTTGTTCTGGAATCCTGTCCTGATAATAATACCTAATCACATATCCCTTTGAAACAGTTCTCTCCCTCATCTGTTTCAATGCAGAATATATATTATTTATACCCTCTTTCTCAGTCTCTACCCAACCCCAATGTCAGTCCTGTTTTACAATAGTGGCACTATGTAGCATTTGTCCTTTTGTGATTGAGATATTTCACTCAGCATAATGTCTCCAGGGTCACCCATTTTACATGAGTTCCTTGTTTTTCAATGCAGTGTAATATTCCATTATGTAAATATAGCACAGCTTCTCTATCCATTCGTTTGTTGATGAGCACCTAGGTTGTTTTCAACACCTTGCTATTGTGAACAAAGCTGCAATAAACATGGGTGTGCATGTATCTGCTTGGGTGTCAGTTATAGTCTCTTTGTGGTATATTCCCAGTAGTGCAATTGCTGGGTCAAATGGTATCTCTATTTGCAACTTTTTGATAAAGCGCCACACTGCCTTCCACAGTGTCTGCACAATTTTACACTTCCACGAACAGTGTATAAGAGTTGCAGTTTCTCCACAATCTCGCCAGCATTTGTTGCTTACTCTTCTGTTAAATTTTGCTATTCTTATTGGGGTGAGCTCTTTGGTTTTTAAGGTGTTTTTTTCTTTAAAAAAAACCCTGAAGATAGTTTTGATTGTTGTTGTTATGTGCTGTCAAGTTGCTTGTGACTCATAGTGACCCTATGTTCAATAGCCCTGAAACCTGCTCTATCCTGTGCCAGCCTTTCCCTCCCAATTTTCCCATGATGCTGTGTAACTAGTATTGTTCTGCTTACATAGAAAAGAACAAATTCGTTATTTATGAGGATGCTTTAGTCACCAAGACTTAATGCAGACTGAGAACAATTAAAAACGTGTGGGTTTCTTAAAGATAAATCACTTGATATTTTAATAACATTGATGGCAAGTTGGGATCAACTCGTAGCTCTCCCTCTGTTGGATTTCACATAAGAGAATGACCAACTTTCTTCCTCAGTGTAGCTGGTGTATTCAAATTGCCATAGAAGTGTAGCCTCCTAAGGCCTATGCTACATAGTTTGAATGAAAGACAAAATTTTCCTCTTATCAGTTTGGATTTTCTTTCTGCTAACTGGAATGGTATAAAGCACATAGCCTCTAAATGCTGGCTCTTCACCCCACCCTGAAATGTACATGCTGTCATTGTATTACTCCCCCCCCCCTCCCATTGTATTACTTTTTAAGTGTTGAAAGTGGAGGTGTCTCAAGTTTTAAAGGGAAACAGGAAGACATGCTAACATGATTGAGAGGTGGTGACTAGAGGTTCATCTCCCTGAGGAACTCAGGGCATGATGCAGACAAACATGGAATGATAGTCTTGTTGGAAAGAAAAAGCTGATACTTTAGTCTTGAAAAGAGTGCATTGTTGCTCAGCTTCTTTGGAAATATCTTGCTTCTTTGATTCACACCTCCCCTCAAGTCAGTCGTGTTTTCTGAATCTAAAACATTATTTACATAACACAAAATTACTATCTGAATACAATTGATTGTTAGTAAGAAAAATGGGCAAATATTTGGAAGATAAAATAGATTATTTGTAAGTTAGAGTTGATGCAAGGTTTGGTTTTGTACTCCTTGAAGTCTCTTGTATATGTTTCTTTAATCATTGCAAACAGCAAAATTCTGAGTAGAGTTATATTAGTTAAATTCCAGAGAGTTGGAGACCTATACATTGTTGCCTGTAGTGATCGTTCATTCATTAATCCACATTAAAGTACCTGGAATTGTTTGCAAAACTCACTATATCCACTTGAATCACAAATTAAAGCTACAAATGACTTTTTCTAATGATACTTTAAGGAGTAGTTGGACAAGATATCAGTCATACTGTGGATGCAATCTGCTTTCTTTGGCAACTTATTATTAAGGTAAAATGAGAGCCCATCTTGATCTTTCCTTCTGCGGGCGGTTCACAGGAATGCCATGAAACTCAAAGTGAGCAAGGAAGGGCAAACTGTTTCCAGTAAAACAGATTCTTTCCTATGTGAATGTAAATATCGATTTTATAAGAAACAAATAGATTTCATTTTACACGTAGACATTTCAATTGTAATGAAGTAAAATTTGAAACAATTAAAATGGTATCGTGTTTGCAGAGGAGTGAGCACATGAAGAAAATAAAATGTGTTTTGGCTTTCTCTAATTCTTTCCCTCTTTTCCATTTGCAGCTATTCTAGAGCAAGAAAATGAACCTGTGGTCCTATCCTTAGGCCCAGAAATCTCCTTAAACAAGTCACAGTTAGATGACTGTCCAAGGGACTCTGGTTGTTACATCTCATCAGAAAATTCAGATAATAGCAAGGAAGATCTGGAGTCTGAAAATCTGCCGGACATGGTACAGAAGATCACTATCACAGCGCCCAGTGACTGATGGCTCATCTTCAATTGTGTATCCATAGTTCCTTTCCATTTTAGATCTTTTTAAGAACAAAAAAAGATCTAGTAAGACAGAACTATTTATAAATACAACTCCAGAGTTAATATGCTTTAGCCTGATGGATTGCGCCCAAACGTTTACATTGGTTATACATTCAATGACTGTTAATATCACATATATTATTTTAAACCTCACTGTTAATACCTTACCTGCCTGCATTAGAAAAGATTAGTATAAATGTTTTGGTAAACATGGCAGATCCTTTATTTACATTCTTTTACAAGAACAACTTCATAAAATTGGCAAAACCCCCTTTATTTGTATATTATTACCTGCTGGTTTTAATTTTGTGTGTATTATTGAATAATTAGAAAGAGAACATGTCTCAACTCACAGTATTGCTTGCAGTTAAGTAGGCTCCGGCTTGTAGTGATCCGATGTACAGTAAATGAAACTCTGCCCAATATTGCACTACCCTCACGATCTGTGCTGTCTTTAAGTTTAGTGTTACAACCACTGTGTCAATTTATCTCAATGAAGGGTCATCCTTTTCTGTGATGAACCTCAATTTTACCAAGCACAATGTCAGTCTGAGTGGACTGGCCCCTCTTCACAACATGTTCAAAATGTGTGGGGCTAAGTCTCACCACACTTCCTGGTAAAGAACATTCTATATGTACTTCAACCAAGTTAGAGTCTTCGCCAACATCACAATTCTAAGCAGTATCTATACTCATTTTAAAATCTGCCTTGGAATTGTGAGTTAGTATCTGATACATTTTATCTTGATCCACAGTTGAGTTTTAAAATTATTTCTGTTGATTTCTTTCTTATGTGATCTAGTATAACATGCAGATAATCATACATTGTCAATTTGCTTTGGGAAAAGTAATTTGAATACTACTTGTAGATATGCTTTGTTTTTGTTTATAAATAGTTTTCATTCTGAAACACTTTAACTTTAAAAATAAAAAAACATGCACATATTGTACTTTCCAGACCAATGTTCTTTAAGATACTTTAATATTACAGTTAGAGAAATTCTCTTACTCTTGACATACTTTTATGCTTAGTCTTTTAAAAAAATAAATAAATAAACCCCAACCTTTGTCTTCGTGATCCCCACAAAGCTTAGACTCTCTCTTAAACTCCAGATCTTTGAAAGTCATCTTTCTGAATGACCCCCAGTGGCTCTATTGGCCAAGTAGCAAGAAGCTGTGCTGTAATCCTGAAGGCACATAGTTCAAATTCACCAGCTGCTCCACCAAAGAAGGATGAACAATATTCCCAGTGATTGAAAACCTGCTGGAGAGTCAGCTGTAGGCCGGTTGTGACTCGATGGTACACAACAGTACAGACATTAATTAAGGATGCTAAAATCCTTGTTTGTCTCTCCAGATTTCCTCTCCAAATCACTTTCTCTTCTACTTCCAACCTTACTTTTAAATCTGACTAGTTACTTAAAGGAGATATTTTTTTTCACACTATTTCATGGCTAGCTTCCTTTAAAATATTTAATAAGTAATCAACTCGTATATTTCTAGAACAGCTTTCATATGTATGGCTTTATCTCCATTCCCATGGTTGCTGTCTTGCTTTGGATGTGGTTATCTCATGTTTGGAGTATTGCTTTCCAATTTTATCTTATTCACTCTGTGCCCTACCTTCAAATTCTTCTAATCCATTTTCCACAAAGCCTCCAGAAAGATCTTTCTAATCTACAGATGAAATTAAGCACTTTCCTGCTTAAAATTTTTGATGGATCTTCATTTTTTTAGAGCAATACTTAATCTTCTGGGATGAACAGAGTCCTTAAAACGTTTATATCTATCACATGAGTCAGATCTTTCATCTCCACGATTGGCTCTACATCATAGTCCTAACTAACACTGTTTGCACTTCCCTGAAGTCACGGTGAACTTTGTGACTTTTCAAATGCTATTTATTTTATGCAAATAATCCTGCTATTTTCTCTAAGACCAGTGTCCCGCTCTTATCTCTCTTCATATTCATGATGAAATTTGCTTAGATTGGTGGTCTCTTATTTGTGCTTCCATGTCATTTGGTAAACATTATTATTGGTCTTAGTACTCATCATTTTATATGTTATATGACATTTGTGTCTTAGCCCCATACCTTTTCAATTTCCATATGCAGAACAGATCATCTGGGATGCTGGGCTCTGTATGGATAAATGAATCCTCAGGATTGAAGGAAGACTCATCAACAATCTGCATTATGCAGATGACAAAACTCTGCTTGCTGAAACTGAGGAGGACCTCAGGTGCTTGCTGCAGAAGGTCAAGTACTGCAGCCTTCAATATGGATTGAAGCTCAACATCAAGAAAACAAAGATTCTCACCACTGAGCTGATTTGAAGCTTCGTGATAGATGGTGAAGAGATGGAGATTGTTCACAGTTTATTTTGCTTGGATCCACAATCAACATTCTTGGTACCAGCAGCCAGAACATCAAAAGATGAGTTGCATTGGGAAAGTCTGCAGTCAGGGACCTTTCTAAAGCATTGAAGAGCAATGATGTCAGTCTGGAGACTAAGGTGTGCCTGATCCAGGTCATAGTCTTTGCAATTACTTGCTATGGGTCAGAAAGCTGGATAATGACTAGGGATGATAGAAGGAGAATTAATGCTTTTGAGCTGCGGTGGTGGTAGAGAAAAGTATTGAATATGCCATGCCCTACTAGGAGGACAAACAAGTTCGTTGGGGAGAGGGTTAAACCAGGCTGTTCCTTGGAGGCAAGGATTCTGAAGCTTTGTCTGACATACTTTAGACATGTTGCAAGGTGGGACCTGTCATTGGAGAGGGACATCATGCTTGGGAGTGTGGAGGGATAGTGCAAGAGAGGAAAACTCTGGATGAGATGGATTGACTCGATGACTGTGGTAATGGGGTAGATGTGTCAGACAATGACGTTGGCTTAGAATAGAGTAAGGTTGTACATAGGGTTGCTATGAGTCACAAGTGACTCAACAGCACATAGCAACAACAGCAACCATAACATTTGCCCTTCCACAAACTTGGGACCTCTTGAGACAAGATTATTTTATCTTTTTAAGTCTGTGTTACATAAATGACTTTGGGCAATCTCCTCCCAAGTGATTAACGTCCTCTGAAAATCAGCCAGAAGGTCAGCTCTGAGTTGATTCTGACTCTATGGTACAGAGCAACAGAAATGGTAGCCTAGTGATAAGATTCTGAACTGCAATCCCAAAGGCATACTGTTCAAATCCATGAGCAGGTCCACAGGAGAAGCATGGACAATCTCTTCCCAAGCTATTACTGCCTATGAAAATCTGCTAGAGGGTAAGCTATGGGTCAGTTTTGACTCAATGGCACACAGCAACAATAGTGTCACACAAAAGGCATTTAGAAAGTGTTCATTATGGTACCTTAAAAATTATTATTAGCACCACAACAAGATAAAGGTAAACAACTCAACTGAAAAATGGGCACAGGACATGGACAGACACTTCACCAAAGAAGACATTCAGATGGCCAACAAGCACATGAAGAGATGTTCAAAATCCTTAGCTCTAAGAGAGATGCAAATCAAGACAACTATGAGATATCATCTCACCCCAGTAAGAATAGCAAAATTTAACAGAACAGCAAGCAACAAAGCAACAAATGCTGGAGAGGTTGTGGAGAAACTGGAACCCTTATTCACTGTTGGTGGAAGTGTAAAAAAAAATGGTGCAACGACTATGGAAGGCAGTATGGCGTTTTCTAAAAAGTTGCAAATAGAAATACCATTTGACCCAGTAAATCCACTACTGGGAATATACCCAAAGAAATCATATCCAGCACCCAAGCAGACACATGCACGCTCATGTTTATCTTGGTTTTGTTTAGAATAGCAAAGAGTTGGAAACAACCTAAGTGCCCATCAGCAAACAAATGGATCGAGAAGCTGTGGTATATTCACACAATGGAATACTATGCTGCATTGAAAAACAAGGAACTCATGAAATAGTACTCAAAATGGATGACCCTGGAGGACATTATGCTGAGTGAAATATCTCAGTTACAAAAAGACAAATATGGCATAATGCCACTGTTATAAAAGAGGACTGACATGATTAGATATAATTGTTATGACAGGAGTCCAGAGGAAAGGTAGCATAGTGGAGTGGTTTTGGGGGGAGGGATGGAATAACAATGAAAGAATTTTTTCTTTTACTTTTCAAAAATGAAAAGTGAATTGGCGGTGGGCAGGGAAAAAAGTGCAACAATGAATGAATGGAAATTCAAAATCTCTGTCAACTTTCATTAAAATCAATTTTTTAAAAAAGCAAAAAACATTGAAGGAAAATTATTTTGTGCAACAAATGTAATGCTCCAAGTGAATACATGACCTTTGACAAATCAATAAAGGAAAAGAAAAGAAAAACAAGGAACTCATGAAATATTATACAAAATGGGTGACCCTGAAGGACATTATGCTAAGTGAACAATCTCAGTCACAAAAAGACAAATATAGGGCCATTGTAAAATGGTGTTGAGGGAAGACTGAGAAAGAGGGGATAAATAATGTATACGTCATTGAAACAGATAAGGGAGAGAACTGTTAAAAAGGGATATATGATTAGGTATTATTGTCATGACAGGAGTCCAGAATGAAGGCTTCACAGTGGAGTGGACTTGTGGGGAGGGACTGTATAACAATGAAAGAATTTTATTTTTCAAAGAGAAGAGCGAATTATGGGGAGGACAGGGTGAGCAGGGAGAAAAGTGCAACAATGAATGATTGGAAACCCTAAGTCTCTGTAAACTTTCATTAAAATTAATAAAATAATAATGATTATTACTCTTTATTCCATTTTCATATGTAGTCTGTTCAGACTTAAAAATAATACTCTTCCAAAGCTGTCTAAGTTTTTTTGAGACACATAAAACATATTACTTTCAGAAAAATTAAGAAATAAAAAGTCTTCTTTCCAATGCTGGAGGTATTGCAGTAATGTCTACTAGTACACTTTTCCAGATCCATGAGATTTAATTGCATAATTAATTGCCATGAATAAAAACATACCTTCTTCTACTCTTTCTTATTCTATGGGAATAGTGTTGTTCAATCCCTAATTTCCAAAATTCTGCCTTTGTCATGATTCTTCTCCACTATTGTTACCACTGTTGTTGTGTGCCAGTGGAATTGACCTGTAGCTGACCCTCCAACGAGTTTTCTCAGGCAGTTAATCACCTAGGAGGAGATTGCATGTCCTTCCCTACAAAGCAGCTGCTGGGTTTGAACTGTGCACCTTTGGGATTGCAGCATAACTTCTTACCACTAGACCACCAGAGACCTACAAGGAGATTATTTTAGGAAGTACTTAGGCATGGCACATCACTGACTACCATTTTTAAACTTTAATCAGCTTGTAGCCTGAGGAAGGTGAGGAGTGTACAATTTCTTTATGGAGATTCTAGGAAACCATAGGTTGGGAAGAATCTAAAGAATGACTTGATTATAAAGTGATGGAAATTGTTTAGTGAAACTTACTAAAACACAACTTCAGTTCTTTAAAAATCAAGAGCTGGTGCTCAATTAGGCTTTCAGAAAATGCTTTTGAATAGAAGAAATGCAGAAACTACAAGGGCGTGAAAGCAGAAAAAGAGAAATTTCGTGCACTCAAAGATGGTGAGAGAGAAGTGGGGACACCATGAGGTAAAAGTTGCAAGAAGATGGGCTATGGTGGGAGTGCAGAACTAAAAAAAGACAGATGTGCTACAAAAGTATTAACCACATGAAGTGAGAGCTGCTACCTGTACTTAACCTCCTGGATTCCTACCGTTGTAGCTTCACCATCCTGACCATCACAACCCAAGCCCACTGCCTTTAAATTGATTCCAACGAACAACAACCCTCCATCAGATTGCCAAGGCTATATATGAAACTTTAAATGACAAATATACACCTTCCCTGGAGGAACTGGCAGATTCAAATTACCAACCTTTTAGTTACCTGCTCAACTGACTATACGCTCTATGCCACTATGGATGAGGAAACCACCCAAAAGAATACAGGATTTTCTTCTTGACCATGAAAAGCTGTAGAAAGAGGGATGGGGCATGCTATTACCTTTGATTAAGGGAGAAACATTAGTCTGGGCTGGTTAATAAAAGGGTGACATTTGAATATTTATAGGATGATCACACTAACGAGCTTTGTATTTCTAGACAGAAAAGTGGTAGAATGAGCTATAATTCCTAATATATTTTTATTTACTTCATAAACACGATTTATATATAGATAGACCATATTTATTGTCCAAGTCCATGCCCAAAATGACTGTTTAGGCCACATCCTCTTCATGGAACCCTCTTGAGTCCTTAAATAATATGTACATAGTTATGAAATCTCTGGGGGTGAAATTATTATTATTCTGATGCTTGATATTTTATACATTTGCAATTTGAAGTATGCTAGATTGTTATTGGTTTTAGGTGCCTTCAAGTAAACTGGAATATATAACAACACTCTGAAGAACAGATGTGGCCCTGCCATATCATGCACTAAACTCACAATCTTGTTCATGCTCAGCTTCACTGTAGCAGCCACAGTGAGAATCGATTTTGTTGTAGATGATTTTCCTCTTTCTTTGACCTTTCCAAACATGTTATCTTTTTCCAAGGACTGTACCCTTCTGAGAACATCCCCAGAATATGTGACATGAAGTTTCACCATCTTTGCATCTTAGGAGCTCTCTGGTTACACTTCCTACAAGACAGCACCGTATATTCTCTTGGCAGTCCAGGGATTAGTCAATATTCTCTACAATTCAAAGGCATTGCCTGATTCTTCTTTTATCTTCCTTATATATTGTCCAACATTACATGATTAAGGATGCTTTATTCTACATGATTAGATAACATGTTCCTAACAGGTTTTTATGGTTTGTGTTTTTAAACACAAAATTCAGACCATTTCAATGAATAATTTTATATTGCTGACACAAATGGGACTATACCACAATCCTAAAGCATTTTATCAGAAGCACCGTTTTAAATTAAACATTGCCAAGAGAGTTAGTTAAGATCCAGAATAACTTTTAAATTCTCTAAATGAAAGGCACCAAAATAATCAGGTTTTAAAGAATATCCAGTTCTCTGAGGTTACAGTCAAATGCCTCACAACTTCCTGAGTGGGGCCAAATTGATGACATTGCATGTTGAGAAATTTCCGTTGCAAGCATAAGTTCTGAGAAAAATATTATGAAGAAATTTTAGGTACTACATCACCAACCCTTTCTTCCCCCTTCACACACACGCACATCCATCCCTCAAACAAAAACCACCAGATAGCAAATCAGCATGCAGATTTCAAGTTCTCCTTCATAAAATAGGAAGTCATGTGAAAGTTATCTAAAGGTTGAAAGAAAAATGCAGAAAGGCTAAATATAGCTGGAATAGCAGTAGCTTTTATATTTGACTAGAATACTTGGTTATTTGACTAGAAATAAAAAGGAAGTAACCCTCACTTCATCCTACTGTCATTTTGCTTGGGTTTCTGATCATACTCACCATAGACCTAATGAACGGACTACAGGTTCTAGAGTTGACCCATCTGGCTTAAAACTTTTGATCATGGTTAAATCTTTAACCTTTAGGCATAAATATATTCATTTGCAAAACATAATTAACATATTGACCCTGTTTCTGTGTCAATTAAAAGAGATACAGCAAAATGCGTATGTTATTAGTATGTGAACAAAATCACTATTAATAGTGTGTTCACTCATCACACTGTTTCTACTGAAGCCTGGACAGAAAATGGAAGCAGTTCAGATGCTGCATAGATCCAGGCTTGGATTTGCAAGAATTTGAAATGCTTAAGAATCGAATTGATAAGGTATTATGGTTATCACAAAGGTCCACAATTAAGGGTGCATAGTGGAGTGTACTTGGGGCAGTGGGAGGGGTGCACGGGGATTGTATATCAAAGAAAGAATTTTTCTTTTCCTTTTCAAAGAGAGGTGAGAACTGGGGTGGGGGAGCAAGGGGGGGGCTGGACAGGGAGAAAAGTGCAAAAATGAATGAATGGAAACCCAAAATCTCTGTAAATATTCATTAAAATTATGGAATTTTTAAAAAAAGGGAAAAAAAGAATCTAATTGAAAACAAGGACATGTATATTACCCAGAAGCAATGAAAAAGACCCACTTAACAGACCTGCTCAATTTCACAAAAATGTTATTATTCTTGTCCAGTTTAAGACGTCATTGCTTTTTTTTCTCTGATTCTTCATCCTTGAAACAGTATACAATTTAATAAATGATTGAATATATAAATTAAAGCCTACATTAATTAATTGATTGATTGATTAAGTAATTGATTGATTGATTGATTGATTGATAAAAGATGTAAGAGTCTTACTGTTATTCCTGTACTGCGGGACTATTGTCCATGAAATTATAGAAGTTACAGCTGATTACCTAAACAATAACATGCCTCTGGAAACTCTAGAGACATAGAGAAATGATGATAATTATATAACAGGGTTCAGGTCTTTTGTTCATAATGTTGGTATGAGTCGTGCTCGACTCGATAACACTGGACAACACCATCACCACCAACAGCTGATATTGTCCTAAGCAACAGAGAAGCTCTTAGAAAATAGTCATACATACAGAGATTTACAAAACATGATAGCATAGTCTGAAGGGAGTTGCTCTGCTAATCCAAAGGTCCATACCACTTTTGAGGTTCAAAACACCACTGGTTCTTTGGGAAAAAGATAGATAATCCTTTCTCCTCTGTTTTACTAACTTAGAAATTAACTTGAGGGTCAACTATCGGTTCCAACTCATTGGCAATGATTGACTAGTAAAATAGGTATTTAAGTAAATTATCTACCCCTATGGAAAACCAAGTACCCAGAGAACGAGAATATCAAAATAAGAGGGTTTTTATTTTCTTCCCTCTTGCTTTCTTTATTTAGCAGAATTCCATTTAAATTACAGCAGTTAGAATATCAGAATGTCTGTGTGATCTATATCATAAATTAAGAAGCCATGAGGCTAGAATCTTAAAAATTACATTAGTATAAAAAAAATTACATTAGTATGCTTGGTGATCTTGTTTGACCTTCTAGGGTCTCTGGATACGTGAGTGTAGAGCACCATTTCCTTCTAGGGAAGGGGTAAATCCTGATGCATACAACTAGAAGAATAGTTTCCCCTCTGAGTTCTTGGGCCCTGGGCCAAGGGAATGGGCAGGAATAATTCCATTTGCAGAGTAAAATGGGGTGAAAAGCACTTCTGGCACACTTTGTCCATATAAATTATACTTGTTTGCAATTCATCAACTCCTTCGCTCCTTTATATCCATATGTAATGTAAATGATCATCTTTCTCTGAAGCTCCGTAATGATGCACAGCTCAAAAATGTGATAGAATCAGCTAAAAGAGAGCAGATGGAAGTTTTTCCCCCAATATGCATATTCATTAAAAAATAGAGAACTCAACACAAGGAGATACATAAGTTCTCGTACCCGGGGGCTGCATGAACTTATGTACGGAAGTTAGTTGATTTTCTGCAACTATTCATTCTCTAAACCTTTTACTCATTTATTCCTGGAGCAACCAGTGAAAATGATTTGGAAAAAAATCTGTCTCTCTGTATTTCCATTTGTGTTTTTATTGCACCTTAGAATTCATGATTCTGAAAGTAATGGTTAAATATTTTACTGGAGAAATATAATTAGATAGCAAACCACGTAAAAAGTTAAAGGCTTCAATGTTCCACCAGCAATACAGATTCTAGACATTTAAAGGCATAGTATTATAGTGGAAAAAAATACTTTTAGTGAAGATTGTTTTGGTTTTGTTTTTAATGTCCGATTAGTTGGGGGCAATGGTAGCTTTTTACCTGTACTGAGAGTAAAAATTGTGTTAAAATAATGAAACTCAATGAATCAGGGGATATTGTGACCATAATAGACCGCTCCCCAAAAAGAATTATGTAAAAGAAATAGCCAAAAACATGGGGCCAGAATAATTTATAAAAGTGTTGTGAATATGGGTCTTAATTTTTTTTTTTAAAATGGATTCATCCAATCAGAAATCATAAACGACTGTGAATCACATTTCCGTATTTCCATTCACAACCACTTTCTACACATTAACTCCTGGTATCTAATCAGGAGAGAGCTAACTTGTATGGTCTATATTATTGAGTAGTGTCTTCAAGATGCTTTTGAAGATCAGTGAGTAAGAAATATTATCATAAATCAAGAAGAGAGGAAATGAAGGTATTTATTCTTCCCATGAAGTTGTCTTGGGCTGGTTGCTTCCCTTAATTGAAAATCATAGCTCTTCTAACTACTCGTTTATTTTTAAACTTTTACTTAATAACAGTTCTGTGGTACTTAACTTCCATTACCTCCACAGTGCTGACTGAGTCTCAAAATTCCAACTTGCCCACACACCTTTGTAATGGTTGTTCTTACATATCATTGAGTTGTAACTGGTTTATAGCTGACCTTTCACTGGATTTTCAGAGACAGTAAATAAGCACCAAAGGAGATTACTAGTCTTTTTTCCACAGAGCAGCTGGCAGATTTGAACTGTATGTCTCTGTGTTGGCAATACAACTCCTTATACCTAGGACACCAGGCTCCACACCTTTGCAGTTGTTGTTGTTATGTGCCATCGAGTCCTTTGCGACTCATAGCGACCCTATATACAACAGCCCTAAACCCTGATCTATCCTGTACCAATCACACTACCTCTGACACACCCATCCCGATTACCCCAGTCACTGAATCAATCCACCTCATAGAGGGTCTTCCCCTCCTGTGCTGTCCCTCCACCCTCCCAAGCGTGATGTCCTTCTTCAAGGACCGGTCTCCCCTCACAACATGTCCAAAGTATGTCAGACAAAGCCCCAGACTCCTTGCCTCCAAGGAGCCACCTGGTTTGACCCTTTCCAGGATGAATCTGTTTGTTTTCTTGGCAGGCCATGGTATATTCAATACTCTTCTCCAGCACCACAGATCAAAGGCATCCATTCTCCTTCTGTCCTCCCTAGTCATTATCCAACTCTCTGATGCATAACAAGTGATTGCAAAGACCATGGCCTGTATCAGGTGCACTTTAGTCTCCAGAGAGACACCATTGCTCTTGAGTGCTTTAGAGAGGTCCCTAACAGTAGACTTTCCCATCACAATACGTTTTTTTATTTCCTGGCTGCTGGTGCCAAGAATGTTGACCGTGGAGCCCAGCAAACTGAAGCTGTGAACACCCTCAATCTCTTCACCATCCATTCTGATGCTGCCAATTGGCCCAGTGGTGAGAATCTTTGTCTTCTTGACATTGAGCCTCAGTCCATTTGTTCTAAACAAGTCTTCCTTGACTTATACTACTTTGATTATATGTCCTGTTTTCTGTGTTAGTCCTTAGTACATCAACCCAGCAACATTCATGATTTCCAGTTGCTGAAGTCCTGTTCTTGAATACAAAATACGGTGCATTATGATTACAACATAACTTTCTTCATACAGCCTGAGGCCATTTATTTCTATTTCACTTCAACTTCTGTCCCAGTTGGTAATCAAGGAGATTCAGGTTAAAACATTTCTGAAAATGTCATTGTAACTCATATCCTATATCCTATATGTCTCTCTCCCATGTATTTCTCCTTTTTCTCAAGCATCTTGGAATCCCAAGAATTGGTTGACTGGCAACATATGAACTCATGGTCTAGTTAATTGAAAGCACATTGGCTCATCCTTTTACTAACACCCTTTTACTAACACCTTTTACTAACATCCTTTTACTAACACACTGTCAACTCAACTATAAAATACAGGGTAATTCCCGCAGGTACAATATATAATTTACCAAAAATCATTATCTATTAAGGGTATATAATAAGGCCACAGGAATTGATGGAATATAAACTGAGGTATTTCAGCAAAAATATACAGTCTTGGGCATGCTCACTCATCTATGTCAAGGAATATAAAAGACAGCTGTCTGATCAATTTATTTGAATAGACACATAATTGTTCCTGTTTTTTAAAAAATATAGTGATATAACACAAAGTAATAAAGTTACTGAAAAATAATACTAATATTACATGTAAGTAAGACCTTGCTTAGGATTATTAAAGGTTATTGGAAGAGTACATCAACAAAGAACTTTAAAAAAATTCAAGCTGGACTCAGAAGTGGTCAAAGATCAATGGAAAGTATTGATGATCTCAGATGGATCCCAGTTGAAGGCAGAGAACGTTTACTTCTGTTCTATTTTCTGTAAGGACATATTTGACTGAGTGGATCATGATAAATCACTTTGAACATGTTGCTATGAGGGATTATTCCTTGGAGAGGGACATGATGCTGGAAAGGGTGGAGAGTCGGCAAAGGAGGGGAAGACCCTTAACCAGGTGGATTGACATGGTGACTGTTGCAATACACTCATGTGTCAGGAAGTATAACGATGACACAGGATAGAACAGAGTTCAGATCTTTTGCTCATAGGGTAGCTATGATTCGTACTTGACTCAACAGCACCAAACAACAACAATTAAGAAGAATGAGGATTTCAGAATATAAGCTGCAGTCATGAAAAATCTGTACCTAGAGAAGAAACATCTGTTTGAAGAGAACAAAAGCACATCAAATGATTTAAAATCAGGATAGGTTTGTGTCATGTTTATATCCTTTATCAATATCTATTTTCTTTCATTTGTATGTTGTTGTTACTATTGTTGCTGTTGCTGTTGCTGTTGCTGTTGTTGCTGTTGGGCACCATAGAATCTGATTTAACTCATAGCTGAATCTCCAGTGGGTTTTCAGAGGCAGTTAATCACATGGAAGATTGCGTATCCTCTCATGGAGCAGCTGGGGCCTCCAACTGTATGCCATCAGGATTGCAGCACAGCTTCTTGCCACTAGGCCACCAGAGCATCAAGATTGAGTAAGACTCAGAAACAATATATGATGGCACAACTTGCCTGCAGAAAGTAAAGAATACTTTCTGAAGAAGATAAAACATTAAAACTTTAAATATGGATTACTTCTCAATATAATGAAAACACAGAACTCCTTACCTGTGGACCATTAGGGAACATCATAATAAGTGGAGAAAAGATTGAAATTGTCAACAATTTCATTTTGCTTGAATCCACAATCAACACCCATGGCTGTTGTTATGTGCTTTCAAGTTGAGTATGACTCATAGCTATTCTGTGAACAATAGATCTAAACCTAGTAGCAATCAAAGATCAAAAGGCATATTGCATTAGGCAAATCGACTGTCAAGGAGAGTTCGAAAGAGCAAAGTTGTCAGTTTAATAAAAAAAGGTTTACCTGAACCAATTTACACTATTTTCAATTAATAAGAAATATCAGAGACAAATTGATGCTTTTGAACCACAGTGCCTGTGAAAACTATAGAATTTACCAAGGACTTCCAAAAGAATAAATCAGTCTTGGAAGAAGTCAACAAGAGTGCTTCATACAGAGAGGGATATTGAAACTTCATCTCACATACTTTGTGTGTATTGTCAGATAGCACTCATTCCTTAGAGAATAGGATCATCCTGCTGCAAAAGGTAGAAGATCAATGAAATAGAAAAAGACCTTCAACCAGATGGACTGACACTGAAACTCCAACAATAAACTTGAGCGCGATGGAGGCCACGAGGATGTCACAGAACAGGACAAGATTTCAACCTGTTGTTTATATGGTCATTATGACTAGTATCCTAAACTAGAGGGCATCTGTAAGCAACAATTAATTACTGTAGTTGCTATTAAAAGGTTTAACTGTAAAGTTTTTTAATAGATATAATACTGAAAACAACAAAACTAATAGTTGGTGGAGTTGCTTAGGTACAACTAAAAATGCCACGTTTTTGTGTTTTGTTTTGTTTGGGGTTTTTTTTTGTTGTTGTTGTTAGGAGATTTAGGATTATCAGAGTTTTACAGCACATACCAGCTAATTGGTCTAACAAGGAGTTTAGGTGTCAGTTTGACTTCTAGTGCATTCTGGTGTCTTAAAAGCTTCCGTGATGTTAGCACAGTTGGTTGGTTTGGTTTTTAAGTATTTGTTTTGGGCACAAGGCATTTCTGAAATTTTATAAACTTTTATTTAAGAGGAATTTTTAAAGGAAATGGCTTTTTTCTTCTTTTTTTTTTTGAGGGTATAAAGGAGGGACAGACAAGTGACCACTTCTTAAGTGGAATATTCTAATGAGCTACCTTTTTGTAAGTGCCATGTTTATTACCTAATCATCCCAAGTTTTGCATTGATGTCTGACTGCCACTCTTTTCTTTCAAGAACAGTGTTTTTGTAGTAGAATCACTGGTTTATACAAAGCTTTATTTAGGGGGTAAAGTTAAGCTGCTAAAACCCCATGTTGGCTGCTCCTGTTGAAATACTGTGCTTTGAGAGTTAAAAAAAAAGAGTTAATTCTTTGTCTTAAAGAATTTTAAGAAAATGAGTTAGTCATGAGTCTTATTCATCTTTCAGGAAACATATTGATTGGTCTTAAAGACTAGACAGTCCAGTAAATGGTGGCTGGAACACCTATTTTTGTACAAAACTGGAAAAATGAACCTGGTTCTAGAAGAATGTATGACAGAATAAAGCGTGTGAAACAGTGTTGATTCTTAAAAAAAAAAAAAAAGCTTCCAAGTAGTTATCCCACAAATAATAACCGGTCTCTATTGACCTGGAGCAACATAGAAAAAAGAAGAATCAGGATAAGGATACGATGGCTGTGTGGCTAAGTGCCTTCATGAAAACCTCCCTACACTTGCATAGAGCAGTCACCATTAATGAATATTTGGACTTAGAATTCTATAGAAGAACTCTGATAAAAATGTGGAAAATAAGAAACAGAATTTCAAATTCTCAGGGATTCCAGATTTTCTGGTGTTATGGAGGCTGGAGAATCCCCTGAAACTATGGTGTTGAAATAATCTCTTAATTTTCAACCTGAAATATTCCTTAAAAAAAGTCTTTTTCCTAGTTTGTTATTGTTAGGTACCATCAAGTGTGGGATAGCACACAGCGACCTTATGAACAATACATCAGAACCCTGTCCTATTCTGTGCCATCTTCATTATCTCTGACATACAGCAGTCACTGTGGTTACTTAAACAGATTCACTTGGTAAAGGGCTTCCTCACTTTTACTGATGTCCTTCTCCAAAGAATAACCTCTCCTAACAAAGGGCCCAAGGGATGTGAGATGAAGCTTACAAGGAGCACACTGGCTGTACTTTCTCCAAGTCATACAGGGTTGTTCTTTGGATAATCCATGGGCTATTCAGTATTCTTCCCTGACACCACATTTCAAAGGCTTCAATTCTTCCTTTGTTGTCTTTATTCATTGACCAGTGCTCTGATGCATAGAAAGTGATTTAAATGGCCTGAATAAGGCACACAATTGTCTTCAAACTGACATCATTAGTGTTCAGTAAGTAATCTGGAGAGATCTGACTACAGACTTTTGCAATGCAATATATTTCCTAATCTTCTGGCTGCTGATACCAAAGGTGTTAATTGTGGATCCAAGAAAGATGAATTAATTGACAGTTTCAATGTTTTCTCCATCTATCATGATATTGCCTGTTGGTACAGTGGTGAAGATTTTTTTGTTGTTGTTTACTTGATGTTGAGAGGAAATGCATGTTGGAGGCTGTAGTCTTTGAACTTCTGCAACAAGCATTTCAGGTAGTCTTTGCTTTCATCAAGCAAGGTTGTGTTATTTGCATAATAAATGTTGTTGATGAGAACCTGATACTCCATTCTTCTTCACAGAGTCTAGCTTCTTGAATTATTTGCTCAGCAAACAGATTGAATAGGTGTGGAGAGAAAATTCAAACATAGTACACTCTCTTACTAATTTAAAACCATGTTAGATGGATCTTGACAGAAAGCAGAGACTACCAGAGGAATGTCTATCTGTGTTTCATTGACTATTCAAAGGCATTGGACTGTGTGGATCACAACAAACTGTGGCTAACTCCGGAACTCTTGATTGTGCTTAAGTGAATCCTATACTTGGACCAGGAGGCAGTTTTCAGAACAGAGCATGGAAATACTGCCTGGTTCAAAATTGGGAAGGGTTTACGCCAGGGATGGCTCTTTTCTCAATACATTTTCAATCTATATGCAGAACAGATTATCCAGGAGGCTGGGCTCTATGAGGAGGAATGTGACATCAGGATTGGAGGAAGACTCATCAACAATCTGCATTATGCAGTTGATACAACTCGGCTTGCTGAAACAGAGGAAGACCTGAAGTGCTTGCTGCAGAGGGTCAAGGATAGCAGCCTTAAATATGGATTGAAGCTCAACGCCAAGAAAACAAAATTCTCACCACTAGGCTGATTAGCAGAATCATGATAGATGGTTAAGAGATTGAAATTGTTAACGGCTTCAGTTTGTTTGGCTCCACAATCAACATTCTTGGTACCAGAAACCAGGAAATGAAAAGATGAATTGCATTGGAAAAGGCTGTTGTCAGGGGCCTCTCTAGAGTACTGAAGAGCAATAATGTCAGTCTGGTGACTAAGGTTCTCCTGATCCAGGTGATGGTCTTTGCAATTATTTTTTTGTGTGTAAGAAAGCTAGACAATGACTAGGGGTGAGAATTGATGCCTTTGAGCTGGAGTAGAGTATTAAATATACCATGGACTGCTAGGAGAACAAACTTGTTTGTCCTGGAGAAGGTGAAAACAGAATTCTCCTTGGAAGCAAGGATGTAGAAGCTTTGTCTGACATACTTTGGGCATGTCAAAGAGGGACCAGTCTGTGGAGAAGGATATCATGCTTGGGAAAATGGAGGGACAGCACAAGAAAGGAAGACTCTGAATGAGATGGATTAACTCAGTATGTGTCAGAGACAATAATGTTGGCTCAGGACAGAGCAGAGCTCTGAGCTGTTGTACACAGGATCACTGAGTCGCAAGCAACTCAGTAGCACATAACAACAACAAAACAACAACAACAGGGTTCAACAACAGGGTTTCCAGTTTACACAACAAACTCCTGGTCTAAGTGTAGACTTTGCATGATATTTATTCCATTGTTCTCAATATTAGCCATAACTTGTTATGATCCACACAATCAAATGCCTTTGCATAGTCAACAAAGTATAAATAGCCATTTCTTCTAGTATTCTTTACTTTCAGCCAGGATCTATCTGATATCAGGAATGATATCCCTATTACCATGGCCTCTTCTTAATCCTGCTTGAAATTCTGGCATTTTCGTATCTATGTACTGTTCCAGCTGTTTTTAATGATCTTCAGCAGTTTATTTTGCTTGCATGTGATATTAATGACATTGTTAGATAGTATACACAGAATTGTATGCACAGAAATCATTAAATTGATGTACATTTTGCTGTGTATAGTCTCAACAACTAAGTAAGTAAACTATATGAAGCATGTGTTTAATGTAAATGCTTGTTGTTGTTACTTGCTGTCACGTTAGAACCATCTCATAGCTGACCATCCTGGGGTTTCCTGAAGCTGTCACAAAGGAGGAGACTTCCCATTCTTCTCCTTCAG
Organism: Elephantulus edwardii; assembly: GCF_000299155.1. Taxonomy (NCBI): domain Eukaryota; kingdom Metazoa; phylum Chordata; class Mammalia; order Macroscelidea; family Macroscelididae; genus Elephantulus; species Elephantulus edwardii. Next base: position 8,314,874 of record NW_006399831.1, on the reverse strand, counting down.
AGTACTTGGTGGATTCAAAACAAGTGCCTGATAGATGCTTGATATCTAATAAAAATATTTTCTATTACTAGCATTTTTCATAAATTTTATATGAATATGATAGCATAGAAATAATACACTTTCACTGTTACTGTTGTGTGCTGTCTCTCAATTTGGAACTGACTGATAACTGACCCTCCAGCAGTTTTCAGAAGCTGTAAATTGCACAGGAGAAGACTACCAATCTATCTCTTTTGTAGCAGCTGGTGAATTCAAGCCATCTGCCTTTGGGTTGACAAAACAATGCCTTACTTACTAAGTCACCGGATCTCCCTAGAACGGTACGTCAATGATTTTAAAAATAAAAAAGTTACTGGTTAGAATTGTACTAGGAACTTTTTATTTTTAAAATCTATTAACTCTCAACTATATTTGTATCTACAATATCAATCAGAACAATGATTTTCTCATACACAAAACCTTAGGCCTCTTAATCTCAAAAGAGGTTATTGTAATATATGGATGCCCAGATAATTTGCATGATTAATGAAAATATGTTTTAGAATATTAAACATTTAAGATGTTAGCATTTAGTAGGCTTTCTGACAGAAGTTAAAAGACTATTAGAATGACTGATGAATTGCTACAGTACATTAGCCCTCGGAACAGTCAATGTGCTAGAGGACATTTATGTAACTTCTTAGTATTCTTGTTTCCCAGCCTCCCTCCTACTCTTCTTTTTTGTGACCTTGGCTTAATTATAAATGGCCAAGCATAGGGCTTTACAAAGTTTTAAGGAACTCGCAAATTACATGAAAAGATATTTACAGAAATACTCAGTGCATGTGAGAAAGCAAGTGATTATGCATATGACAGGACGTTGTACATGGTATCTGCCATGTAGGTGGAGATTAATCAAAATGGATTGAAAGAATGAAATAATACATCCGAAATTTCTCCCTGTTCAGTAGTAATGTCAGTGTTGCTTAGTTGTTTGTAACTAGGAAATGTGGACACACTTATTCTTTCCATTTGCAAATGGAGCCCCACCCATCAATGTCTTTTTAAAACTTTTCTTCTTGATTATATAGAATTTATCAGGATTTATATGATTTTTTTTATTTCCCTCAGTTCTTTATACTTAAGAAATTCTAGTAGTTAAGTAGTTAAAGTGCTTAGATGCCAACCAAACACTTGGCAGTTCAAATAAGCCAGAAACTCTATGGGGAAAAAAAGTAATAGTTTGTTTCTGTAAACATTATAGCCTTGAAAATATAGTATGACGAGTTAACAAGTTGGTGACCTGCACAAAGCGAGACACAGCTATTTAATCTCTTGCCAGACATTGCCCCTCTTGATGTGATGCTGTACAGTCTCTGTAAAAAATCCTTGCTGTCTCAGCAGCCAATCAACTTATAGTTTATTTTTTTCTGGGTTTTTGTTTTATTTTCTTTCTAAGCGAGGTGTGAAAAAGTTTTAGGTTCAGTTGAAGTTCCTGATGAAGAAACACAATTGAGATTTTTTCAGTGATAAAATCTGCATATTTGTATTTCAAACAATGTAGCTAAAACTTGATGTAAATTCCTCCTTTTTTTCCTTTTTTGGCTTAATGAATATCATTTATTCAGTATGAAATCTTTATACTATATGTTCCACGTGTTAAGAATAAATGTACATTAAATCTTGGTAAAAAGAAAATTAATTTGGAGTAGTCCAGGGTCACTATGAGTTGGCGTTAGCTAGAGAACAAAAGGTTTAGTTTGTCTTTTACTATACTTAGAGATAAAATATTCCAGAAAGGACTGTTAGGGACGTGTTTATGCCCCTTCTGTACTACTCAGAATGTAGGATTACAAGAAATAGCAAATCAATTCTTAAGATAAAAAAAATAAGTTGTTAAATGGTTTTGCTTTAGGGAATTGATTAATATTAATGCATGTAAAGCATTATCATAGAATTATAAATTCCCTTTGAACACTACTAACTAAAACCTGCTTCTTTAAGCACATTTTCTTCATAATATTATTTTCTTTATAGTTTTCTGATATTCACAAGCAATTGTTGTTGTTATTGTTACATGTCATCGAGTTGCTTGTGACTCATAGTGACCCTGTGCATGATAACTCTGAACTCTGCTCCAACCTGAAGCAGGTTCATTGTCTCTGACACTCTAACCCCCATTACCATAGTGACTGAATCAATCCATCTCATCCTGGAACTTCCTCTCCTGTGTTGTCGCTCTAAGTTTCCAAACATGATGCCTCTCTCCAAGGACTGGTCCCTCTTTGCACCATGCCCAAAGTATGTTAGACCAAGCTTCAGAATCCACGCCTCCAAGGAGCAGCCTGGTCTCCTCGTCTCCAGGATGAACTTGTTTGTTCTTCTAGCAGTCCATGATATATTCAATACTCTTTTCCACCATCATAGCTCAGTCATCAATTTTTCTTCAGTCATCCTTAGTCATTGTCCAGCTTCTGATCTATAGCAAGTAACTGTGAAGACAAGGGCCTAGATCAAGTGCACCTTAGTCTCTAGACTGACATCATTACTCTTCAGTATTCTGGAGAGTCCCCTGACAGCAGATTTTCCCAGTGCAATTCATCTTTTGATTTCCTGGCTACTGGTACCAAGAGTATCGATTATAGAGCCAAGCAAACTAAAGCTCTTAAAAATCTCAATCTCTTCACCATCTATTGTGATTCATCTTGAAATACAATGTTGTGAGTGACAGAATAATATCCATATAGTGAGGAGGGACTAATCCTTAGAGAAAGACATCATGCTTGGAAGAGTGGAGGGACAGTGCAGGAGAGGAATTCTCCAGATGAGATGGATTGATACAGGGCAACGGGGTCGAGATACTGGAGTCAGTGAGTCTGGCTCAGAAAATAGGGCAGGCTTCATATACATAGGTTCACTATGAGTCGCAGGTGACTGGGCAACACATAATAACAACATACAAGGGAGATCTGGTACTATCACTATTATTCAAATTTATGCAACAACAACCAGAGCCAAAAAGGAGTAAAGAGTTGACTTCTACCAACTCTTGCAATCAGAAATCGATCAAACATGCAACCAAGAAACATTAGTAATATTGGGTGACTGTAATGCAAAAGTTGGGAACAAGGAAGAAAGATCTAATAGGGGGACTTGGTGACAGAAATGAAGCCGGAGACAAAATGATAGAATTCTGTACATTCAGTGATTTATTCCTCACAAAAACCTTTTAGAAGAAACACAAACAATGACTTTACACATGGACCTCACTTGATGGCCTACACAGGAATCAAATTGATTACATAAGTCAGAAAACATATTGGAGAAGCTCAATATCAGCTGTGAAAACAAGGCCAGGTGCTGATTGTGGAACCAATCGTCAACTACTTATATGCAAGTTTAAATTGAAGCTAAAGACACATATTATATAAAACTCATTCTAATGTCAATGAGTAGAGAAGAAAGAGTGCTATTTTAGGCCTTGATGGCTTAATGGCAAGAAACTGCACTGTTACTCTGAAGGCACATGGTTTGAATCCACCAGACGGATGGACAATCTCTTCCTGTGTGTTTAACTGCCTCTGAAAACCCACTGGTGGGTCCACTATGGGTCAGTTCTGATTCAATTGTACTCAACAGTGGATGGAATAATGAACTCCTCAAGACATTGAATCTTAATCCCTGACTCCTGTCCTTACACATGGGATTAATGATTATCCTGGATTATCTAAATGACCCCTAAGTACAACCACAGTATCCTTTTCAGAGCTACAGAGAGGAGATTTGATACACATAGACACAGTGACACCAAGTTATTTCTAACTCATGGAGACACTCCACTGAGTTTCCAAGGCTGTAATCCTTATGGCATACTTTATCACATGAGCTCCTTAGACACATAGAAGAGAATACAAGGTGAATATGGTACAGTGCGATATTTTTAGATGTTTACCTTATGATGAGACCATAAACCAGGGAACACAGGTCACTACCAGAAAGTGGAATGGTTTAAGTGTGATTTCTTCTTTAAAGTCTCAGCAGAAGTTCAGCTTGTCAGCATTTTTATGTTGACCCTATGATACTGACTTTGGATTTCTGGCCTACAAGGGTCTCTTTCTGAGAGAGAAAAGAGGCACATGAGGAATGTGTTTGTGTGTGTGTGTGTGTGTGTGTGTGAGAGAGAGAGAGAGAGAGAGAGAGAGAGAGAGAGAGAGAGACTGCCAAGAAACTTGGAGAGGGTTAACCCAAGTCTCTCCTTGGAGGCTAGGATTTTGAAGCTCTGTCTCATGTACTTTGGGCCCTTGGCCAGGAGAGACCAGTCCTTGGAAAAGGACATCATGCTCAGAAGGGTGGAAGGACAGCACAGGAGAGGAAGATCCTGATGAGATGGATTAAGACAATGACTGGGGCAATGGAGGTTGGTGTGTTGGAATTAGTGAGACTGGCTCATGACAGGGAAGGTTTCAGATCTGCTGTGCATAGAGTCGCTATGGGTCACCAGCAACTCAACAGCACATAACAACACCAACGAGAGAGAGAGTTGTAGTGTTATACACTGTTGGGTCAGACCCGACTTATAGCTGACCCTCCACCATGTTTTCAGAGGTTGTAAATCACACAGGAGTAAATGGATTACCCCTCTACCTTTCTCCTATGGAGTAGCTAGTGGTTTCAAACTGAATGCTTTTGGGTTGGTAGCACAAATTGTTACACAGCCACCACTCTGGTGACTTAGTGATAAGGAATTGCACTTTTAGTGCAAAAATATGGTTCTAATCCACCTGTTGGTCCATAAAAGAAAGATGGAAATCTCCTTCCTTATGACTCACTGCCTCTGAAAACCTACTGAAGGGTCAGCTATGAATTGGAATCAGCTCGATGGCACACAGGATGTATGTGTGTATGTACATGACATAGCATGTGTGTGTATATATATGCACATACATATAAACACACACACACGACCATTTGGAGATCTTGTGGCATACTGGTAAGAAGCTGTGGTGCAACCACAAAGACATACTGTTCAAATCCACCAGCTGCTCCAAAGAATAAGGATGGGCAATCAACTTGCATTTATTATTTATTATCTCTGAAAACCTGCTGGAGGATAAGCTACGGTTTGGTTCTGACTCCATGGAACATAACCAGAACAATTAGTGCAAATATATATATATATATATACTTTTGTGTGTGTTATCAAACCTACTCTTACTCAAAAGGACCCTATAGGAATGCAGCCTTCAGTACTCATTGTGTCTCACTATCAAGAAAATAAAGATTCTTAGCACTAGACCAGCACTAGACTAGGCAGTGTCATGATGGATGGAGAGGAAATTGAAACTGTCAACAGCTTCATCTTGCTTGGATCCACAATTAACACCTTGGTATGAGCAGCCAGGAAATAAAGAGACACATTGCACTGGAACAATTTGCAGATAGGGACTTTTCTAAATTACTGAGGAGTAGTGATGTCAGTTTGAGGACTTAGGTGTGTCTGACTCAGGCCTTGGTCTTTCTGATTCCTAGCTATGCATCTGAGGCCTGGACAATAAATAAAGATGATAGAAAAAGAATTTATGCCTTTGAGCTGTGCTGTGGGAGAAAAGCACTGAACATCCCATAGCTGGCCAAGAGAACGAATAAATATGCCTTGGAGAGGGTGCAGCAGGAGTGCCCTTTGGAGGCCAGAATGATGAGGCTTCACCTCACATACTTGGGACATATTGCTAGGAGGGGCTGTTCCTTGGAGAGGGACATGATGTTGAGAAGGGTGGAGGGTCGGCAAAGGAGAGGAAGACCCTCATCCAGGTGGATTGACACGGTCACTTCTGCAATGGGCTCTTGTGTGTTAGGAAGTGTGAAGGTGGCACAGGACAGGATTGGGTTTAGATCTTTCGTTCAAAGGGCCACTATGATTATCCTTGACTCAATAGCACTTAACAACAACAACATGGCCCAATAGAACTACCCTAGGTCATAGTGTTTATAGAGCAATTAGGATTAAAAAAGAAATTATTCCGGAGCCATAAGATCCTGGAAATTCAAGACTAGTCTCTTTTTATTTTCTGGTCTCAGTAATAAATTTCTGTATATATAAGTTTGAGAAGAGTTTGCTTGCACTTAGTCATTTGTTGTAGGAGTAAATTTTATGCATTACATTGGAGAAGGTTCTTGTTTCTTGTCTTTGTCTATTTGTGAAACACTGAATCAAAAAATATTCAAAATTAACAGCTATGTTTCAACAACTTGAAATTCTGGAGAACACAATTAGTGAATTATAGTAGTTTTTCTCATGGTTTCAAAAACAACTACTCATATGATAAAGGTTGCTTAATTAAAACCTATCCAACTGAAACACCCATTTATCTGAAACAAATGTTTATGTTACTGACATCAACCAATGCTTCACATGAGCAGGTAACTATAAACAATGGAATGATGCCCAATGAATATCAATTAAAACAAATTGTTTCCAGTAAACTTTGCCCTAAAAATGCCCCCAAAGTAGAGGCACAAGTGAAAACACACACATACACAGAGCTTAGTCATTGTAATTTATCTTCTTAAAAACTCCAAGAAGGTAATTGCAGAACATCAAACAAAATGTGGGGGCTTTGTGACAAAAATATATGTATGACGCATGAATTGTATAACCATGAAATTATTCGTGATTTCTGATATTCTTTAGAAATAACTATTTGAATATCCCAAAGACAGTTCCCAGGATATATACAAATGAAAATGACTTGCATAAAATTTACATTATGCTCATATATTCTTTGCATAAGCTATCTTTACATATCATTGTTGGATATCCATTAAAATTTTATTATAAAGGAAATTGTTGTTGTTATGTGCCGTCAAGTCGTTTTTGACTCATAGCGACCCTATGCACAACAGCCCTAAACCCTGCTCTATCCTGCGCCAACCGCACTGCCTCTGACACACCCATCCCAATTACCCCAGTCACCGAATCAATCCATCTCATAGAGGGTCTTCCCCTCCTGCGCTGTCCCTCTACCCTCCCAAGCATGATGTCCCTCTCCAAGGACCCATCCCTCCTTGCAACGTGTCCAAAATATGTCAGACAAAGCCCCAGAATCCTTGCCTCCAAGGAGTAGCTTGGTTTAATCCTCTCCAAGATGAATCTGTTTGTTTTCCTGACAGTCCATTAGGCTTGTTTATTTGTTTTTGCTTTTCTTTGTTTTATCCTGCTTTACTCTTATATATTTTGTGTGGGAAACAAAAGACTATTTATTCACCAAAATGTGTTTAATAACCTCCTGGTACATTCAAAGTACTTACATTCACTTAGGGTCATATGGTTAGTATGGTGTTAGTACCTCAAAATACAGTATTTTTTTCAGGTTTATGTCTTCCCTTGCTGGTTTTAGCTCGTTGTTTCTTGAGTTTTCTATGTATATTGTTTAAATACACAGTATTAATGAATTTTGAAATGAGAAATCTACTACAAGAACTTTTATCTCTGAGTCACCTACAGGAAAGAGCATGCCACTCCACAGTTGTGGAGTTTACTAAGGAAACAGATTGAGAAGTGGGAGAGGTAAAGAACATCTCAAAATCCAAGTCCAGATTTAGTCCGCTATTAGAGACCTTGCCAAAGTACTGAAGAGCAATGATGTAACCCTGGAGACTAAGGTGCACCTGATACAGGCCATGGTCTTTGCGATCACTTGCTATGCATCAAAGAGCTGGACAATGTTTAGGGATGATAGAAGGAGAACTGATGCCTTTGAGCTATGGTGTTGGAGAAGAGTGTTGACTACACTATGGACTGCTAAGAAAACAAACAGGTTTGACCTAGAGACGGTTAAGCCGTGCTGCTCCTTGGAGGCAAGGATTCTGAAGCGTCATCTGGCATACTTTGGACATGTTGCAAGGAGGGACCAAACCTTGGAGAAGTACGTGATGCTTGGGAGGGTGAAGGGACAGCACAGGAGAGGAAAACTCTCTATGAGGTGGATTGATTCAGTGTTGAGGGTAGTCAGGGTAGGTGTGTCAGTGATGGTGAGATTGGCACAGAATAGACCAGGGTTTAGGGCTGTTGTACATAGGGTCATTATGAGTTGCAGGTGACTCGATGGCACATAACAACAGTCCAAAAACTGATTATCAAGGCACAATTCCTCAATTGATGAATGTCCAGGTTCAGTTCAAGAGCACAAATGCAAGCCTCTGGTTTCCTTAATCATCCACCAAACTTTATCTCGGAGCAGTTATGAATAAGCTTTTATTTCAATTATCCAGAAAGCAAAGCTTTAACTGTAGTCTTTATCTCCAGGGTTTCTCTAGTTACACCTTGCCAGAGACTTTTCACAGTAATGTCATAGTTTCATCACAATCTCTCCATCACCATCACCACCCCTCACAGTGTGGAAAGTATTTGCTTATATTGGTCTTACAGCTGTTGATGATTTTCAAGACCATGTGTCTGCAGTTAAGGTTGCTGGATACCATATTCCCCCAACAGAGACTAATGCACTGGCTAGAAAAGCCAATTTCCAAGGGCTCTTACACCCCAATATACTAATTTAAGACAACTTAGTTTATAGCAGGATAGAGTCCAAGATGGCAAAATCTCAGGAAAATTATGAGACATTTGAATTTGGCCTACCTTTTGTGTGTGACTTTTTTTTTACTAGTCAGTAAACCAAGGTGTTGATCAATACAAATGATCAACATATTGAATGACCCAGAAAACATCAAAAGAAGATGGAAGGGATATTCAGAGTCATTGTACCAGAAAGAATTGATTGACACTGAAAATTTTCAGGAAGTATCATATGAACAGGAGCCAACAGTAATGAAGGAGGAAGTGGAAGCTGCATTGAAGGCATTGGAAAAAGATAAGGTTCCAGGAATTAATGGGATACCAACTGACTTGTTTCAATTAACATATGCAGCCTTGGATGCACTCACCAGTCCATGCCAGGAAATTTGGAGAATAACCAACAGAATGATTGGAAGAGGTCTATTTTTGTTCCTATTCCCAAAAAGGGTGATTCAACTGAATGTGGAAATTATCAAACAATATCACTGATATCATATAGAAGCAAAATACTGTTGAAGATCAATAAAAAATGGCTGGAACTGTACATTGAAAGGGAACTGCCAGAAGTTCAAGTGGGATTTAGAAGAGGCAGTGGCACCAGGGATATCATTGCTGATGTCAGATGGATCTTGGCTGAAATTAAGAAATACAAGAAGAATGTCTATTTCTGCAATGGTGTTTTACTGTGTGGATCATGACAAGTTGTGGCTTAAATTGAGGAGAATGGGGATCCCAGAGCACTTGATTGTGCTCATGAGGAATCTATACCTGGAACAGGATGCTCTTGTGTGAATGGAGCAGGGGAGCAATGCATGGTTTGGAATTGGGAAAGAAGTGTGTCAGGGATGTATTTTATCTGTATACCTGTTCAATCTATATGCTGAGGACATTATACAAGAAGCTGGACTCTATGAAGAGGAATGTAGCATCAGGATTGGAGGGAGACTCATCAATAACCTGGGTTGTGCAGATGACAAAACCTTGCTTGCTGAATGTGAAGAGCATTTGAAGCACTTGTTGCAGAAAATCAAGGAATGCAGCCTTCAGTACTCATTGTGTCTCATTATCAAGAAAACAAAGATTCATAGCAGTGTAATGATGGGTGGAGAGAAAATTGAAACTGTCAACAGCTTCATCTTGCTTGGATCCACAATTAACACCTTGGTATGAGCAGCCAGGAAATAGAGACACATTGCACTGGAACAATTTGCAGATAGGGACTTTTCTAAATTACTGAGGAGTAGTGATGTCAGTTTGAGGACTAAGGTGTGTCTGACTCAGGCCTTGGTCTTTCTGATTCCTAGCTATGCATCTGAGGCCTGGACAATAAATAAAGATGATAGAAAAAGAATTTATGCCTTTGAGCTGTGCTGTGGGAGAAGAGTACTGAACATCCCATAGGTGGCCAAGAGAATGAATAGATGTGCCTTGGAGAGGGTGCAGCAGGAGTGCCCTTTGAAAGCCAGAATGATGAGGCTTCACCTCACATACTTGGGACATATTGCTAGGGAGGGGTTGTTCCTTGGAGAGGGACATGATGTTGGGAAGGGTGGAGGGTCGGCAAAGGAGAGGAAGACCCTCATCCAGGTGGATTGGCAAGATGACTGCTGCAATGGGCTCTTGTGTGTCAGGAAGTGTGAAGGTGGTGCAGGACAGGCCTGGGTTCAGATCTTTTGTTCATAAGGTCGACTCGATGGCACCTAACAACAACAATGGAAATGTTTATATTGTCATAATAGCATGTACAGACAACTATCAAAGCACACTTTGCTCTGTAGTTTTAAACAAAATTTTAAAAATTTTGGTCATGAAATAGCAAGAGTGGAGTGATCAATACCAACCTTAATACTTTGTTGGTCATTTCTTCTAATCTCATAGGTGGGCATCTACCCCATCTATTAGTAAAACTTGACAGATCTCAAAAATTCAGATTATTCCAATTAGTATTTCATCTGGATATGTTTATTGTTGTTGTGACATACCATCAAGTTGAGTTTGAGTCATTGTGACTCTATCGTTGTTGTTACATGCCATCAAGTTGAGTATGACTCATTGTGAGTGTATCCTGTCCTATACTGTATCGTTTTAACTCTAGCCTGTCCTATACGAAATCATTCACACCATCTATGACACACTTGAGTCAATTGCTGCAGTCACTATGTTAATACACCAGGCTGAGGGTCTCCCTTTCTTTCACCATCTCCTACCTTTCTGAATATGATGTCCCTCTTCAGGGAATAGGCCCTCCTGCCAACATGCCTGAAGTATGTGATGTGAAGCTTTATATTTTTGCTTAGAATGACCACCCTGGCTGCACCTTCTGTGAGGCAAATCTGTTTGTCCTTTTGGCAGTCTATGGACTACGCAGTACTCCTCTCCAAGAATACAGTTCAAAAGCATTAATTCTTTTTGTATTATCCATATACATTATCCAGCTCTCAGCAGCATAACAAGTGAGTGATTGATTGATTGATTCAAGCGATGGCCTGAATTAGGCATACCTTAGTCCTCAAACTAACATAATTGTTCCTCAGTAATTTGAAGAAGTCCTTGAATATAGACTTTCTAAATGCAATATATCTCCTGATCTCCTGACTGCTGGCAGCAAGTGTGTTGACTGCAGATCCAAGTAAGATGAAGTCATTGATAGTTTCAATCTTTTCTCCGAATATCATGATGTTTGCCTATTGGTCCAGTGGTGACCAATAGGTGACCAAAACAAAAATTGTTTTCTTATTACTGAGATGCAATCCATAGATGAATACTGCAGTCCTTGATCGTCTGCAGCAAGAGTTTCAAGTCCCACTCCCCTTCGGCAAGCAGGATTGTGTCATCTGCATAACAGATATGTACAGAACTTGGTGTTGTAGAACTCTGCAAACCAGGGTTGTGACTGCTCATCTGGGGACACTGTCTTGGGAAATGCATGGCCTGGTAGTATTGGGAAGGACAATCAGAAATGACCAGGGTGCTTAGAATAATGGCAAATGTTCTTTTCCCCTTGGCTGCAGAATGTCAGCATTTATGGGAAAAAGTCGATCAAGTGCTTACTGGATCTGTTTAATCAAGCATAATTGTCACCATGTGACTGGCAGTTATAGGAAACTCCTGTGTGAAGCAGTGCCAGAACCAGTATGCAAAGAACTACCCATAGTTTAGATAGCAAAAGAAAAATTACTTTTTATTTACAAAAGAAAAATTACTTTTTACTCACATGAAAAAATAAACTTTGGGATGAGAGAGATTTGGGCACACATTTACTTCTCTTTGTTCTTAAAATATCTAAATTCTGGTAAAAGGAACAATATTGCCTACATTGCAAGATTGTTTCCACTCTTAAATTCTGCAGAATTATGATATTATTATCAGCAATATCTTTGAAAATTAAGATGATCTTGTGAAGAAGAAACAGTTCTAACAGGCAGTTCAAAATTTATCTCATAAAGAAGTTTACTAAACATTCTTCCTGCCCTTTCTAAAACTTGGAAATTATTTGATCAGACTTTTTCAAGACATAGTGACAGTGTCAGGAATTTTTAATCATCACTCGTGCCCTAAACAGCCAGACATAAACACATATGCCAAGCAAAATTTCAGTTGTTCAAACACTCATAACTTGTATGAAATAACAATTCATTAAATATTTATGAAATATTAAACTATCATATTCACACCAAGAGAGTTTAATGAGAGAAATTACTTCCTTGTCCTGAATCTTAAGAAGGACTCTATGGAGCATGATTTTTATAGATTATCCTAAATAGGATTATCGCTGTATGTTATAAATGTTTTAGTTCGTATGCTTTTGTAGGTCTAAGATACTTTTCCCTGATCGAAGAACTAACATTTCTCTAGCCTAAATGAAGAATATAACTCTAAAGATTACTAATAAGCACACTTATGAGAAATAAATCAAGCTTCATGTAAACTACTATTAGTGTGATCTAATATCCTTATTTTAAAAAAATATTATCAAGCTGCCTCAGATTTTAATGCATACTGCAAATGTTACTAAAAATATCAGCTATCTAAATGTTTTTATTCTGAACTAACTAAGGGCATTTTAAATACTGAAATGTACTATCTCTATGTAATTCAGAACCCAGACTACACTCTGTAGTTGTTATTGTTGTTGTTGTTAGGTGCTATCAAGTCGATTTCAACTCATGGTGACCGTATGAACAACAGACCTCAACTCTACACCATCCTCATCACATCTGACACATTGAAGCCCACTGCTGCAGTTGGTGTGGCAGTCCATCTCGTAGAGGGTCTTCTTCTCTTTTGTTTACCTTCCACCTTTCCAAACACGATGTCCCTTTCCAAGGAATAACTGCTCCTAGCAACAAGGCCAAAGTTTAACATCCTTGCCACTAAGGAGCATTAGGGCTGTACTTTTTCCAAAACATAATCTGTTGTTCTTTTGGTAATCCGCGAGATATTCAATACTTTTCTCCACCACAACTCAAAGACAGCAATTATTCTTCTGTTATTTTTATTAATTTAAAAAGCCTGAATATATCATTTGATAAACGGGAAATGGAGTAACAAAACACAGACTAGCTTATTTATAATAAAAGACAAATGATTATGTCTGAATTAAGGGTTTTTTTAATTAGGGATTTCATTTGATAAATCGACTTATGCAGTGGTTTGCAAAGGACCGTGATTATTGCCTTACCCACAGGAACAATGGCTTTGAATCTTGCCCTACCCTGAGCCAATCTCACCATCTCTGACACACTTGACCCCACTGCCATTGTGTCAATCCATCTCATCCAGGGTCTTCCTCTCCTGCACTGACCCTTTACACTACAAAGGATGATCTTCTCCCTGGCTGGTCCCTCCTGGCAAAATATCCAAAGTAACGTGAAATAGAGCTTCAAAATCTTTGCCTCTAAATAGCAAACTGGTATCATTCTCTCTAGGCTAATTAGTTCTCTTGGCAGTCCATGGGATGTTCAGTACTTTTCTCCAGCAACATAACTCAAAGGCATTGATTCTTCTTCTATAATCCTTGGTCATTGTCCAGCTCTCAGATGCATAGCAAGCAATTGAAAAGACCATAGCCTGGATTAGGCACATCTTAATCTCTTGACTGACATCTTTGATCTTTAGCATTCTAGAGAGGTTCTTGACAGGAGTCTTTCTCAACGCAACTGGTCTTTTGATTTCCTGACTGCTGGATCCAAGAGTGCTGCTTATGGATCTGGAAAATGTGAAACTGTTAACAACCTCAAACTTTACTCCATTTTTCATGGTGCTGCCAAGTGGCCCAGAGATGAAGATACTATTTTCTCAATGTAGAGATGCAATCCATACTGAAGGCTTCAGTCACTGACTTGCAATAAATGCTTCAAGTTCTCCTCAGTTTTGGAGAGTAAGGTCATATTATCTGCATAACGCAGGTTTTGATAAATCTTCCTTCAATCCTGATGTCATATTCTTCTTTATAAAGTCCAGCCTCCCAAATGATCTGTCCAGCATACAAATTAAAAAGGTATGGAGAAATGTTGCATCCTTGACCCACTCCCTTCTTGATTTTGAACCATGCAGTGTTCCCTAGCTCTAGGGTTTACATGAACATAATCAAGTGTCATGGGATTCCTATTATTCTCAATGCTAACAATAATCTGTTATGATCCACACAGTCAAATGTCTTTATATAGTCAATAAAATACAAATAAACATACTTCTGGTACTCTCTGCTTTCAGCCAAGATCTGTCTGGTATTGGAAATGATATACCAGTATGCTGATAGGTAATTCAACAATGCAAGGACTCCTGTATTCATGCAAGTATATGTATTACAGATGAAAGGAACTAGAGGATGTTGAATCCAATAACATTATACTGTAGGAGGGATTGAAGGTCTATTGTCATTTTAAGTTATCAATGAGTACTCCAACTCTACAACAACTCTGTGAACAATATAGCTAAACCTAGTAAGATCCTCCACCATCTTTATAATCTTTGTTATACTTCAAACCCACTGTTGCAGTCATTCTATCTGTCCATCTTATCAAGAGTCTTCCTCTCTTTCACAAACTTTATTTTTTTAAGCATAGTGTTCTTCTCCAGAGACCGGCTCTTCTTGATAACATGCTCAAAGTATGTGAGATGGCATAGTAGCATCCTTTCTTATAAGGAGCATTAAGGCTAACATTCTTTCGTAATAGATTTCTTTGTTCTTAAGGAAGTCCATGGTATAGTCAGTACTCTTCACTAATACAATGATTTGTCATTTAATCTTTGAGTATAAAGCCTATACATGCTCAGAAATATTTATAAAAAAGATTCATATTGGCATTTAGAACTAGAATTAATTCAAACTGTTTTTCTTTTATAACATGTTGATTCATCATAAAAGCATTGGGGAAATGGGATATTAAACCAAATATTACTGAATGAGATTATGGGATGACTAAGGAAAGTAGGTTTTCTTACTCTAACACATCATGTAAAAGGTCTTTTTTAAAACAGAAAAGTGCCCTTTTGAAGAAACAGTAGAAACATGGTAGTTTAGATATTACTGATCCTAAGTAATAAATAATAAAAAATACCAGTGATATGAAGTTTTCTGTCTCTGAGGTTTTTTATGAACATTCTCTATAATAAATTAGAGAACTTGAGTCAAAGGAGGCTTTAGAACTCTTTCTTACAAATTACTTTGAATCCCCTATAGAATCTTGAAAACCATCAGAGCCTTAAGAAATATCTTGATTAGTAAATTGAAAGTGAATCACAAATATTGGCAAAGGATGGTACTATAATTTTTCTCAAATAAAGACCAATGAAGTTGAAACCAGGTGAAATATTAAGAGGAAAGAATCATTCCAAACACGTTATTTTAGCTAAACCCTTAGGTTCAGTGACTTAAGATCCATATTCTTCCCATTACTCATCATTCTCATGATAATTACAAACGACTCAATGGCACATAACAACAACAATAACATGGTAATAGAGGGCCTCAAATGAAACAAGCATGGTAGATTTGTTGCTGTTGCAAGAACTATTTTATTGCAGGGAAATACATTCTTGCCTTTTAACTAGCAGAATAGTTTTCTTGGCTGGTACAACTAGCTCTGTTTTAAATGTTCTTGAGATACATTCTGTTAGAATGATTTAACTAATTAAAAATTTTTGTCCAAAATTTGGAGAAATTTTTCTTAATAGTAGCCTCATTTATATATATATGTTGTTATTGTTATGTGCTGTCGAGTCCTTTGCGACTCATAGCGACACTATGTACAACAGCCCTAAACTCTACTCTATCCTGTGCCAATTGCATTGTCTCTGGCACACCCATCCCGATAACCCCAGTTACTGAATCAATCCACCTCATTGAGGG
>NW_006399831.1:8262673-8295811 GCF_000299155.1 Elephantulus edwardii | reverse complement strand
ACAGCAACTCTAGGTTTGAATTTGTTCTTCAGTTCCTTGAGCTTAAGAAATGCTAAGCGAGTTCGGCCCTTTTGAATTTCTGACTCTAGCTCCTTGCACATTTCATTGTAGTATTTTGCTTTGTCATTCCGAGCTGCCTTTTGGAATCTTCTGTTCAGCTCTTTAGTATCTTGAATTCTTCCTTGCTGCCCTTAAAGTACTGTTTGAGCAATGGGATCATCAACAAGCTATTTGAGGCAAGAGGAATTCAATGGCTTACCAGCAATCTTCTCTTACCAAAATCTGTAAGAGAGCAAAACATGTTAGTGAGGTTGTAAAGCCTCCAGCAAAATAGAGAATGTAGATGGAGTACTCCATGCTAACTCTGGACAGAGCAAGATATACTAATGTATAACTGATGACATTAACACCGGAAGAAGTAGTTGGTGCTTAGCAACACAACTGGTGATCACTCCAAAAGGCATCATAAAACATACTACATACAGTAGTGGAAAATATTAAACAAATGATAAAAAAATAGAAGATTAGTCTTAATGGTCAGATAGAAACTCACTCTTAAAACTTGGAACAAAATTGTGGCTCAACTTTTAGCCAAAGAGATGCCAGAAGATGGTCAAAACAACAGGGAGATCTAATAAATAGTATCAAAAGGACAGTAGTTCTCCAAGGGTAAAACTCAAGATTATAAAGTCCTTCTCCAAGGGTAAAACTCAAGATTATAAAAAGAAGGATAGAAGGATTAATGGAAATGAATATCACAGAAAGAAAATAAGAAGAGTGTGTTTACATTGCACATGCTATAATTAAAGTTATACAGCAAAACATGTATAAGTGGTTGAATGGAAAAACAATCATCTTATGAACTGTACTCAAATAACAGTAAAAAATATTTTGTCCATAGAATCATTCAACAAGAAGGATAAAAGAAATAGTGTAGAATTTGAACACTCTCAAAAGAAAATTCATAAATTTTTTACTGTAAAAACAATCATATTAAAAATAAACTAGGTTATTCTGGATAGGGGTAGAGGAGGGAGAAAACCAAAGAAGAAAATCTTCCAGGACTTGGGTAGAAAGGCCATCACAGTTGAGAAAAATCTGTTAAAAATTATGCCAAAATGGGTTTTTATAAAATATTAGTGAGAAAGTATACAGCCTTGTTTTTCAGTATTCTTAGTGTCTACTCATTTTACCTCCTTTTAATCATAGAGTCATTTTCTTTAACCTTTAAAGCACTAATAACACTAATACGACTTTTGTTACTACTCCCAGTGACCTCCTGTAGGGTTTTCAGGCTGTAATCACAATAGGAGAAGACAATCTTCCTACCAAGGAGCTGCTGGTGAATTTGAACCAATAAGATACACAACAATTGGGTTCTCAGTGCAATTTACTGGGGATATCATATGATCTAATATGGACATATGCATATTATCTGTGATCACATTAGTGATTGTAGAAAATGAGCAACTCTTTGATTCTTGTCATTTAAATGAGAGGTTACATTTCCAACAGACATTTTCCTTGATGTGAAAATTTCCAATGACTTTAGTGTTGATGGTATCTGGGTAAGGGGTGGAGGAGAGAGGTTGAGATAAATCTCTGAAAATTCAAGCCATTTCTGTTTTCTCCCTGTTGCAGAAGAGCTCAGCCTTAATTAGTTTCTAATTCCCCTTCCTGCTGTATCTCTGAGTCTCCAATCTAATCCTCCGCTCAGTATGCGCTCTTGATCTCACCATTCCTCCTACATCGAGTGATTCACTCTTGCTTTGCATCTTTACCTCTTGCATGAACACAATCTGCAATTTAAACCTGTGTCTCTTCATTGAAACTACTCAAACTAGCAGTGATAAGTAGTCATAAACATACATATTTCAATTATGATACATCTAGGAGTCTTAAGCATATCTTTCAAAAGGATCAGAATAATGCCTTGATGGTCATTCTTACATAAAAGACTAACTGATTTATAATGGAGCAAGTGACAAACCCTGGGAGAAAAACACCAGTAAAGATACCTCAATAGGTTAAAAAAAAAATCAAGTTAACAAGCCAAAACAAACAACAACTTTAATTATATTTTTGTTTTAACGCTATTTTATCTGTCTAATTTAAAAGATAATTATATAAATCAGTAAATATAAAACTGTATTTTATGGGTTTATGAAATATAACAATGCATTTCACATTTCAATAACAACACACAGAAATGGGGAAAGTTGTTTTTAATCTAAATGTAATTGTTTTAAATGAATCTGCTAATTATCATCCCTGTTTATATGTTCATATTCTATATATAGTGTGTATATATTATATATATGAATATATATATTATAAAAAATAAATAATATGTAACATATATATGAAAAATATATATATTCATATGAGAGAGAGACTTATAGAGCTAAATGTAGAGTTACCATACAACCCAGCAATTCTATGCCTAGGTATATATGCAAGATTTTTATACAAAACTTGTTCAGGGTGAGAGGAAGGGCTCTCTGGGACTTCTTTTCCTCATCTGTCTGAGCACCCTAGACAGCAGAGAGAGAAGCACCCTGTGGATCATCAAGGCTGGTTAGTAGTGAGGGAAGGGCCTTGTGGGCCATCCTTAGTCTACCCAACCTCTAGGAACACCTGAGTTCTCATGGGACCCATCTGAACATTCACCTCCTGGAAACAGGAAGCAGAAAGGAAAGATTTCTACAGACACTTCCTATGGTGTCTGAACTGTACTAGTTAGCAGAGAAACACCCTGTGAGACACCCCAACCAACAGTGAGGAAAGTGCCTTGTAAACCACAATACATTGGGAGCACTAACTGATCAGTAATATTTGGAGATGAAAAGGGCCCATCAGCAATCCTGGGACTTTCTCAGTCCCCAAAGGTCTTTATCTCCTCAGGAGGGACAAATACCCTTCTGTATTTCCACAGGAGATGATAAAGAAGACCTAGCCAACTTTGTCTCCTCCTAAAGGAAACTTTATCTTTCCATCGAACTGCAGGACAGGACAGGGAAGCCAAGAAATCTGGGCAAAGAAAGATCCTAAGTTCCTTCCACTCCAAAGGCAACCTGATGAGAAGTGTGTCACAGGATGTGTGTAAAAGAAACATCACAAATGACCAGTAGGAAAGGCTGCCACTGGGAAACTGAAGCAGGGGCAATACTTAAAATCTGCAACTTTACCAATAGCATCACAGTGATAAGGAACTGGAAACTACCTATGCAGACACAATAGAAACTGCCTCATATATACCAAGAAGAATTTTATATAATGTCAGGAAAGCAGCAGGCAGTATAAAAAGTTATAAATAAAAACCAGTACAAGCCTTCTCCTAACAAAGCCTATTAAACCACAGACTCAATGAATACCCCAGAGACAGGAAAAAGGAAGAAACACACTAAGGTTGAATTCTAAGAACTGGTACTGAGGACCTACAAATGATGCAAGAATATACTGAAACTATAAAGAGGTATGAGAATATATAAAATTATCTCAAATTCAAGAAGGTATAATGAACATAGTAATAGAAAAAAACAGAAAAGCATGGACATTGGATTCAGATGGATTATGAAGACCAATATTACAGAACTTTTGGACATAATGTTGTAATGTGTCATTGAGTGACCTGTGACTCATAGTGATGTACAATAACTTTGAAACCCATTCTATCTTGAATGAATGTTACTGTCTCTGAGGGGGACAGGAGATGGTAAAGGTCAGATATGGCAGTCTCCATCTTGCTCTTCTTTACAAGTACTCTTTTGTAGCATCACAACACAAAGATATTGATTCTTTAGTCTCTATTCACTGTCCAACTCTCTGATATATAGATGTTACTGAAAAGACCACAGCTTGAATTAGGCACATCTTAATCTTAAAAGTGACATTTTTGCTCCTTAATAGTTTGAAGATGTCTCTGATTGCCCATTTCCCCGATGCAGCATGTCTTGTGATTTCTTGGCAGCTGCTACCAAGATAATTTTTTTATATTGAAACCAAGCAAGATGTAATCTATCCTTTTTTCCCATATATAATGATGCTGTAAACAAGGTTGAGAACCTTGATCTAGAGAAACCTTTTGTTGTTGTTTTGCACCATCAAGTCATAATCTACCCATAGTTGACCCTCCAGCAGGTTTTCAAAGACAATCTTGTGAGAGGGGATTACCCTTTCTTCGCCTGTGGAGGAGCTGGTGGCCTCAAACTGCCTGCCTTTGTGTTATAAAGTCAGAATTCACTCCTAATGATCCTATGGACAACAGAATAAAACCTTATCCAATGTGCCATCCCCACAATCTCAACCATGTTAAGGATAATTATTGCAGTTACTATGTCACTCTATCTCCTGGAAGGTCTTTCTCTCCTTTATTGACCCTCTACTTTTCCAAGCATTATGCCTTTTTTCTAAAGACTAGTCTCTCCTGAAAGATCCTACTCACCCTAGATTTGTATTCAATCCTTTCAATCAATTATTAGTTTTGAATATTCCACAAGAATCTCAAACTGAAGCTGTTCAAAATTAAATTCATCACCCTTTATAAAAAACCTTATCTTTTACCACAACATCATCATCCAGAGTATCAGTTCAGACCTATCACAATTAAACTCACTCATTGTCATTGATATGAAACCAATTAATAGGTGAACTTCCAGTGATACTTCAGAGGTTGTAATTGCATGAGAAAAAATGGTCCATCTTCTCCCTCAGATCTGCTGGAGGATTCAAATCACCAAAGGGCCATCACTGGCTTAGTAACACAACTCCATGAACTGTCTCCTTCTACCACAATAAAGGTCAAAATTAAACACCCATACCTTTATAATCTCCATCACCTTCAGTGACTTTTCCTCAACATATAGTCATCTCCTTTCACAGAAGCACTATCATTAATCTCCATAACTCTATACATATTCTCTTTCACTGCATTCCCAAGACTGCTCAGTAAAGTTCTCTAGAATGTAAACCTGATCGTACTACTTTCCAGTTTTAAATATTTCATGGTGTCTTAAGTACTTTCTGAAAGAGATCCAATCATTTAGCCTGATTTTTAATTATCTGTTCCTACAGAGACCTACAATATCATCATTCATCATTCCACCACTCCTACCCCATTTCTCTAACTTCTGATGATGGGAAACAAATTTCAACTTTTCAACAAAAGTTCTCTGTTATCATATTTTGAACTGGTCCACTTCAACAGCATATTTATACCTTTACAAAATCTCAAAGCTTTTCAAGATTCACCTTAGATTTTATCCTTTTTAGAAGAATAGTTTTGATGCACACAATATGAAGTAAATTCTCTGTTTCTGTCTCCTTATTACCCTAGACCTTCTTCTAAACAGAACTTATCATAATTGCAAAACTTTCCATTTCTTCTATTAAACTAATGGCTGCCCCAGGCATAAAATGCATCCTCTCCAATAAGTAGGAACTGACACACAGGAATCTTTTAAAAATTATTGTTGAGGCAATGCTTTCTCTTAATAAAACTATGGGACAGAGTATGATTGCCCTGTAGAGTTTCCAAGATTGTAATCTTTACAAAAACAAGGTATTGCATTTTTCTCCATAGAAACATTGGTGATATCTAACCACTGACATTGAAGTTAACAGCCAAGTGCAACTCTCTACATCATCACGTTTTCTTCAGTAAGTGCTCAGTATCTAAGTAACTTTGATACTAACACTTTGTGAGTCTGAGATAGTTGCCCTAAATCCCAGGACAATGGTCTCAGGAGACATCTGAGTCAATTGCCATAACACAGTTTATAAAGATAATGTTCTATATCCTAACCTGATGAATAGCATCTAAGATCTTAAAAGCTAGTAAACAGCTATCTAACACACACAGAAAAATTGGTGTCTTCATTCTGAAGCACAGAGGATAAATGGAATCAGAGTATTAAGGACACAATTACTTTTTAGGACTAATGTCTCACATAAATCACAGCCTTTTTGGTTGAGTAAAAAAAACAAAAAAAAAAAAACAAAAAAAAGAGAAAAAAAGAAAACCTCGATGATGCTTAGATTCCACTACCAGCAGTACTGAACTGGGACACAAAAGACAGTTCTAATCAGGAAAAAAAAAAAAAAAAAAACAAAAACAGAAGAAAACTCAATTTCATAAGAAAAGAGTAAACATATAGGGCTGATTGAACCTGGGAGAATTCTTTAGACATCTTTATTCAGCATGGAATTAAAGCCACTCTGAGAAGCCCTTTAGTATTCAAATAGCACATTGCCCTGTAAAAATCAGCTTTAAAGACTGTGTTCCTTAGAAAAACCACTATAAGAAACAACATGGGCAACATTTGCTCAAAAAAGATAAGAAGGCAAAGAGGGACAGAAAAACTGTAGAGATGGAAATAGGGAAGCAAAACAGGACTGGTGAGAGTGTTGACTTAATATGTTTATATGTTGTGACTCAGGAAACTAATGTATCATGTAAACGTTCACCTGAAACAAAATAAAATATTTCATAAAGGAAAAATATTCACAAAACACAAATAAGAATTTAATATCTGTTTCCAAATCAGAATGTAAAACACGTCACTAATAATTTTATATTAGGTACATGTTGAGATTATAATAACTGAATAACAAAAAATGTAACAAAATATCTTATTAAAATAAATGCTTGGTAAATTAGAAAGTTAGTGAAAAAGAAAAAAACTTTAAAGACAAACTGGCAAAGTCATTCCAACGATGGGTTCCCACATAGCAATGATTATGAGGGTAGTGAAAAACTAGTTTTGTTTTGGTTTTTTTTTTCTTTTCAAAATGTGGTCACTATTAGACAGACTTGTCTCCCTGTCATTTAACAACAAAAACAAACACAATGAAAAAATAGCTTCTTTCTTCACATATATGTCTTTGCTGCTGTTGTTCTACACTGCTGAGTCATTTGCTATATAACTCTACACACAACTCTCAATCCCATCCTATCCTGAGTGGATCTCACTGATTTCCACATACCTAACTCTATTACCCTAGTTACTGTGTCAATCCAAATCATCCCAAGGTCTTCCTCTTCTGGGCTGTTCTTACATCCTTCTAAGCATAATGTCCTTCTTAAAGGACTGGTCTCTCCTGGCCACATGCCTAAATTATGTGAGAAGGAGCATCAAAATCCTAGCGTCCAAGGAACAACTTTATTTCATCCTCTCCAGTACAGACCTATTTGTTCTCTTTGCAGTCAATAATATGTTCAATACTCATCTCAAAGGCATTTATTCTTTACCTGTAATCCTTAGTTATTGTATAGCTCTCTGATGCATAACGACTAATTGCAAAGATAAATGCCTGGATCAGGCACACCTTAGTGCCTTGGTTGATATCATTGGTCTTCAGCACTCTGGACAGGCCCCTGAGTGCAGATTTTATCAATGTAATGTGCTTCATCTTTCGATTTCTTGAATGCTGTTGCCAAGAGTGCTGATTATGGAACTGAGTAAGCTGAACTTCAATCTTTTCTCTACCCATCATGGTACTACCAACAAGTTCTGAGGTAAGAATCATGATATTGAACTTCAATCTGTATTAAAGACTATAGTCCATGACTTTCTGCAACAAATGCTTCAGGTCCTCCTCAGTTTCATTAAGCAAGTTTGTATCATCTGCATAGTTCAGGCTGTTGATGAGTCTTCCTCCAATCATGATGCTATATTCCTCCAATCATGATGTTATATTCCTTTGCAAAAATTCCAGTCTTCAAAAAGATCTGTTCTGCATATTGATCAAAATGAGACAGGACACATTCCCTTCCTGATTTTGAGCTATGCAGTGTTTCCTAGTTCTATTCTGACTGCTTCTTGGTCCACGCATTGCTTTCAAATGAGAACAGTCTATTGATCTGGGATTCCAGTTCCTCTAAAAGTTAGCTAAAATTTTTGTGATCCACACAGTCAAATACTTTTGCATAGTCAATGAAACACAGATAAACATTCTTCTGATACTTAGTGCTTTAAGCCAAGATCCATCTGACATTGTCTATGATATCCTTCTAAACCTAGTTTGCCTTCTAGCCAGTTCTCTACTGATGTGCTGTTCAGTCTGGATAATCTTCAGCAGGATCTTGCTCATGTGTGGTAATAGTGATATTGTTCAAGAATTTCTGCACTTTGTCAAATGACCTTTCTGAATGGAAATAAATACGGATCTCTTTCAGTCACTTAGCCAGGTAATTGTCTTCCAGATTTTTTGGCACAATTTGGTGAGCATGCCCAAGGCTGGATCTGTTTGTTGAAATATGTCAATTGGCATGCCATCAATTTTGGGGGCCTTGACTTACTTCCTCATTCATCACCATTGCCTATTGATCATATGTGATTTCATGAAATTCTCCTTTGTTAGCCAATTCTTTTTGATACAATGATTCTATGTAGTCCTTCTATCTTCTTTTTCTCCTTCATGGATAATTCAATCTTCTGTCCATAGCATCCTCAAATATTGCAATTTGAGGCTTGAATTTGTTCTTCAGCTCCTTCAGCTTAAGAAATACAGGTATATAAATGTACTCAGAAACTAAAAAAGTACTAATAGCACTCTTTGGATATCTTTTTATTTGATACTTTAATGTGTTTTCCTAAATGTACAACTTTTACAAAGAAAGAGAGTTTTTAAAGGAAAAAATAAAGAAGACAGATGTAGAGATACACCTACCATTGGATTGACCTTAAAATGTGGCGACCTATGTACAATATCCTTCCTTTTGGCAGCATGTGTGAGTTGACTGATCTATTGAGCTATTGAACCAAGCTTCTTCGGCAGTTTTTAATGGTCATCTCTTTCACCAAATATGATGTATTTTCCTCAGATTGATTCTTCCTGATGATGTGTTCAAAACAAAGTAATATTTTGATAAAATTTTTTATATTAGCTAACTTTTAGAAATAGATTTTTTGCCCTTTCTTTGTAGTTCAAATTTTTAAAAAAGCTCCAGTGAAATCTGCCCATATTGAGTGACCCGACCGGTATTAGCAATACAAGTAGCATAGCTTCTAGAATCATGTTGTCATTGTTTTGTGCAGTCAAGTTGCTTGCAACTGATAATGACCCTTTGTACAATAGCCCTGACATCTGCTCTATCTTGTGTAAATTTTACTGTCTCTGATACACCTATCCTCATTATCCCAGTCACTGAATCAATCCATCTCATCGAGGGTCTGCCTCTCCTGTGCTGTCCCTCCACACTTTCAAGCCTAATATCCCTCACCAAGGACTGTCCCCTCCTTGCAACATGCCCAAAGTATGTCACAGAAAGCCTCAGAATCTTTGCCTCCAAGGAGCAGCCCGTTTTTAACATCTCCAGGATGGACCTGTTTGTTCTCCTGGTAGTCCATGGTATATTCAACACTATTCTCCAGCAAGACAGCTCAAAGGCATCAATTCTCATTCTATCATCTCCAGTCATTGTCCAGCTTAGTGATGCATAGCAAACAACTGCAAAAACTACCTCCTGGTTTAAGTGCACCTTAGTCTCCAGACTGAAGTCATTGCTCTTAAGTACTGTGGAGTGGTCCGTCACAGCAGATCTTTCCAATGAAATTTGTTTTGTTTTGTTTTGTTTTTATTTCCTGGCTGTTGGTACCAAGAGTGTCGATTGTGGAGCCAAGCAAACTAAAGCTGTTAACAATCTCAATCTCATCACCATCTTTCATAATGCTGCCAATTCGCCCAGTGGTGGGAATCTTTGTTTTCTTGAAATTGAGCTTCAATCCATATTGAAGGCTGTAGTCCTTGACCTTTTTCAACAAGCACTACAGATCATCTAAGTTTCAGCAAAAGCAGAGGAAGAAGAAAAGACCAAAAGGGGTGTCAGGCCAGACTCTGAATATTGCACTAAACCATCAAGAAGTCAAAGCAAAGAGAAGAAATCAAGAAATTAAGGAGATGAACAGAAGATTTCAAAGGGCAGCATGGGAAGAGAAAGTATCATAATGAAATGTGCAAAGAGCTGGAATCAGAAAATCAAAAGGGCTGAAATTGCTCAGCATTTCCTAAGCTGAAGGATAGATAAAAAACAAATTCGAGTCTTGAGTTGAAATACTTAAGGATCCTTTGGGAAGAATAGTAAATGATCCAGGAAACATTGAAAGAAGATAGAAGAAGTATACAGAGTCATTGTACCAAAAGTAATTGGCTGACACAGAAGATTTCACGAAACAATGTATGAGCAAGGACCTCTAGTGATAAAGGAATAAGTTCAAACTGCTCTGAAAGAATGGACAAAAATCCCCAGGCCCCAGGAATTGACAGTATACCAAGTGATATATTTCAACAAATAGACCCTGCCTTGAATGACATTACTAAGTTGTGCCAAGAAATCTGGAGGGCAGATATCTGGCCAGCTAACTGGAAGAGATCTATATTTGTCTCCATTCCAAAGAAAGGTGAACCAACAGAGTGCAGATATTACCAAACAATTTCATTAATGTCACATGCAAGCAAGATTGTGCTGAAAAATTATCCAAAACAACTGGAAAAGTACATCAACAAATGTGCAGTCTGGGTTTAGAAGAGGCTGTAGTACTAGAGAAAGTATATCTAATGTTGGATGGTTCTTCGTTGAAAGCAGAGTACCAGAGGAATGTCTATCTAGTCAATGTCAGTCTAGGCAATCTCTGAGAAATAAAGATTGTGATTTATTTGTCGGAATTTTCAGATGCAAATACCATTAAAAAGATTTTTATCTTGCATGGTATTGTTAGGTGTCATTGGACTGGCTACAACTCAAAGTCACTCGAAGAAGAGTAGATTCGAACTTCACTCTATCCTGTGCCATCTTCATAACCATTAACATAGTCAATTCCATTGTCATAGTGACTAAATTAATCTAACGTCCTGAGAGTTTGCTCTCATTCTCTGACACTCCGGCTTTCAAAGCATGATGTCTCTTTCTTAAGATTGGCCACCCTGGCAACATGTCCAGAATAAGTAAGACAAAGTTTCACCATCCTTACCTCGAAGGTGCACTTTGGTTACACTTCTCTCAAAGTAGACTTGTTTGATCTTTTGGAAGATCATGAAATATTCAGTACTCTTCTCCAACACTACAGTTCAAAGTCATTGACTCTTCTCTGATCTTCCTTATTCATAGTCCAACTTTCAGATGCATACAAAGCAATTGAAAATACCTTGCATGACATGAAGTTTTGTCTTGAAACTGACATAACTGTCCTTTATCACTTTTTGGAGAGGTCCTTGTAAACGGATTTGCCAATTGCAGCATGTCTTGATTTTTTCACTGCTGCTTCCATTGGTATTCATTATAGATTCAAGTAAAATTCATTTATTAACTTCAATGTTTTCTCCATCTCTTATGATGTTGCTTATTGGTTCAGCGGTAAGGATTTTTATTTAATATTAAGATTTTATCCACATTGAAGGCCATAGGCTTTCATCTTCTATAGTAAGTATTTCAAGTCTTCATTTCGTACAAGGAAAAGTGTGTCATCAGCATAAAGCAAGTTGTTGATGAGCTTTTTCTAGACCTAACAATACATTTTTCTTTATGTAATCCAGTTTCTCAAATTATTTGCTCATAATACAGATTGAATACTTATATCTAGAGGACACAATCTCGATGCACATAAACACTTATTTTAAATCATACAATGTTTCCTCACTTTGTTCAGATAACTGCTGTTTGGTTTATGTCTTAGTTTCAGATGAGCACGATTAAGTGTCTTGGATTCCCATGTATATTAATGTTAACCTAATTTATTATAATCCATTTAATGATGAAGCTCAACATCAAGAAGACAAAGATTCTTACCACTGAGCCAATTGGCAGCACCATAAGGGATGAAGAAGAGATTGAGATTGTTAACAATTACAGCATGCTCAACTCCATAATCAAAATTATTGACACCAGCAGTCAGAAAATCAAAAGACAAATTGCACTGGGAAAATCTGCTTTTTGGGGTCTCTCCACACCACTGAGAAGCATCTATGTCAGTCTGGAGACTAAGGTGCACCTGATGCAGGCCATGGTCTTCACAATTACTGATACGTATCAGAAAGCTGAAGAATGACTAAGAATGATAAAAAAATAATTGAAGCCTTTGAGTTGTGGTACTGAAGAAGAGTCTTGAATATACGATGGCCTGCCAAGAAAACTAAGAGGTCTTTCTTGGGGAGGGTGAAACCAAGTTTCTCCTTGGAGGCTAGAATTTTGAAGCTCATTCTCACATACTTTAGACATATAGCCAGAAGGAACTGTTCCTTGGAGAAAGACATCATGTTTGGAAGAATGCAGGAACAGTGTAGGAGAGAACGACTCTGGATGAGATGTGTTGATACAATAACTGGCTAGTGGGGTTATATGTGTTGGAGTCAGTGAGACTGACTCAGAACAGGGCAGGCTTCATTCAGAGCTATTGGACATAGGATCGCTATGATTCACAGGTGACTCAACAGCACTTAACAATGCAACAATAGCTAAATGTCTTTCCACAGTCAATAGAACAAAATTAAACATGTTTCTGGTATTCTCTGCTTTCAGCCAAAATCCAGCTCACATCTTTGGGCCTCAGATACCTCTCATATGAACAGAAACTCTCTTTTAAGCAATATTTTGCAAAAGACCCCAAAACCCTAACCATACAATTACTCAAAATTATATTAGTATTTGATAACAAATATTGATTTCTGGTTTAAACATGTGTTTATTAAAATATTGCAAGTTCTTCAGAGCATTAAAAGTTGATTAGAAAAAAACTCCATATTAAAGCTGAAAAAATATGCTTTAGATTGCTGAGTGAAATGTAGTCTTGTTTTGTAGACTGGTTTGCTGATTCTTTAATTTATCTGACTGAAGCATGTGAGCACTGAATGTTTTAAACTGTATTTCATTTCTATTAGACACCATTGATGTTTATAAAATTTAGAAAACATTATAAAGATGTCAACATAATGTCTTTCCAAAACAGCATAATTCTCAAATAATGTAAGATGATATCTAGAGCAATAAAATTCCAGAAAACCAATCAAAAGTCTTTGCAGAACAAAGGAGGAATGATTTTGTAAAATACTATATAACATGGAAGGTTCTAAAAGCATTATCCTGAGTTAAATATCTGAGTCTCATAAGAACAAATATTGTTTGAGACCATTATTTTTTTAAAAAAGGATTACTAGTAAGATGTCTATAAAGCCCAAAAGAAAAGAGGATGGGGGCAGGAGTGTGTGTGTGTGTGTGTGTGTGTGTGTGTGTGTGTCTGTGTGTGGTGATGAATCACTAGGATGGCATAGTTTGATGGGCCGAGAAAAGGAGTGAAGGAATTAGGAAAGATCCAATGGGGACCTAAAAAGACAGTTAATAGTAGACATAGATACATAGATGAATGGTGATTAACTTCATGAAGCACAACATATGTAAATGATCATATAAAACACAATGTGCTCCTCTCCTTGAAAAGCAAAAGAAACCGGGGGTGGGGGGGTGGGGGAGGGGTTTGTGCGGGGAGAAGGGTGCAACCATGAATGAATGGAATTCCAAAATCTCTGTAGATGTTCATTGAAATGAAAAACAAACAAACTAAATTAAAATTAAAAAAAACACAATGTGAATGAAGGAATATGTGAAACACAACGTACATGAAAGAAACACAATGTGTACAAATTTTCTAGGCAACACAATATAAAATTTAAAAACAAACCAGTCTTTAAGTGCTTACTCACCCATATTGCCATTTTGATCCTCTTAAACCATAGCTTAGTTGCCTTTGAGACAGTCTCTGGAGTTTCCCAAGGTCATATGGAAGTTAATTCAAAAACCTCTGATTAGTTTGAGAGAAATCTAGACAAAACAGGAAAACAATCAACATCAAGGAAAAGAACCATCAAGGAAATCATTAAGAGGGAAATAAGATGTGAACTAATAGGAAAATAAATCTTTACCTCTTGATAGTGAGGGCAGTCCCTAGCATTTGAGGTAGTATACTTTCGGTTTGGGGGTTTTATTTTCCTTGTTGTTTTTGTTTGTTTGTTTGTTTTTAAGAACCCCTTTCCAAATACTTGTACCTTATTTGCTGAGAATTTTCAGTCTTATCATCAGGTAGGACTTGGATGCTCTATTATCTCCACAATACTACTTTCTGTCAGGTCTTGAGCTTAAATGTGCACTGGAATATGTTTTTAAAATCAGGGATGTACAAGGGGAAGAAGAAAGTGCTGCAAGGCTCAGTACCTGACGTCTGTCCACTTTTCTAGCCATGTTCTCTGTGCTTCTGCTTTGTCAGAAATCAAGAATACTTCTAGAATTCAGAATAACAAAGCTTCCAGTTACAGATGACAGATTTCCATCGAATCAACCTGTCTTATGCTTCTCTGAAGACATGGGTATGAATAGCACAGCAATATTCTCTCCTGTTTGATTATTAAATAAACTTAATAATACCTACTAATAAATCAGATATTATTGCTGTTGTGTAACATCAAGTTAGAACTGACCCAAGGCTGAACCCTTTGGCAGATTTTCAATGGCAGTTATTCACAAATGAGGAAATTGCCCATCTTTCTACCATGGAGCAGGTGGTGGATTCGAACTGTGTGCCTCTGAGATTGAAGGGTAGCGTTGTGACACTGGGCCACCAGAGCTCACTTTTTAGAAATTTTTATTTTAAAAACTTAAGAATATAGTTTTTCTAATAATCAGAGAAAGCAATATAGACTGTTTTTTTTAAATAGAGACAAGGTAATTAAAAACAACCTCTTTACGTTTTAGATTCACATGAAGAGTATTTATAGATGAAATTATAATTATCACAATGTTTTTATTATAATATCCCAGTAGATGATCTAGAAGCAATGGTGATGGAGGAGGAAGTTCCGGCTGCTCTGAAGGACTTGGCAAAAAATAAAGCCCCAGAAATTGGTGGAATACCAATTGACATATATTTCAACAAACAGATGCTGTCCTGGATATGCTCACCAAGTTGTGACAAGTAATCTGGAGGACAATACTTGGACAATTGACTTGAATAAATTCATATTTATTGCCATTCAAAAAAAAAGGTGATCCAACAAAGAGTGGAAATTATTTAATAATATCATTAATATAATGCACTAGCAAAATCCTGCTGAAGATTTTCCAGAAACAACTGGAGGAATACATTGACAGAGCACTATCAGAAATACAAGTTGGGTTTGGTGGAGGTTGTGGCACTAGATAAATTATTACCAATGTCAGATGGATCTTGGCAGAAAGCAGAGAGTACCAGAGGAATATCTATCTGTGTTTAATTGACTATGCAAAAACATTTGACTGTGTGAATCACAATAAATTGTGGCTAACCATGAGGTAAATGGGAATCCCAGAACACTTGACTGTGTTTATGTGAAATTTATACATGGACCAGGAAGCAGTCGTCAGATCAGAGAAAGGAAAGTCTGCTTTGTTCAAAACCGGTAAAGAAGTGTGTCAGGGATACATCCTGTTCCCAGACCTTTACAATCTGTCTGCAGAACAAATCATTCAGGAAGCAGAGCTTTGGCCCGAAGATACCGATCCTTGGAGAAGGACAAAATGCTTGGAAGGACGGATGGACAGTGCAGGAGAGAAAGACCTGGAAAAAGATGGATTCATACAGTATCTGGGGCAATGGAGGTGGGTGGGAATTAGTGAGACTGGCTCAGGACAGGGAAGGGTTCAGAGCTGCCCAGGAGGAATCTGGCATCAAGATTGGAGGAAGATTCATCAACAACCTATGTTATGCAGATGACACAACCCTGCTTGCTGAAACTGAAGAAGACCTGAAGTGCTTGTTACAGAGGGTCAAGGACCATAGTCTTCAATATTGATTGAAGTGCTACATCAAGAAGAAAAAGATTCTCACCACTGGGCCAATTGGCAACACCATGATAGATGGAGAAGAGATTGACGTTGTTAGCAATTACAGTTTGCTTAGCTGCACAATCAACACTCTTAACACTAGCAGTCAGGAAACCAAAAGACAAATTGCACTGGGGAAAATCTGCTGCCAGGAATTTCTACAGAGTGCTGAGAAGCAATGATATCAGTCTAGAGACTAAGGTGTGCCTAATTCAAGCCATGGTCTTCGCAATTACTTGTTATGCTTCAGAGAGCTGGAAAATTACTAAGGATGACAGAAGAAAAATCGATGTCTTCGAGTTGTGGTGTTGGAGAAGAACCTTGAACATACCACAGACTGCCAAGAAAACAAATAGGTCCATTTTGGAGAGGATGAAACCACATACTTTGGGCACATGGCCCGAAGATACCGATCCTTGGAGAAGGACACAATGCTTGGAAGGACGGATGGACAGTGCAGGAGAGAAAGACCTGGAAAAAGATGGATTAATACAGTATCTGGGGCAATGGAGGTGGGTGGGAATTAGTGAAACTGGCTCAGGGCAGGGAAGGGTTCAGAGCTGCCTAGGGTCATTATAGGTCACAGGTGACTTGAGGGCACATAATAACTACAACAACAACAATTTATATTGGTTGTGGGTTTTTGTTTGTGTGCTTTGTTTTGTTTTTAATTAAAGCTCTTGTTTAGAGTCAACAAGACCTCATGGGGGGGCTTTTATATTTAAAAGTTAGTTGTTATTATATTTTGGATGAACATTCTTCTAAGTGATATAGCCCTCTTTTGTCAATTTGCTGCACTGAGGTAACATGAGGTCGCTGTGATGCTGAACCTTGCGCTATTAGGATATCAAATGCCATAACAGTTACCTATGGTAAAGTATTTGGTGGAGCTCTCAGTTCTAGACAGGTTTGGAAGCAGGAGTAGCATCTACTTCCTAAACAGCATGTCTCTGGAAACTGCATGTACTTAAAAAACCCGACAATAGTTATAGAAAGGCTTCAGGGTTTAGGGATTTTTGGGTCTCTGTGAGTTGTGCTCAATTTGACGGCAATCAAGAACAACAACAGTAGAGGATTATCATAGGAGAAGAAGGGGCAAAGGGTACATTAAGTCAGATTGATAATACACTGATGTTTGTTAAAGTTGAGTGATGAGCACATAGTAATTTAATGTGTTATTCTCTCTCATTTTTCACAAGTTTCAACATTGCCATAATAAAAATTTTAAATGTTATTATACGGGCTGAGTTGGTTCACTTAGCATAATGCCGTCCTGTCTCTCTCAAGTTAGGTAGTGATTTATAAAAATCACTACATAATATTTCATTTTATGAATGCACCATAATTTCTCAATTCATTCAATTGTGGTTGGACATTTTGTCTGTTTCCATGTTACTGCAATGGTGAATAACAATGCCATGAACATTGGCATACAAATCTCCATTTTTGCCTCAGTTTTCTCCTCTTAGGGTATATTCCAAGCAGTAGATAGCTGGATCATATGAATTTTCTCTGTCAGCTTTCTCAGGAAACACCAAACTGCCTTCCAGAGTGGTTGTACCAATTTACAATCCCACTAACAGTGTTTAAGAGCCCTATCTCTCCACATACTCTCCAACATTAATTGCTTGCTGTCCTGTTAAACTTTGCCAGTGCTACTAGGTTGAGATGATATCTCATTGTGATTTTGATTTGTATTTTTCTTATTATCAGTGATTTTGAGCATTTCTTCACGTGTTTGCTGGCCATCTGAATATCTTCCTCTATGAAAATTCTTTCCATGTCTCTTGCCCATTTTGTAATTGTGTTGGCAGTCATTTTTGTGTGTATGTGTGTGTGTGTCTGTAGGCCCTGTAGGATTTTGTAAACTTTTGAAATTGCCAAATGTTCTTTTTCCCAATCAATAGGTTTTTATTTGAATAATAGTGGTATTAACAGGTCTACCTTGTAAGTGTATGGATGTTATCCTGTGTTAAGGTTGTGTTGTTGTTGTTGTTGTTGTTAAGTGCTGTCAAGTCATAGATGACTCATAGCAACTCTACTTCTGTGCAGCAAATAAATAGACCAGTGCTATACCACTTAGAAGAATGTTTGACCAAAAACAATTAAAATCAGACCTCAGGGCCACAGATTAAAACCATCCACCTTTGACTTGATGGAAGATCTATCAACAATCTGCGATATGCAGATGACACAACGCTGTTTGCTGAAAATGAGGAGGACATGAAGTGATTGCTGTAGAGGGTCAAGGACTGCAGCCTCCAATATTGATTGAGGCTCAATGTCAAGAAGACAAAGATTCTCACCACTGGACCAATTGGCAGCATCGGGATGGATGGTGAAGAGATTGAGATTGTACACAGCTTTAGTTTGCTTGGTTCCACAGTCAACACTCTCGGCACTAGTAGCCAGGAAATTAAAAGACATTGCGATGGGAAAGTCTCCTGTTAGGGACCTCTCCAAAGTACTGAAGAGCAATGGTATCTCTCTGGAGACTAAGGTGCATCTGATACAGGCCATGGTCTTTGCAAACACTTCTTATGCATCAGAGAGTTGGACAATGACCAAGGAGGAAAGGAGAATTGATGCCTTTGAGCTGTGGTGCTGGAGAAGAGTATTGAGGGTACCATGGACTGCTAGGAAAACAAACAGATTCATCCTAGAAAGGATCAAACCAGGCGGCTCCTTGGAAGCAAGGATTTTGAGGCTCCGTCTAACATACTTTGGACATGTTTTAAGGAGGGACCGGTTCTTGGAGAGGGATATCATGCTCGGTAGGGTGGAGGGACAGCGCAGGAGGGGAAGGCCCTCTGGGAGGTGGACTGATTCAGTGACTGGGGTAATTGGGATGGGTGTATCGGAGACGGTGCGATTGGTGCAGGACAGAGCAGAGTTTAGGACTGTTGCACACAAAGTCGCTATGAGTCACAAGTGACTCGATGGTACATAGCAACAACAACAACAACCTTTGACTTGGTAACATAACTTTCTACCCATCAGGCCCACAAGGCTCTCTATTTGTTGTTGTTGTTGTTAAATGCCATTGAGTCAAAGACTACTGATAGTGAACCTGTGAATGAAAGACCTGAACACTTGTATAATTTTCACTGTTTCTCTAAGTTCATAGAGTTTCCAGGGGCAAGCTATTTCGCAAGTGGATGCCACGCATGCTTCCAAGCTTGTTTTAACCGGGAAGCTCCACCAAACACTGTCCACCATGGTATCAATTAATGCATTCGACACATTAGTGTCACAGTTTTCAGTATCACAGCAACCATGAGATACCTCTTTACAAGAAATGGACAGAGCAGAGCTACACAACGTATTTGACCAAAAACAATTAAAACCAGGTCTGAGGGCTGCAGATTAAAATATTCTACCTTTCACTTGGTAGCATAACGTTCTTTCCACCACAAGTCTGCCCATGCTTCAGGGCCATGCTCATAGGTTTCCAGCAAAAGGCATTCAACCAGCCCAATAGGACCCAGAGACTCTGCATACCAATAAAGAAAGAGTACACCTCTGATGCCACATGAATTTTCAAAGGCCGCAGGTCTGTCTATGCTTTAGGTTCTCATTGGTTCCCAGCAAGAATTTTCCAGCCAGCCCAATAGGACCCAGGGACTTGCCATACCAACAGAGAAAAAGCACACCTGTGAAGCCACACAAATATTCAAAGGCCGTTACCAGATAATTTTTTTTTCCTGTCTTGCTAGTAAAAGAAGACAATAATGACAGAAGGAGAATTGATGCCTTTGAGCTGTGGTGCTGCAAAAGAGTACTGAAAATACCATGGACTGCTCGGAGAACAAACAAGTTCATCCTGGAGAGGGTGAAGCCAAGCTGCTCCTTGGAGGCAAGGATTCTGAAGCTTCATCTAGCATACTTTGGATATATTGCAAGGTGGGATCAGTCCTTGGAGGCGGACGTCATGCTTGGGAGAGTGGAGGGACAGCACAGGAGAAAACCCTCTATTAGATTAATTGATTCAGTTACTGGGGTATCACGGGTAGGTATGTCAGAGACAATAAAATTGGCACAGTATAGAGCAATGAATAAGGCTGTTGTACACAGGGTCACTATGAGTCCCAAGTGACTTGATGGCACATAACAACAACAATCTTATTGGTATGATTATCATTGCCAGGCTTGAGAAGATGTTAGATATATGAGTATGCACTAAAAAATCACCAGACATTTAAGTGAAATCTATCATAAAATCAAATTCAAGTGAGACAAAAAAAGAAATCTATGTAGAAGAAAAGGAAAATTATTATCAATATTTCAGAGAATAACAAAGAAGCTACCTTGTCCATGAAATATGATCGATTCTATGAAAAGAATAAGAAAGAGACCAATGAAATTTAATATGTTAAAACAAAAAAGAATCAATTAATACTGTAGACTATAAAAAATAGAAAATTAAAAATATAAGAATATCATGTAATCAGAAAAGAAAGTTTAATACCCCCAAATGTTGTTCATGATGTTATGTGCCATTAAGTCACCTGAGACTCATAGCAACCCTACATACAACAGCCTTTAACCCTGCTTATCCTGTGCCAATTTTATTTTCTCTGACACCCCTACTCCAATTATCCCAGTCACTGAATCAACCCATATCATCGAGGGTCTTCATCTCCTGCACTGCTCCTCCACATTCCCCCAGGTCTGGTCCCTCCTTGCAACATATCTGAGATAAGCCTGTTTATTCTGTTATCAGTCTATGGTATATTCAATACTCTCATCCAATACCACAGCTCAAAGGCATCAATTCTCCTTCTATTATCCCTACTTGAACCAGGAGGCAGTCAACAGAACAGAGCAAGGGAACAGTTCAAAACTGCGAAATTTGATACCAGCGATGTGTCCTATCTCCATACCTTTTCAATCTATGTGCAGAACAGATTATACAGGAGGCTGAGCTCTATGCGGAGAAATATAGCATCAGGACTGGAGGAAGACTCATCAACAATCTGTATTATGCAGATTACACAACCCTGCTTGCTGAAACTGAGGAGGACCTGAAGCACTTGCTGAAGAAGGTCAAAGACTTCCACTTTCATTATGGGTTGAAGTTCAACATCAAGAAAAAAAAACATTGTCACCACTGGGCTGAATGGCAACATCATAATGAATGGTTAAAAGACTAAGACTGTAAACAGCTTTTGTTTCCTTGGCTTCAGAATTAACTCTTTTGGCACCAGCAGCCAGGAAATTAAAAGACATATTGCATTAGGAAAGTCAACTGTCAGAGACCTCTCCAAAGTACTGAAGAGTAATGATGTCAGTCTGGAGACTAAAGTGTACCTCATACAGGCCATAGTCTTTGCAATTACTTGCTATGCTACCCCTCAAACAGGAAATGATAATTTATTAAAAAAGAAAAACTTTTAACATGTTTTCAGTAAAAGTTACTTACGTGAATAGTCTGAGAATTCTACTGTGGAGGAGCCTGTTGAGTGAAGAGACAAATAGGAAGCTTTCTGGACCTGTAAAAATTTATATTCTGAAAAATGGTATGGATCAGTTCTACTCGGTCCTCTACGATCACTATAAGTAGGAATCAACTTCTTGGGAAGTGTATTTATATCGTACAAAATGAGAACTCTGGCATTGCAGTGATTAAAGCCTTTAGGTGCTAACAACAAAATCAGTAATTTGAAACTACTAACTCTTATGTGGAAGAAAGGTGATGAAGCCTGCTTCTGTGCACAACCTTAAAAACTCTGTGTGGCAATTCTATTCTCTATGTCTCTCTGACTCAAAATTGCTTCTATGGTGGTATGTTACATTAGGAACATATTGAATAAGCTGCATGAAAATGCAATGTGTGTGTGTGTGTGTGTGTGTGTGTGTGTCCATGTGTGTATGAGAGAAGGAGACAGAGAGAGATATGTGCTTGGACATGTGTTGTCACTGTGACAGGGACACGGAATGGTAAAGAGAATGTCGCTTTCATAGTGAACAATCAATTAGGGTATGTGTACCTATTGTTACTGTTGTTGGTATTTTTCATCAAAAAGGAATCAACTCATAGCTGATCCCCAGCAAGTTTTCTGAGGAAGAGAATTGCACAGGAAGAGATTGTGCATATTTTTTCCTGCAGAGCAGCTGGTAAATTTGAATCATGCACTTTTGAGTTGGCAGTGAACTTCTTACCACTAAGCCACCAAAGCTCCCTTAGTGTGTGTGTGCGTGTGTGTGTGTGTGTATGCATTCACTGAGGTGCAAAATGAAAAGGCAGATACACAAGAAAGTTATATAATAAAATCCACCATTGTCTTCTAGTTGATTCCAATTCATGATGATCCTATAAGACAAACTAGAACTGTTGCACAAGGGTCTCAAAACTATACATATGGGACGAAACCGACTGCATTTCTTTCTCCCTTAAAGTGGTAAGTGGGTTCAAACTGCCACGCTTTCAGAATAGTTAAATGTTTTAGTTATTGCACAGCTAGTTCTCTATTTCCCGCTGTTGGGAAACATTACC
Source organism: Elephantulus edwardii (assembly GCF_000299155.1). Lineage (NCBI taxonomy): Eukaryota > Metazoa > Chordata > Mammalia > Macroscelidea > Macroscelididae > Elephantulus > Elephantulus edwardii. Next base: position 8,273,471 of record NW_006399831.1, on the reverse strand, counting down.
TGCACGTGGAAACGAACTCAATTTGTGTTGAGGTTTGGAACAAGACTGCTGAAACTAGTTTAAAAATTAGGAATTTAAAAACAACTTAATTATATCTATTGCACCTAAAATACACATGCTTTAGCTAATTAAAAGGAAAGCTTTAAACCAGCTTCTCTGTTTTGCCTAGACATTTCTTCCTCTGAGAATACTGCAAGTCTTAGATTACGTTTCAGATATATCTTTACAAAGCCTAGAATACTTATGTCTACCAACAATTGTGGAACTAAATGAAGTGGAGTCTTCTACCTCACTGCAGACCAACTGATCAAAAGCAAGACTGTAGGGTGTGTGTGTGTGTGTGTGTGTGTGTGTGTGTGTGTGTGTTCTGCCAAGGATGGTTGGGAGGCAGGAAAGGAACCACCATCACTCTCAAACATTTCTATTACTCAGTAGAGTAACTTTAATTATCTGTTTCCCCACCTCCAGAAACCCCTGGAATCCTTTCCCTGGCAGTGTCAGCCCAGGTTTATAGCATTCCACTCTCCTGGAAGACAGGAGGAAATGCAAACACTTTACACCAGCAAGAAGACATAAGCTAATAAAGAAAAATGATTAATCGATATTTGTGGGCAACATATTGAGGTGAAGAGAGCCTGCATTAGCTCCAGAGTGTAAACCACTTTGTAGAGAAAGCACTTCTGAATCCACTTTGCCATCCCTGATTTAGCAAATGTGAGCTTTTCTTCTTACTAGCTAACAGCCAAAATAATTAACACAGAATTTACATGTGCTAGGAAAGTGCTGTGTTGAGAGAAAAGGAGAAATTGTATAAGCTCAGTGGCTGAGATGTTCACTGCCAAAAATAGAGCTGTGAGCACCAGTTTGATTGGAAATGCTGCTGGGCAAAGTAAAGGCGACTGAGGCTTAGGAGTCAGCTCAGTGCTTTCCCCATCAGTTCAATACCCTCTGTATGTCCTCAAGATAAGTATGCACCCAGGATCTTATTTTGGTTAAAGAAAAGAAAGAAGAGATTTAAATCAACATTAAAAAAGTATTTTATGTAAACTTTTAGAGTGTTTCACTCCACACTGTCCATTTTAAATTCATCTCAAAGTTAAATACTTTAAGCTTGTTATAACTGTGCCTTTTTGAACTGAAAAGGGCCCATAAGCTCACAAAGTTCCTCATTTTTGCTTTAAATGGCAGAAGAAGAAGACTCTACGAAAGGTTAAGTGCCTGGTCCAGTGTCAGCAAGTAGCAAAGAGCAGGAAAGGGTATAAAAGGCAGTCCTCATGGCTCCTAATTAGTGTTCCTTCCTCCACATTGCACTTTAGACAAAATCTGTAAGTGTCCCACTATGATAATGGGCGTAATGTCACACAAGAAAAGAGAGATGGTCTCCTGGGATTATCACTTCCCACTCGCTAGCAGGCAATTTTCCTTATCGAAAAGGAGAATGAGAGCCTTTCTTTTAAAAGATGTTCTGAAGGTATAAGTGTGCAAAGTCAGAGCAAACTGCTAAGCAAAGTATGTTGCCTAGACAATCAAAAGAAATAGGGAAAGTAAAATCAGGGGCTCTTGTGTTTACATTTTCCCCTTTGAAGACTAAACATCTTGAGTATCCTCAAACCAAGAAGGAAAGAAAAGAAAACAACAAACCAAAAAACAAACGGGCTTCTTGTCACCACAATTTAACTGTAGCTCCATTACTGAATCAATACTGCCAATAGCAAGCACCCTTTCTGGAATGGCCTAGCCACACAAATTAAAACAGCTGGGTGGGAGGGAGGAGGGGATAATTCTGGGAAATTTGAGGAAAATAATGACCTCCAAACAGACTTTTTTTTCAGTAGAAAGAACCAGACTTTCTAGGGGGGCAGGGAGTCAAATAGAATGGGGTGGAATAGCTTACATCATGATTTTTTAAAAATAAATGAATGAATGAATAAATGCAAGACATAGACATTTCATTTGCAAGAAAGGATCAAACTTTTCCCGCAAATACATATTTCTATGCTTTATTCTTCTAGTCAATGGTGTTCCATTTGAAGGTGCCTTTACTCTTAAAAAAAACAAACAAAAAAAACCCCAAAACTAGCAAACAAAATCCCACAATGAAGAAAACCCAATTTGGTTATCTGCTTTCTCCTCCTTTATAGATATTTCAAAAATTATAACAGATTCAGGGAAAGAGATGGCCCTGTCGCAAATGCTCACTTCTCTAGGGACTTGCCTTAAATTGACCTTGAGCTTCATAAGCCAAGAAAAGTGCTTTTGTAGCTCAGGATAACCTTAAATCTGGGGAGTAAATTAAAAAAGGAGGAAGAATTGGCAGAGTTGGCCAAGGGCAACACCCTAATTTAGAAAGCCAAACCAATAGATAAGAAGGCAAATAATGCAGTCTTCATTACACTACTGATCCCTTGTGGGTGTAAGTGGTTACAGGAAATGTCTGTTTAATTAATGCCACATTGTCATCGTCTTTTACAAGAAATTTTAAAATGTGAGCTTCTCTTACTGCTTTAGTTTCTGCTCTTTTTATTTGGGATATCTTTTTGGCCTATAAAGAAGGAAGAAAGAATTGTCAGCAGCAGTGAGTCAAATGGTATATAATACAAGAAAAGTTCTGTTGCTTACCGATGATTTTTAATGAACTCAGTTATCATTGTTTGTCCAAATCTTTGATCTCTGTAGAGGAAACATCCACAACTGTGTGGCGATAATAGTGGGATTATGGCCTACCAATGAATAAACTAAAACCGAGCGCTGTACAGATTGTGGCATAAATAAAAACCATTGCTATCATGCAAGGGAAATTCCCTTAATTAATGCTCAGTGGCCTGTGTAGGATGTGCCTCTTTTTAAATCTTCAACTGCCACCTACAGATGAGGAAGATTTTAAAAACTAAAGACAGGTAAAGAAGAAATGCTAAGGTTTCATTTTACAATAGCAATCTGACATAAAATGATAATCAAAATTTTTGGAAAATGAATGAAAGATATTATAATTATTCCTTAGTCTTACTCAATATTTCCTAGGTTAAAGGTGATCAGAAATTCTGTGAATTTTCCCAAGGTTAGGCAATCTTTTTTGCCACTCCCTTGGGTTTATGACCACTCGTTTGGTATTGTGGGACCTATGGATTTGGAGAACAATAGTGAAGAACTCGCTCTGCATTTCTCAAGCTGAGAAAACTGAAAAACAAATTTAAGCCTCTATGGGCAATATATCGCAGGACCCAGAAAGCATCAAAAGAAGATGGAAGGAATATACATAATCACTGTACCAGAAAGTATTGATTGACACTGAAAATTTCAGGAAGTACCATGTGAGCAGGAGTTAATATTAATGAAGGGGGAAGTAGAAGCTGCACTGAAGGCATTGGTAAAAAAACAAAAGGCCTCAGAAATTGATGGGATACCAATTGACTTGTTTCAACTAACAGATGCAGCCCTGGATATGCTCACTAGTCTATACCTGGGAAATTAGAGGACAGCTGTGTGGTCAATGTATTGGAAGAGGTCCATAATTGTTCCCACTTCCTAACGGTAATCCAATAGAATGTGAAAACTGTTGAACAATATCATTAATATCACATGGAAGCATAATACACATGAAGATCATGCAAAAATGGCTAAAATAGTACATAAATAGGGAGCTTCCAGAAGTTTAACCAGGCTATAGAAAACACCAAGATGCCAGGGACATCACTGATGATGTCAGATGCATTCTGGCTGAAAGAAAAGATATCAGAAGAATCTCTATTTATGTTTTATTTACTGTGTAAAGGTATTTGACTGTTTGGATAATAGCAAGATATGGCTAACATTGAGAAAAGTGGGAATCCCAGAGCATTTAATTGTGTTCATGCAAAACCTATACTTAGATGAAAAGGCTGTTGTGCAATCAAAGCAAGGAAACGTTGTTGTTGTTGTTGTTGTTGTTATGTGCCATCGAGTCATTTGCGACTCATAGCGACCCTATGTACAACAGCCCTAAACCCTACTCTATTCTGTGCCAATCGCATTGCCTCTGATACACCCATCCCGATTACCCCAGTCACTGAATCAATCCACCTCATAGAGGGTCTTCCCCTCCTGTGCTATCCCTCCACCCTCCCAAGCATGATGTCCCTCTCTAAGGACCTGTCTCTCCTCACAACATGTCCATAGTATGTCAGAAGAAGCCCCAGAATCCTTGCCTCCAAGGAGTAGCCTGGTTTAAACCTCTCCAGGATAAATCTGTTTGTTTTCTTGGCAGTCCATTCAATACTCTTCTCCAGCACCACAGCTCAAAGGCATCAATTATCCTTCTATCCTCCCTAGTCATTGTCCAACTCTCTGATGAGTAACAAGTGATTGCAAAGACCATGGCCTGTATCAGGGGCACCTTAGTCTCCAGAGAGACACTGCTGCTCTTGAGTACTTTAGATAGTTTAAAATTAGGAAGACATGTTAGGATTGTACTCTCTCTCCATATCTATTAAATCTGTATGTTGAGTAAATTATTTGAGAAGCTGTACAATATAAAGAAAAATGTGACATCAAGATCAGAGGAAGACTCATCAATAACTTGTGTTATGCACATAATACAACCTTGCTTGCTGAAAATGAAAAGGATATATAGAACTTGTTGCAGAAAATCAAAGAATATGGACTTTAGTATGGACTGAATTTCAGTTGCAAGAAAACAAAAATTCTTACCCCTGGATGGATAAGCGGCAGCATGATACATGGAGAAAAGATTGAAACTGTTAACAAATTCATCTTACTTGAATCCACAATCAACACCCTTCGTACTAGCAGTCAGGAAATCAGAACTCACTGGGAAAGTCTGCAGTTAGAGGATCTCTCCAAATTATTTAGGAATAGTGATGTCAGTCTGAAGAGTAAGATGTATTTGATTCAGGCTCTGATCCTTCTGATCACTTGCTGTGGAACTGAGAGCTGGGAAACAAATAAGGACAACAGAAGAAGAATAACGTTTTTAAACTGGTGTGTTGGAGGAGAGCGCTGAACATCTCATAAACTGTCAAAAGAATAAATACATCTTGGAAAAGTGCAGTCACGGTGATCCATTGAGGCAAAGACGATAATGTTTCACCTCACATACATCAGGCATGTTGCTGGGAGGGGCTATTCCTTGAAAAGAGACATGATGATTGAAAAAGTGGAGGGCTGGTAAAGGAGAAGGTGACCCACCACCAGGTGGATTGACATAGTGACTAACACTATGGGCTTTAGTGTGTAAGGAAGAGTGAGTACGGCACAAGATAGAAGAGGGCTCAGATTAGTTATTCATAGGATCACTATGGGTCATACTTGGCTCAAAAACATCTAACAACAGCAACATCATGGCCAATCTAACGTGAGAAAAGTGTCACTATGGTAGTTTATGTATGTAGCCACTAAGAAGCTACTTATATTCTGGAACATTCACTTGGTAGACTGGACCTCGATCAAAGATGTCTGATTATCATCAAGATCTGTTGAAGAGATCACATGTGGAAATCCAGGTCAACAGGCCTTGTCTGCAAACTCTACCACATGCCAGACACAGAAATGTCAATGGTAAATGATATTAAGTGGTTTTTGTAAATAATAATCATAAGTGATCATAAATTACTTAATAAATGATACTAGAGGACTTTAGTTAATGGGGGAGGGGGAGATGAGCAAAACTGCACCATGAGCTCTGCCCAAATTCCTAACTCACAAAACTGTGAGATAGATAATGGCCATTTTATTAAATTCACTAAGTTTTAAAATGGTTATAATCACTAAGCTCAGGGGTGAACATCAGAAAAGACAGTATGTGAGCTTTTTTTAGTTATTAACCTATTTAATTCTCATAGCAATCTAATTATGCAGATGAAATTTTAACCCATTAAGAAATGGAAGCTTAATAAGATTAAATAACGGGCCAACAACTACACAGCTAGTAAAGCGCAGAGTGAAGACTCAAGCTCAGAAAATCTGTTGCCAGAATCTATACTTTCAGCTGCAATATCTTTTTATCTATTCCTAAAAAAAATAATAAAAAATAAAACAAACAATTTACCAGTCAATGAGTCTCACAAAATGCTTGAAAAGTTGTAAAACATTTTTAAAAGTGTGACATATTTGGAGATACATGACAACAGATATTAATATAATAAAGTAACCTGACTGCAGCCTTCAATATGGATTGAAGCTCAACATTAAGAAAACAAAGATTCTCATCACTGGGCCAATTGGCAGCATCATGATATATGGTGAAGAGATTGAGATTGTTAACAGTTTCAGTTTGCTTGGCTCTACAATCAACACTCTTTGGTACCAGCAGACAGGAAATTAAAAGACAAATTGCATTGGGATAGTCTGTTGTCAGAGCCCTCTCCAAAATACTGAAGAGCAACGATATCTGTCTGGAGACTAAGGTGTGCCTGATACAGGCCATGGTCTTTGCAATTACTTGCTATGCATCAGAGGGCTGGACAATGACTAGGGATGATAGAAGGAGAGTTTGAAGCATTTGCGCTATGGTGCTGGAGAAGAGTATTGACTATACCATGGACTGCTTGGAACAAGTTTATCCTGGATAGGGTGAAGTCAAGCTGCTCTGGGAAGGGAAGGATTCTGAAGCTTCGTCTGACATACTTTGGACATGTTGCAAGGTGGAATTGGTCCTTGGAGAGGGATGTCATACTTGGGAAGGTGAAGGGACAGCACAGGAGAGGAAGATCCTCGATGAGATGCATTGATTCAGTCACTGAGGTAATGGGGATAGGTGTGTTGGCGTCAATAAAATTGGCAAAGGATAGAGCAGGGTTTAGGGCTGTTGTACAGAGTTGCTATGAGTCACAGATGACTTGACAGCACAAAACCACAATAACAACAGTAAAAGGGAAGAGTTCTTTGACTTCCTTCTCATCTACAATAATCTACCTTCCTGAAACTATCTCACTTCTTATCCAGATCTCTCATCATTCCAGTTACTTGCTTTAAAACAACTTCTATCTGAATTCACTTTGTTTTGTTAGTTGCATATTGTTTGTCTCCCCATTGAATTATAAATTCTGTGGAGTTGGTATCATATGGTTTGTACATCCTTGGGTTTCCAGCCTTTATAATAAAGTCTAGTATGTGGTTAGTGATTCATAATTACATACTAATTAAATATTGAATAATTCTGTTATCATCTCTAGGATAGGCTTTTAACACAAAACTACTAAAGGTTTCCAGCCTAAAACATTGAAATGTTGAAGAGAAAGGCCTGGAAGAGATTTCTAGGATCATTTTGCCCATTTCCAGGGAGTACATGTAATTTCAAATACAACTAGTATTAACTTGTTCTCAGAGAGTGAGACTCATTTGGTCTAAAATCCTTTAAAATTGTACTCAACAAACATGTATATAGACATATTGAGGTATCTTAGCAAGGAAATCCATTATCAGAATCCTTAATTGAATAAGTAAAAATGCAATGGTTCAAAAAAGAAAGGGTCTTTAGATTGTGTTCTTCTCTGCTGCCATCCTTTCAGAAATGCATTTTTTAAGGATCTCATGTGAGTGCAAGTGCTCTCTTGCTCGCTCGCTCTTGCTCACATACACACACACACACACTGATAAAAATGGCACAGAAGCTGCATGAGACAAAATTTCCTCTAATTTCATACAATGATACAATGAATTCTAGTATTTTTCTATTTTATTTTATTCTACCGAATATATTCCAAGCTAATCTTAATCCACTAAATTAATCTTATAACTCTCTAATGAATAACATGGTTCTAAAGATCATTGAGTCACTTTTTTATAAATTCACTTGAACATACAACATGAGAATTAGATTAGAGAGATGACAATTTAGAGTCATGCCAAGACATATTTCAGATCAGAAGTGTATTTAGGAATCTCTTAATCATACGATATAGACAACTAGTTATCCACTGACCCTCTAGGTTAAGTCCTACTTTATGAAAACATATTCCCATAAGCATAGTACATGATAGGACTTTGTGAGTGTCGAGATGCACATTCATTTGTGTCTGACAGGCTTCTGTGGGGATAGAGAAAGACAAAGAATACAGTGGTTTGATCTTTCACAAAGGAAGTTCTTTGAGAGCATATCCTGTGGTGAACCTACAAATTACCTACAGAACTTCACACAGCATCCTGTGGGTCCACTGAATAGAAAGGCAACCAGTACAAGCACAAGATCACTGCACTAGAAATCAAAAGAAGTGGGTTAGAGTCCTAGTTCCATCACTTGGGCAAGTTACATGAACTCATTGAGCTTCAATTCATTTTTTTCTAAAATGGTAAAATTAAAGGAACCCTGTCGACCTAACAAAGTTAAGTTGAAGAATAAATGAAATGGCATCCCGATAGATCTAGATAGACCCTGCCTTTCCCCTATTAAACTAGTTTGCATGTAATTGAGAATTCCAAACAATTCAGCAGTTATTCTAAATAATCCATATACATTCAATAAATATGGCTATACCTTTAGCATTTTGCAGACTAATTATAGTACAGCCTCCAAACTCTGTATTTCAAATATTTGACTCAATGATTTCTAACTCCATTTTATACAGTTTATCCATTCTAACTTTCTATAATAGAAAGGACTTCAATTTCCTCCAAATATTACTAGCAATGAGAAGTTTGAGATGGTGGCAAGTCAAGTTGCTTAATGAAATAGCATTAGCATGTAAAAGAGAAATTTAGGAGCTGTGATGGCAGAGGGCATATTGGTAACCAAGAGTTTGGCAGTTCAATTTCAACAACTGCTCCAAATGAGGAAAATGAAATTTTTTTCAAAATTGAAAGAAGAAAGAAAAATCTTTCTTCCTATAAAGATTTACAACCTCAGAATCTAAGGAAAAGTCACTCTAAGTCATAAACATGGGTAGATTGAGTAAAAGAGAATTAGTAACATGAAGGTAGTTTTCACATGTGGACTTTGATGGCAGAAAAAAAATACCAAAACATGATTGTAGCTTTAAATCTATTGTAGGAATTACATTTTTTAAGATATCCCTTATGAATTTCTGTGAATATTCATTTTTTTCTCATTATCTCAGTATGTTGTTGTTATTTGTTGTTGATATGTGCCATTGAATTGCTTGCGACTCACAACGACCCTATGTACAACAGCCCTAAACTCTGCTCTGTCCTGTGCCAATTGCACTGTCTCTGACACTCCCATCCCAATTATCCCAGTCACTGAATCAATCCACCTCATAGAGGGCCTTCCTCTCCTGCGCTGTCCCTCCACCCTCCCAAGCATGATGTCCCTCTCCAAGGACCGGTCTCTCCTCACAACATGTCTAAAGTATGTTACACAGAGCCTCAGAATCCTTGCCTCCAAGGAGCCACCTGGTTTAACCCTTTCCAGGACAAAACTGTTTGTTTTCCTAGCAGTCCATTGTATTCTCAATACTCTTCTCCAGCACCACAGCTCAAAGGCATAGATTCTCCGTCTATCCTCCTTGGTCATTGTCCAACTCTCTGATGCATAACAAGTGATTGCGAAGACCATGGCCTGTATCAGACGCACCTTAGTCTCCAGAGAGACACCATTGCTCTTCAGTACTTTGGAGAGGTCCCTAACAGCAGACTTTCCCATGGCAATGCGCCTTTTAATTTCCTGGCTGCTGGTGCCAAGACTGTTGACTATGGAGCCAAGCAAACTAAAGCTGTGTACAATCTCAATCTCTTCACCATCCATCCTGATGCTGCCAATTGGTCCAGTGGTGAGAATCTTTGTCTTCTTGACATTGAGCCTCAATCCATATTGTAGGCTGCAGTCCTTGACACTCTGCAGCAGGCGCTTCAGGTCCTCTTCATATGATATATCACTCTGGAGATGAAAAGGTGAGGAAAAATGGAGTTGCTTTCATAGTTAAAAAAGTCATTGCTAGATCCATCTTGAAGTACAATATTGTCAGTGACAGGATAATATCTATCAATATGTATACAAGGAAGTCCAGTGAATACCACTATCATTCAAATATATGGACCAACAACCAGAGCCAAGGAAGAGGAGATAGAAGATTTTTACCAACTTTTACAATCAGAGATTGATCAAACATGCAATCAAGATGCATTGATAATAATGGGTGACTGGAATGCAAAAGTCGGGAACAAAGAAGAAGATTCAGTAGTTGGAAAACATGGACTCGGTGATAGAAATGGAGCTGGAGAGAGAATGATTGAATTTTGCACAATGACTTATTCATAGCAAATACATTTTTTTAAGAGACATAAATGCAGGTTATATACCTGGATTTCACCTGATGGTATGCATAGGAATCAGATCGATTATCTCAGTATAGAAATTGAAAAGCTTTGTCATGTACAAGATAGGGCAGAATAGTCACGGATACTTGAAAAGATGGGCTACAAGCAGTATCTTTATGTTAAATATCCTTTAGAAATGTGTCTGTGATGGTTCCTTTTATGGATCAGATCAACAAGGCTATGGTGCCCAGCAGTTATTGGGTAAACCACTAATCTAGTTGCTCTTATAAAGTACACATGACTCAATTTGCTGACTTCAAGTAAAACCATTTCTTTTCTATAATGTTTGAAGACCTCAATCAAATAGCTGATAACCTGAAGAGCTAAAAGGAAGTTCCCCTAGAGTGCCCTCTCCTTAGAGACTATAAATCAATATTTTGAAAGAACATTCTGAGACTCTTCATTTTTTTCATCACCTGAAGTATAGGTTTTGGAATGTTAGCCTACAGAAGTCTATAATCGGTCACCTGGCAATCAGTCACAGAAGGAGTCAATCAATCAATCCCTTGAAGTAAATATCTTTCTCTCC
>NW_006399831.1:8251086-8262573 GCF_000299155.1 Elephantulus edwardii | reverse complement strand
CCGACACCCTGGTGTGGATTCGGCCTCCAGACCATGAGACAACGTCTGTCCAGTGTCACACGCTTTGTGTGTTGTTACTGCAGCATGAGGAACCTGAGACACTCCTGCTCCATTCTCTCTCCCTCCTCATTTCGCTCTCTTCTCTCTCCCTTTCTCTCTCTCTCCTCTCCTCTCTCTTTTCCTCTCTCTCTCTCTCTCCTCCCTGTCTCTCCCTCTCTCTCCTCTTCTCTCCTTCTCCCTCTCCTTCTCTTCCCTCCTCTCCCCTTCTATTCTTCCCTTCCCCATTCTTTGATTCTATTTCTCTATAGAATCTAAGACAACTTTGTTTTTTCAAGTTTCTCTCTTTGAATTGGTGAGAAAATCTTATTACTTAAAAATAATGACAAAAATAAATTGTAACTTAATTTCACATGTAGCTAATAATCTTGACCCTCAGAAAAATAAGAATCAAGATAACTCTTTTCCTCACTGGACACAAGCCTTACAAACCCTTATACCAAGAATTCTAAGCCAGCAAATAGGGCTGAACATGACTTCAAACAATGAAAATTTCATCTGTCTAGTGGAGAATTTGGAGAAGTCCAAGGGATTTCAGCATAAAAATTGAGCACTTTATTTGACACAGAATAAAGGGTATACAATAACCCTTGATCTTAGAATTCTAAAATTTCCTTTATTTAAAGTCTACTTCATACAACAGGATAGGTCCATTTCTCTTCTTATCTTACAGTAGCAATGCATTGAGTATTTAAATGTGTGTGTTCACACACATATATACACATAAAAGTATTCATTGAAAATATTTATTAATTTGGACATTTCTTTACATTTTCCTTAGCTTTTTACTCTACAAAGATTTTAAATTATTGTATATTTCATTTACTAACAAACAAGAAATGTTAAAAGCTTTAGACATACTGCTTTTGACTTAAGAAATGATGCTGAGAATAATATGGTAGTAAATGATTGAATAAATAGTAATATTATTATTGTGTACCATTGAGTCAAAACGGTCCCATACCTGACTCTTAGGCAGGTTTTCAGAGATAGATTATCACTGGGGTGGTGATAGCCCATCTGGTGGATTCACACTGTGTACCTTTGCTGTGGCAGCACAATTCCTATCAGTGATAATTTAATAATAAAGCTTTATGAAAAGTGTCTTTTTTTTTTACTCTGAATGACCTGGGCAATCTAGAAATCACGAAGAAGAGTATGTTTATTCAGAGAGCAACACTGCACATGTTTACCTGTCATGACTCCTTCACAGTTTCTTCTGAGTTACAGAGAAAACTTAGAGGCAAGGTGACAGCTCCCCAAAGGATTTACTTAAATTCTTGTCATTGAGTCACCTCTGTCTATGGCAAGGGTTCACCATCAATTTCTTTGAAATAGTAAATTTACTGCACACTACCATGTTTTGTGATTCCAGTAATTTCCTTCCACATACTAGATTTTGATAATGAGATAAAAAGATTCAGATTGTAGATAATAAATGATTAGTAGTTCCCTTTTGAGCAAAATCACAACTTAGAATCTCCCTGACAAGTCCTCAAAATTACCTTGAGTGTTCACATTTCTTGCCATGATTGAATTTTAAGCTGTATGACCAAGACACAAACTTCACAAAAGTATATTAAGCACAATCTATTTTGCAGAGACTGTTTGGGTATGTGGAAGGCCATGCATTCATTAGCACGAACATTCCTCAATAACTGTATCAGTCATGGCTTCTGTAGTAACATTCAGAGAAATTATGTCCTTGGGAATGAGATGAATATCAAGATGCAAGTTCTGGTATCATTACTAAAGTTATGTGACGTGTGTAAGTTACGTCGTTCATTCATATCTAGTTCTTTATTATCATCCATGTCCCGGTACTAAATGCAGTAGCTTTCACTGTGACCATAAGAAGTTTAGTTTTTGTGTAGCTTGTTTACCTTGTTTGGCTCCATAATATGGAGCTCAGTTTAGTGGGAAGATGGCCATTAAACAAATCATTGCAGAAATAAACAAAACAAAATAACACAACAATTACATACATATAATCTCCAAAACTTTTTAAAATACTCTGGTAAATTAAAGAGTGTAGATAATATTCAATGAGTGTAGATTAGGTTGTTGGTGTCCTCAAGTCGAGCATGAGTCACAGAGATTCAATGAACAACAGATCTGAATCTTACTGTATCTTGTGTCGTCTTCCCCATTCCTGATATGTTTGAGCCCATCATTAAATTCACTGGCTCAATACATCTAATTGAGGGTCTTCCTTTCTTTCACAAAACCTCCATCTTTCTACGTATGATGTCCTTTTCCAAGGACTAACCTCTCCTAACCACATTTTCACAGTATGTGAGACAAAGGTTTGCAACCCTGGACTCCAAGGAACACCCTGGTTGCACTTTCTCCAAAACATACCTCATTCTCTTGGCAGTTCATTGAATACTTCTCCAACAAAACAAATCAAAGGCATTGATTCTTCTATAATCTTTATTCATTGTCCAGCTCCAGGGAATAATAGCCTCTCCTAGAAACATGTCCAAAGTGTGTGAGAGGAAGCTTTATCATCTTTGCCTCTAAGAAGCACCTTTTCCAAGACATTTTATCTGTTTGTTTTTTTAGCAGAACAGGAGGTATTTAATACTCTTCTCCAACATTAGTTGAAAGGCATCAATTCTTCTGATGTTCTTAGTCATTATTCAACGTTCAGACGCATAACAATTAATTTAAAAGAAGTGACCTAAATAAGGTGCACTTTAGTCTTTAAACTAACAAAACATCATTGCTCATTAGAACTTTGGAGAGATGTCCTTGAAAGCAGAAACCCCCAATGTAACACATATTCTGATCCCTTGAATGCTGGTACTAAAGGTGTTTATGGTGGATTGAAGCAAGTTGAAACTGTTTACATCTTCAATCATTTTTCCATCTAGCATGATGTTGTAAACCCATTGAAGACTTTTGTTTTCTTGATATTGAGATGTAATCTATTTTAAAGGCTTCAGTACTTGATTCTCTGCAAAAGTGTTTCAAAGTTTTATTTTTTTAGTCAGTAAAGTTGCATAACACAGGGTATTGATGAGCCTTCCTTCAATTCATAATGTTCATGCCTTTGCACAGTCAATAAAATACAGATAAGGATGCTTCTGATTTTTTTTCTTTCAACCAAAATCAATCTGACAACAGTAAAGATATCTCTGATGCCCCAACCTCCTCTAAATCCAGCTTTAATGTTTAATGTTTCTTTGTTTATGTACTGCTCAAGCTGTTTGTTTAAAATTATCAGCGAGATTTTAGTTGCTTGTGATATCAATTATATTGTTTATGATTTTCCCATTCTGTTGGATCACCTTTCTTCAGAATGAAAATATGGATCTCTTCCACGAGTTGGACAGGCAGTTATCTTCCAAATTTCCTGTCACAGACTGACCAGCACATCTAGCTAGTTGAAATAGTATCAATCGATATACCTAAATTCTTGGGGTCTAACTTTTTGCTAATAGCTTCATTGCAGCTTGAACTTCTTCATTCATTATAATTTGTTCTTATTTATATGCTACTTCATGAAATTGTTCCATGTAAGCCAATTCTTTTCATTAGAATTACTCTGTATATTCCTTCCACCTTCTTTTGATACTTTCTGGGTCATTCAAGATTTTGTCCATAGCTTCTTTCAGTATTGCAACTCAAGTCTTGAATTTACTTTTCAATTCTTTCAGCTTGAGAAATGCTAAGAGAGTTCTTCCTTTTGATTTTCTAACTCCACTCTTTGGACACTTCATTGTAATAATTTTCTTTGTCTTCTTGAGCTACTCTTGGAAATTTTCTGTTCATCTCTTACTTCACCATTTATTCCTTTTGTTTTAGCTTCTCAATTTTCAGAGTCTTTTCTAGCATAAATTATGATCTCTTCTTTCTCTATAATGTTCTTTCTTCATGAATGATAGCCTTGATGTGATCTAACAGCTCATCTGATCTTTTAAAATTAGTGTTCACTGCCTCTTCTTGAGATGTTTTTTAAATTCAAGAAGGATAAGATTAAAATTGCATTTTGGTTCTTTTGGCCTTCATTTTCAATTTGAACTTCAATTTGAGCTTGCACATTAATAATTGACAGCCTGGTCCACAGTTAGCATCTATTCTGATTTTGACTGCTGACGTTGAACTTCTCCATCAATTCCTTCCTGATGTGAAAAATGGATCTGATGACACAAATGAGGCTGGAGACTGAATGACTGAATTGTGTACAATCATTCACGCATTGCAAATTGTTGCTGTTGTTGTTATGTGCCATTGAGTTGTTTGTGACTCATAGCGACCCTATGCACAAGCCCTAAACACCATTCTATCCTGTGCCAACCTCGCTGTCTCAAACATATTCATTCCCACCACTGCACTCACAGAATTGATCCATTTCATCGAGGGTCTTCCTCTTCTGCGCTGTCCCTCCACTTTCCCAAACATGATGTCCTTCTCCAAAGACCAGTTCCTCCTTGCAACATGCCCAAAGTATGTCAGACGAGGCTTCAGAATCTTTGACTCCAAGGAGCATTCTGGCTTCAACCTCTCCAGAACAAACTTGTTTGTTCTCCTAGCAGTCCATGGTGTACTCAACACTCTTCTCCAGCACGACAGCTCAAAGGCATCAATTCTCTTTCTATCACCCTTATTCAGTGTCCAACTTTCTGATGCATAGCATATAATTGCAAAGACTATAGAATGGATCAGGCATACCTTAGTCTCCAGCCTGATGTCGTTGCTCTTTAGTACTCTTGAGAGGTCTCTCACAGCTGACTTTCCCAATGCAATTTGTCTCCTGATTTCCTGGTTGCTGTTACCAAGAGCGTTGACTATGTAACCAAGTAAACTAAAACTGTTAACTATCTCATTCTTTTCACCATCCATACTGACGCTGCCAATTGACCATACATTTCTAAAAAACACAAACTGGGACTATACACATTTACTTTACTTGGGAAACTACACAGAAATTAGATTGACTGTATCTGTGGAAAGAATCTATGGAGATTTGGAGTAGACACTAAATCATACATAATTTTTCTGCATTTTGAATGAACTAAATTAGATGAGGGAATACCGCAGGGAGATAGGGTCGGATTGAGTGGATCCTATGGAAAAGTAGTGAACCTACTTTATTGATTAGGTCTCTATTTTGTGATGCAGTAAAAATGGGGAGAGCCTTAAAGGCTTGGATGCATACAATCAGAAGATTAAGGGAAAAATAAATGCAGGGAGCAATTGTGGAATAAACCTTATTATCCTGTGCTAGGTTGTTCCTTCTTTTGGCCTCCAAATCACAAGAAACACATCCACATGCCACTTTCTAAAATAAAGTATTAAGTAGTTTTCTATTTACAGTGAAAAATCATGACAGACCCGTACTTATCAGCAAGTTCATAAGAGAAAAGAAAATCTATCCAAATACATAGGTTTAGCATTACATGTCAGATGTATGTTTATTGTTACTTGTTACTTGTTACTTGTTATTTTCAGCTTATTTGGATCCTATGAACAACGGGGGCGGGGGGGGGGACAAAACAAAACACTGCCAGTTCTGTGCCTTTTCAATCTATATGCAGAACAGATCAGCCAGGAGGCTGGGCTGTATGAGGGATGTGGCATCAGGATTGGAGAAAGATTCATCAACAACCTTTGTTATGCAGAAGACACAACCCTTCTTGCTGAAACTGAGGAGGACCTGAAGTGGTTGCTGCAGAAGATCAAGGACTAGAGCCTTCAATGTGGACTGAAGCTCAACATTAAGAAAACAAAGATTCTCACCACTGGGACAATTGGTAGTATCATGATGGATGGTGAAGAGATCAAGATTAACAGCTTTAATATGTTTGGCACCACAATCAACACTCTTGGTACCAGCAGTCAGGAAATCAAGAGACAAATGGCATTGGGAAAATTGGTTGTCAGGAACCTCTCCAGAATATTGAAGAGCAAGGATGTCTGTCTGGAGATGAAGGTGCGCCTGATCGAGGCTATAGTCTGCAATTGCTTGCTATGCATCAAAGAGCTGAACAATGACTAGGAACAATAGAAAGAGAATTGATGCCTTTGAACTTTGGTGCTGAAAAAGAGTTTTTAATATAGCATGGACTGCTACGAGAACAAACACGTTTGTCCTAGAGAGACTAAGCCAGCCTGCTCCTCGGGGGCAAGGATTCTGAGGCTTTGTTTGATGTGTTTTGGGCATGTTGCAAGGAGGGACCAGTCCTTGAAGAGAGAGATCATGCTTGGAAGGGTGGAAATACAGAGAAAGACAGGGAGATCATAAATGAGATGGATTGATACAGTGACTGGGGTTATGAGTATAGATGTGTTAAAAATAACACATTAAAAATAACCCCGACTAACCTCGGGGTTGGGGAGAGACTGAGTAAGATGGGTTCAATAATGTATACTGCACTGAATCAGAGGAGGGAAAAAACTGTTTAAAAGAGATATGTGACTAGGTATTTCTGTCATCACAGGAGTCTAGAGTGAGGGCTACACGGTGGAGGGGACCTGGGGGAGGGTTTGTAAAACAATGAAAGAATCTTTTCTTTTACTTTTCCATAATTTTTGACTCATGTACTCATAACTTGTTAGTTAAATTTGTGTCTTCTAGGTTGCAACACCCCCATGATACATCTTCAAGGATATGAACATGTACAGCTAAGCACAATCAATAACAGTGCATCTAAATTCCAAAATAAATCTCCATAATAGTCTATGTGTTTCCTACTGCCAAAGGGGCCCTTTAGAGTAGTGAGAGAAGATCTTCACCCTGAAACCCACAGCGTCCCTTTTCAGCAGGAAGTAGCTAAGAGAATACGCCATCCCCTTTCCCTTATGAATCAGGGTGAAGTCTCTCTCAGGGAGGAGTGATAGGGAATGACAAAGGACACACTGACAAAGGAGATTAAACAGAACTGGCTTTGACAAGCACTGTGGCAATTGGACAATTAAAACAGACATTCGGATGGTGGGGAAGAAGAACAAACTGGGGAAGAGGTTAGAGAGAATGGTACAGCAATGAAGGAATGAAAACCCAAAATCCCTGTAAATGTTCATTAATACTAATAAAATTTAATAATAATTTCAAAAAATAGTAAAGTTGGCACAGGATAGAGCAGATTTCAGGGCTGTTGTACGTAGGGTCGCTATGAGTCGCAAATGACTCACCGGCACATAACAACATTCTGAACCATCTTCACAATCATTACTATATTTGAGCTGATGTTTGCAGCCACTGAAGATTTTCCTCCTTTTTTGTTGAAACACTAAATTTTATCAAGCTTTATTTACTTCTCTAAGGACCAGTCCTTTCAAGGTAAAATGTCCAAAATATGTAAGACAAAGTCTTGTCATTCTTGCTTCTGAAAGAGCTCCCTCCAAGACAAACCTTCATTCTTCTAGCAGTCCAAAGTATTTTTTTGCCAAGATTCTAACTTAAGTGTATCAATAATGTTTTTAGTTTTACGCACAGAGGAAAACACTATAATAAGAAAGTACAGCAAAAGTACCTACCATATGTGTAAGAGTTACAGATATTCTGAAATATTATCAGATCTTATCAGAGACCTAAGGAGAAATAATAGTACCTTGCCAAATACTGGGATAATACTGCAGGTAGCTCAGTGGAAATAAAACTTGCAAAGGAAAAGCAAGTGTGGCATGTTCTAGAATGAAAATATCATTATGAGCTTGTCAAAGAATGAATATCGGTGGGTGAGAAAAGATTAGGCTAAAGAAGTAAGCGAAGTTAAAATAGGCAGAGCATTGTAGGTCAGATCACACAGGACTTTTCAGATCAGGATATTACACTGAGGAGCAATATGAATCAATATGCATTTTAAGGAGCTAATTCTGACTACTAAATGGGAAATGAATTGGATAAGAGCCAGAATTGGAGAGAGAAAAGTTATTGCAAGAGGCTAAGTAAGAAGGGATGATAGTGACTTGAACTAGCGTGTTGACCCTGGATATGGAGCTAAGTGGACTGAGACGTATCCTTAGAGGTGTAATCAATAGGTGTGGGTGATGATGTGAGTGTGAGGTGAAGGACTGTTACATTTTCCAGCAAAATTCAAGGGGAAAAAGAATCCACCACACAGTTTCAAGTAAGGATGCAATAAGATAATGCAAGTAGGGTAGGATGTACTTAGGAAATATTAAACATATAAAAACTGTTACTGTTAGAAATTAAAAAAAAAGCCCACCACACCTGTTACTGTTAGAAATGTAAATAAAATAACACAATAGAGTTGTTCATACATTTTTAGTCATCTAAATTGGTCATAATATATCTTTATACTGGTTTTGAAGTCAGAAAAATTGAGATGATAATTGGATAATTTTGAACCATCAATATTTTCTCTTAGTTGCATACAGATCCTTGGAAGGTATTGTCAGTATTCACTTGTTTGGGATGACTACCTGCTAACTCCTCACCATCTTGAAATGAGCTTCAAGCAAAAGGAGCAATGTTTAAGTTTCTGGACACCCACTATGGTTTCACAGGGATGACATGGGAAAGAAGAATGGGAGCTTTCATTATAGCACTGCGCCCTCAGAAGTCATGCAGAGCAACTATAACTGAGCACACTGGTTCAAACACCAGTGAGAGTCTTTGATAACATAAGTCTTGCCTTTTTAACTTAAAATCATAGTTTCTAGAAAGAGAAATATAAGTAGTTTGGACTTTTTTTTTCTTAACATGGAAAAATATTTGACCTTTTGTAAAAGCATAATTTTTCAACAGGGCTGGGGAAGTGATGAGAGATGGAGGGTCAGAGAAGGCAGAAAGTGCTATTTACATATTGAGAAAAGAAAAGTGCACACTGTAAAAGAGCGATGCTGATGGGGAAACACCCAATCTCTCAGGTCACACTTTCAAAATGATAGACCCTCACCCTCTCACCAGAGATCTCTGGTCGCCTCTTCAAGCAAACAAGAATTGCAGGATAATGATTTCCCCTACAGGGATCTCTCTGCCTATCAGCCTAGTTGTTTGTAAGGTTTCAGTAATGAGCAAAGAAGAAAGCCTGGGTACTTCAGAAGCATCTGGATGAAGCTCCTAATAGTTCGATACAATTTCTCAAGGCCTCTAGCTAACAGAACTGCAAATATATCATTAACCCTGACCACAGAAGACTCAGCAGGACTCTCCAGAACACTCAACACTCTCATTGAATTACCCTTATCTGTCTCCTGGTTTTCATTGATTTATTTTCAAAGTTTCTGCAGCAATTAATTGGTTATTATTTACAATATCCTTCTGGGGTCAATCAATGCTATTATCCTTGGTATACTTCAATATCACAATATTATCTCAATGACTTTTCAATCTACTTACTGTGTTTCTTAAACTGCAAAGATATCTTATTGTCACAAAAGTTTTTAATGCAGGTTTGCAACTGACTTCATTGATATAAAAGTGAAATGCTTTTATATTTGTGGTATTTTTGTCCTAACTTAAAAAATTATTCCTTTCAAAATATAATTTTATAAACATTACACCACTAATATCAGGGGCAGTTTGTTGTTATTAGGTGTCATTAGGTCAAGTTCAGCTTATAGCAACTTCACGTGTGTCCTGTAAAATGTTCTATGCTATTGTCATTATGGGAACAAATTGCTTGATCTTTCTCCCATAGAGGAATTGGGTAAGTTTGAACTGACAACTTTTCTGTTAGAAAAAATTAAACTGTTCTACCAAATCTTCCTAGCTTAATATCTTTAGAGTAATAGAATAGTCACCTTCCTCTCGTGGCTGTCCTAGTGATTCTCAGAAAGCTTCAGGGACACCTGTACTCTGCTACTGCAGAAAGGCAAGGTCTGAAGCCTAATGAGGAGAGAGAAGTGATAATTTCTTGCAGTAGTGATTTTCTCCACATTACTACTGCTTAGTGTGTATATATGATTTCATTTCCCCTATCATAACATAAATATTTGTAGTAATAATATTGTTTGATAATTTCCACTTTCTGTTGTTGCTTTGTATCATTGAGTTGGAACTAACCCATAGCTGATTCTCCGTGGACTTTCAGAGGCAGTAAATGGTGCAAGAGACGATTGTCCAGCTTTCTCCTGTGGACCAGCTGGTGGATTCTAAAGTGCCTTTGCATTGGCAGCACAAATTTCTTCCTACTAAGCCATTTGGAATGGAAACAACTGTGGATCTCTTCCAGTAGTTGACCAGGTAGCTCTCTTTGAAATTTCCTAGCAGATGGTTGAGCACATCCAATGCTGCATAAGTTTGTTGAAACAGGTCAATTGGTATTCCAAAATTCTTGGGACTTTTTTTTTTTGTGAATGCATTCAGTGCAGTTAGAATGTCTTCCTTTGTTACCACAGATCATATACTACTTTCTGAAATGGTTTAGTGTAGACCAATTACTTTTGATACAATGACTCTGTATATTCCTTTCTTCTTTTAGAAAGTTATATCCAATAGGGAGTGACCTACCTACCTACTTGAAAGGAAATATGGAAGAAAGGTCTCCTCTCTTCTTTTGACTCTTCATTCAAACAGTCAAGATTTTCCCCATAGAATCCTTCAGTGTCGCAATTTGAGAGTTGAGTCTGTTCTTCAGTTCTTTCAGTTTGAGAAATGTTGAGCATATTCCTTTTTTTTGGTTTTGTTTGCTATTTTTGTTGTTTTATTAACTCTAGCTTTTTGTGTATTTTGTTTAAATACTTTGTCTTCTCAAGGTGTCCTTTGAAATTTTCTGTTAATCTTTTTTGTTTCAACATCCTTTCTTTTCATGTTGGCCATTCTAAGTTCTAGTGTCTCCCTTAGTGAGACGTTCTAGTGTCTTCCTTAGTGAGACTGGCTCAGGAGAGGGCAGGCTCCAGAGCTGCTGTGCATAGGCTCTCTATAAGTCACAGGTGACTCAATGGCACAGAAGAACAACAACAACAAGCTCTAATGCAATTTTTAATCTCTTTTCACATGTATTTTGATCTTCATTTCCTGTCTTTTTAATGACTTTGTATTTCTTTCATGGAAGATATCCTTGTGCATAAATTCAGTTAGGATAGACTTTAGGTCATATTTTGATTCTTGTAGATTATTCAAAATGGACTAGAACAAGTATATCAATAGATAATTGTCAAATGGATTCAGAAGATGTCATGTAATAAAGAATATCATGACGGTAGATGGGTGTTTTGCTAAAAGCAGAGAATACCAGAAAGATGTTTACTTATGTTTTATAGTTTATATAAAAACATTTGACTGTGTAGACTATAACAAATAATGTGTAACATTGAGAAGAATGGGAATCTGAGAACAATTAATGGTGCTCATTATAAATCTGTACATAGACAAAGAATTTTTTGTCAAAAAATCAAGAAATATATGATTCGGGGTTATATCTTTTTTCCTTATCTATTCAGCTCAGCATTTAAGCTCAAGAAACTGAAGAACAAATTCAAACCTCAAGTTACTATAATCAAGGATGTTTTTGG
>NW_006399831.1:8247785-8249521 GCF_000299155.1 Elephantulus edwardii | reverse complement strand
AACAATTCAATCTCTGTGCTGACCAATGAATAATTTGAAAAGCTAGGTTTCATGAAGATCAATGTGCCACCAGGATTTAGGAAGGACTTATCAACAAACTGTGTTATACAGATGATAGAACCTTGCATGCAGAAAGTGAAGAAAACTTGAAACACTGAATAAAAACAAAGCCCGTAACCCTTACTATGGATTACGTCTCAACATTAAGAAAACAAATGCCTCACTACTAGAGTAACAGGCAACATTTTGAAAATGTAGTAAAGACTGAATGTGCCAACAACTTCATTTTACTTGGATTCACAATCAACACTCACAGTAGCAGCGGTCAGACACTCAGAAGATGAGCTGTATTGGGAATATATTCTGGGAAGGACTTAATATAAAGTTCTGTGCAACAAGAATATAAGTTTAAAGACTAAGGTGCACCTGATATAAGCCTTAGTATTCTCAATTGTTTTCCATGCATCTGAATATTGAACAATAAATAAGGAACACCAAAGAAGTATCGGTGCCTTTGAATTGCAGTGCTGGAAAAATATCAAATATATCATGGACTGTCAAAAAAAAAAAACCAAACACAAAAACCCAAGACCCAAATTTGTCTTGGAAGAGGTACAAGCAGGTAAGGATGGTGAAACTTCATTTCACATGTTTTAGGCATATTGTCAAGCGGAAACAGTCCTCAGTTGAAGACATTATTTTGGGGATGGTAGCTGGTTAGCAGAAGAGAGGACAACTCTCAACAGCTTGCATTGACACAGTGACTGTAACATTGTGCTTGGGCGCATTAGAGATCATGAGGATGGCACAGGATAGGGTCAGGTCCACGAGGTCTTTAAGAGTTGTAGTCCACTGTATCGCACCTAAAAGCAACAATTACAATATACTATAAGCAACTATCTCATCTGAAGCAAATCCCTAAAGGAGTTCCATATTCATTTCTATATTCGTTGTGCTTGGCATGAAGTGTGCTTCCAAAAAAATACACATAGGATTGGACTGAATCTGCTTAAAGCAGTAGTACTGTGCACAGTCGGCTTCTGCGTCAGTACAGCTCCATGAAATGGCTGCCAATCGGCTTGTTATTTTTCAGGTGCTCTCAGCTGAGAATGGCAAAAAGCCAGGTAAGTGTGATGAAAGTTGATACTGTGTTTCTCCTGTTTCCAGGCTTCTGGGTCTTAGCCACAGCAGAGAGTGGCAGGGGACCAGAAACAGAAGCCAGAACAGCACGAGTATGGTGACTCTTTGCCTCACACTACAGAGTCCCGTAATTTTAACTCACTTTAAGCGAGAATGCTTGTACTAAAGCAATGGCTCAGATTCATTCACAATTCTGAGATATTTTGGCAGAATTACCATAATTTAAGCAGTCAAGAGAAAATGCATCTAGGATATTTTTGCTTTTAAAATCAAGAATTACACAATAACAAATTATGACTTTCCTGTCGGTCTCACGTTTGCAACATCTGTACTGATGAAGGTATGTTGAAAAACTACAGAGGGGCCACACGACAAGAGCATAGCTGGAAAAGAGCAGGGACCATGCTAGCCACAGAGGCAAGGACCAGTTCTGAACATGGCAGCAGGCTGAGAGTAAGTATGTGGCCCCTATTCTTCCTTCTGAGAAAAGAAGAGAGGAGGTTGCCAGTTACAGATCTTTTATTATTAAATTTTATTAGTTTTAATGAACATTTACAGAGATTTTGGGTTTTCATTCATTCATTGTTGCACTGTTT
>NW_006399831.1:8227580-8246205 GCF_000299155.1 Elephantulus edwardii | reverse complement strand
TTCTCCTGGTTGTAGGTTTTCCAGGATACTGGGAAGACTGTTTATGTTGTGGATTAGGACTTCTAGTGTTGTTCCTAGCTTTTCTGTAATGAAGTTTACAGTCCTTGGTTTCAGTTACAGATCTTAAGAGCAATAGGTATTGCTGTGGCAGCGGAGGTCAGTCTGCTACCTTGTTGGTCAGCCTTTTAAAGTGAACTGGTTCATCTGGCACCTGTAACCCTGTGATATTGTAATATGAAATATTTTTATACTACATAATCCTACAATATGATGTGTAACACCTGTAATTGTTGGAAGACTATTAAATGGTGTTTCAAAGATATTATCATGGCTTTCATGTTTCTGAATAAAAAGTCATTTATTTTTACTTTGGAGTTCAGCCAAAAAAGTGTCTATCCCTTCCAAAGAAGTTGTCAAATGCCTCCTCCCCACCATGCCCTTTGACACATGCTACCCTACAAGACAGAAGACTTTTCATCTGTAAATAGAAAGCTAAGAATTTCTTTTCTGCCTATCTCATGAGGTTATAGGATCAAGTGAGATCGTGCACATGAAACTCTTCACAAATTAGACTGTTGTATAAAACATTTTTGAATTCATATATGTACTCAAGAAGTACAGGCTGTATTTGAAAAAAAGTGAAATGATAACATGAGATGATTAGTTGGAAGCATAAAAATAAAAGCTAGAAAATTGTCTGCAGAAACTAAATCAATGCAGCCTTCTTTCCAAAGAGAATTATGATAATTTCAACAGTAAGAATCTTTAATGCAATCCTTCATATGTTGCTATTGAAGTATGGTAATGGTAGAATGACATTTTGAATTTTCTATAATTGTTAATATATTGTTGATTTAATACTCAATGTTTTCTTGTCTTTTAAATATCACAGATGCTAAGCTAATTTTGAGAAACCATAACACTGCTTTCCTGTGACCTTCAATCTTTGTCTCATGCTTGAAGTTTTATTTTCTGTTCAATGTTTTACCCTCAAGGTTATGAGGGAAAAAATATTAAGGATGAGTCAATAATAAATATTCTTGCCAGAAATATAAATGCTGATTTGGACTGTTACTAATAGGAACATCACACGTAAAAAGCAAGTGAGGTAATTTTTCCACCTCACTTGGAACTTAAAAACTGTCGGCATTCAAGTTATGAGGGCTTATTGTGTTGTCACTGTTGTTAAAGTAGACCAAAAAAGTGGAAGAAATTCAGAGACCAGAAATAAATTTAAAAGTTGTAACTTTAAAAAGGGGTTGAAAGAATGGATTATTCTTAGTTATAAGATAAAAAAATCAAAACCCCAACAATACCCTGGCATGATAAAAGATCAAAGAAAGATAGATGCTAAGTTTAGAAGAATTATACGTAGTAAACAAAGAATAAAATGTCATGCATTATAGTTCTGAGTTGTAGAATCTATTTTAACAAAAGAAAAATCCACAGAGATAAAAAATTATCCAGTTCTATATAATTGGGAGAAGATTCCCTAATTTCATTAAAGAACTTAATTTTTTAAAAGAATTACTTTGGTGATCATAACATAATCAATCATCAATCCACAGTCTCAACTTGCTTGATATGATCAAGTCACTTTTCATTCTTTTTCTTTTTCCCATGAATTGCAAAAATAAAGATACAAATATTCTGGGCACTATCCCTCAATACTAATATAATATTGAAGTGTAAACAGTTCAAAATAAAGTTAGGCATTACAGAATAAACAATTTGTATTTTATTGCTAAACTATTCAAAATCTCATGGAAATATAAACCCAATGGTGTTATAAACAGTAACACCTAAATCTATGACTGCCAGGGGAATACTCAATACTGTTTAATAAAAATACTGTGGCTTCCATGTTTCTGCACAATGGGCAATTAATTTTTGTTCTGAATTCCAAGCAGGAATAAAATACTTCCTACACTCCTCCATCCCCCAATGGATACTGTTACCAGAGAAAGAATATATATTCTTTCTTAAGAATCTTAAGAAATAAGAGAAAGAAGGATCTTAAGAATTAAGACAGGAGAAAAGAGAGTGAAAGTATTTCATGGGCATAGAGATCAGATGATAAGTTGTGGGACAAAATCAAGTTTCTTGAAATAGAGTAGTGAAATATTGGACACTCCACACACACTAATTAAATATAAAAATATAAACTAAAAGGCAGTGATTTGGGGAAAGAAAAAACCTATTAGAAGACATGAAAATAATATATTCTTATTGTTAGGTATCTTCCTAATCAAGTATGACTCATAAAACCCCTGTGAACAGCTGACCTTAACCTTTACTCTATGCCATCCTCGTCATCTCTGACATTCAAGAACCCAGTGCTGAAATCACTGTGTCAATCCATCTCATTAGGGTCTTATTTTCCTTCACTGACCCTCCATCTGTCAGACAGGCTGTCCTTTTCCGAGGAATAGCATCTCCCAGCTATGTGTCCAATGTGTGAGAGAGAAAGCTTCATCTTTGCTTCCAAGAAGTACTCTGGCTGCACTTTTTCCAAGACATATCTATTTGTTCTTTTGGCAGCCCATGGAATATTCAACACGCTTCTCTAGCACCACGACAAAGGCATAAATTCTTCTGTCATCCTTATTCACTGTCCAGCTTTCTGATGTGTAGCAGATGATTGAAAAGACCATGAGTTAAATCAGGCACACCTTAGTCCTCAGACTAACATTATTACTCTTTAGAATTTTGGGGAAGTCCCTGACAGTGCACTTTCTTAATGTAATTTTGTTGTTGTTATGTGCCTTCAAGTTCCCTGTGACTCACAGTGATCCTATGTGCAACAGCTCTAAAGCCTGTCCTGTCCTGAGCCAGGCTCACTGACTCCGATACTCCAACTGCCCCAGTTACTGTATCAATCCATCTCATCCGGGGTCTTCCTCTCCTGCACTGTCCGTCCACACTTCTGAGCATAATGTCCTTCTACAAGGATCAGTCTTTCTTGGCCACAAGGAACAGTTTCTCTTGGCTACATGAGACAGAGCTTCAAAATCCTAGCAAGGAGAAACTTGGTTTCACCCTCTCCAAGACAGACCTATTTGTTTCCTTGGAGGTTCATGGTATGTTCAAGACTCTTCCCCAGCACAACAACTCAAAGGCATTGGTTCATCTTATGTTATCCTTAGTCATCGTCTAGCGCCCTGATGCATAGCAAGTAATTGCAAAGACCTGGGGACTGGATCAGGCACATTCTAGTCTCTAGACTGATATTATTTATTCTCAATACTCTGAATACATCCCTGACAGCAGATATTCCCAGTGAAATTTTTCTTCTGACTTTCTGACTGCTGGTGCCAAGAGTGTTGATTGTGGAGTCGAGCAAGCTGAAATTGTTAACTACCCTTAATCTCTTCTCCATCTATCCTGGTGCTGCCAATTCGTCCAGTTGTGAGCATCTTTGTCTTCTTGATGTTGAACTACAGTCCATATGGAAGACTACAGTTCTTAACCTTCTGCAGCAAGCGCTTCAGGTCTTTTTTCAGTTTTAGCAAGCTTCCTCCAATCTTCATGCTATATTCCTCCTCATAAAGCCCAGCTTCCCAAGTGATCTGTTCTGCATATAGGTTGAAAAGGTATGGAGACAGGACACACTCCTGACACACTTTTTCCTGATTTTGAACCATGCAGTGCTTCCTTGCTCTTTTCTGATGACTGCTTCCTGGTCTAAGTGTAGGTTTCACATAAGCACAATCAAGTGTTCTGGGATTCCCATTCTCCTCAAGGTTAGCCACAATTTGTTGTTATTCACAGAGTCAAATGCTTTTGCAGTCAATGAAACAGACAGACATTCCTCTGGTACTCTTTGCTTTCTGCCAAGATCCATTTGACACGCATGATAATATCAAATAAACAACACCAGTATGTCAGATCTAGAGGAGACCTATCCCTAACCTTGGAAATTATTGTATTGTTACAGCAGTGTGGTGCAAAAGGAAGAACAGAGAAACTAAGTCATAAAATGACAGTCCTGGAACAGAAGCTCAGGGACAAGAACCTTTCTCCAGTACTGCCTCAGACAAAAAATCTTTCCCTGAAGCTGGTACATGGGGATTTGGACTTACATTCTCCTAAATGGGAGACAGGCATGAGTATGAGAGATCAGGAGCAATGTGAGGCACAAGACATCACAGAAGTGACTTGTGGCCTGAGCCATCGTATCAAGGGGTGGCTGCAGGGAGAGAGGTTCTGGATAGGACAGGCGGGAGTGCAAGGGATTTTGACGCAGCAGGGAAAGGGAAGGGACAAGACACGTGCACCAGGGGTGGGGGTGGGGGTTTCACTGAATGTATTGTTTATTTCTGTAAGGGAAATAAATGTCTTTTATCTGCTCCTTTTGGTAAAATGCTTGTCTGTAAGATATTGTTCTCAATGCAACAGATCTCTTGATTTTTTTGACTGCTGGTATCAAAGATGTTGATTGTTGATCTAAGCAAGATTAAATCATTTACAGCTCTAATATTGTGGCCTTGTGGCCAGAAGCTATGCTGCAATCTCGAAGGCACATACTGCAAATCTACCAGCTGCTCCACGAGAGAAGAATGGGCAATCTCCTTCCTTGTAATTAACTGCCTCAGAAAATTCTCTGGAAGGTCTGCTATGGGTCAGTTCAGACTTGATGGTACACCACCACCACAACAACAACAACAATAACAATAATAACAACATCATAATGTTAACTATTGATCCTTTGGTACAGACCTTTATTATCTTGAGATTCAAATGTCATCCATACTGTAGGCTGTAATCCTTGATCTTCTGCAGCAAGTGTTTCATAGCTTTCTTAATTTTCAGCAAGCAAGGTTGTGTCATCAGCATAATGCAGATGGTTAATGAGTCTTCCTCAGATCCTGATGCCACATTCCTCATAATAGTTTTGTTAAGTGAATTATTTGCTCAGCATACAGATTGGATGGAGAAGGGGTACAACTCTGATGCACATCTTTGCTGATTTTTAACCATGTAGTGTTCCCTTTCTCCATTTGGACAACATCTTCTTGATCAAGGTACAGATTTCTCATGAGTAAAATTAATACTTCTGGAATTCCCATTCTTCTCAATATTAACCATAATTTGCAATGATACACACAGTAAAATGCCTTTCCATAGTCCAAAAAGCACAAATAGACATTCTTCTTGTATCCTGTCCTTTCAGTTAGGATCCATCTGACATCAACAATGAAATCCCTGGTGATATGGCAACTTCTAAACCCAGTTTGTACTTCTGACAGTTCCCTGTCAATGTACTATTCTAGGTATTTGGGGATGATCTTTAGTAATATTTTGCTTGCATGTGATAGGAATGATATTGTGTGATAATTTCTACATTCTGTTTGATTACCTTTCTCGGGAATGGGGACAAATGTGGTTATCTTCCAGTCATCCAGGAAATTGTCCTCCAAATTTTCTGGCATAGACCAGTGAGCACATCCTGAGCTGCATCTGTTGGTTGAAATATGTTAATTGGTATCACGTCGATTACAGTGCAGCTTGAACTTCATCCTTTTTTAGTACTGGCTCTTGTTCACATGACATTTCCTGAAATTTTTTAGTGTCAACTAACTTTCTGACACAGTGATTCTGTGTATTTTTTCCATCTTTTTTTGATGCTTCCTGAATCATTCAAGATTTCGCCAGTAACATTTCTGAGTTTTACAACTCAAGGCTTGAATGTGTTTTTCAGCCCTTTCAGCTTAAGAAAGGTTAAATCACTTAGTTATTCCCTCCTGATTTTCTGACTCCAGGTCTTTGCACCTTTCATTATCATATGTTGTTTTGTTTTCTCGAACTGTCCTTTGAAATCTTCTCTTCAGCTGCTTGATTTGGTTTTCTCTTTCTTTTGTTTTGGCTTCTCGATGCTCTAAACCAGTTTTCATAGTCTTTTTCTGATGTCCATTTTGGTTTTCCTTTCTTTTACATCTTTGTAATGACTTTGTTCTCTTCATGGATGATATCTTTGATGTTTCTCACAATTCCTCTGGTCTTCAATCCCTCGTGTTCAATGCCTCAAACATGTTTTAAAGATAATTCTTAAATTAATCTAGGATAGACTCAAGGTAGTATTGTGGTTTGTGTGCATTAGTTTTCCTTTTCTTCAGCTTTAATTTAAACTTGCACATAAGTAATTGACAATCTGTGCCACAGTCAGTACCTGGTCTGGTTTTGACTACTATTACTGAGCTTCTTAAAAAATTCTTTCTGCAAATATAGTCAATTTTATTCTTGTGCAGTCTATCAGGTAAGATTCATGCGAAGTTAGCAGAAAACCTCAATCTCCTCATTGCCTTTAGTTGTTGGCGTATATATTTGAATTATACTAATTTAATAGGTTTTCATAGTATGGGTATTGATAGTATTCTCTCGCTCACAACATTGTACTTTAGGATCGATATTGAATTTCCCTTTAACGGTGCCATCTTCACACTGCAGTCACTATGTCAATCCACCTTGTGGACAGTCTTCCTCTCCTTTGTCAATTCTCCTACATTTTCTAATTGCCAGTTTATTAACTCATATGAGTGTTTTATTCAAAGTTACCCATGCTAGTTCATCTCAGTTCACTGTTGCTTAGAATGTCAATCTGCATGAATTTCATTTCTTCTACGAAAACTTCCATTTTTCACATATTCATACTTTGTACACTCCATGTCCCCATTATTAATGGTAGTTTTTGAGTGACTTTATAGTTGGTCTCTAAGTATAATACTATAACTACCCATGTTCCTTCATTGTTCACAGGGTTTTCAAAGGCTTTTTGTTTTGGAAGTAGATGTAAAATTCTTCTTCCCACTCTGTGTTAATCTGAGAGCTCTGTTACAACTTGTCCACTATAGGTGACCCCTCTAGTATTTGATATATATACTGGTGGCACAGATTCTACCATTAGAGCATTCTACAAACTACACCAGTACAGTTGACTTACAGACATGTGCTTACTATTAGGACAAATAATAAATGCCTAAGCCTACATGACTTGATAACACCTAGCAACAATGACAATATACTACCTAAAATATAAAGTAATTGGTAACATGCAAATCATTCCCCAATAGATGAACTGACGGATACATGTTGTATCTTTAAAAGTAAACTGTAAAGACAACCAGGCTTACAAATTTATAAATATTATGGCACAGGACACTTTTAAGACCCTAGCCCATGATGATGTGGTAGGATGGGGTTCCAAACTCACTACCCTATAGCCGAGTCAAACTCATAGAGACCTTCCATTGGGTTTCTGAATCTGAAAATCTTTGTAGGAGACTTCCCATCTTTCTTTTTATGAGTATCTGATGGATTCAAACCACTGACTTTTCAGTCAGTAGCTCAACTTCATCATCAGAGTTCCTTAAGAGAAAGAGAAAGCATACAAAATAAGGATATTCATCAGGCCATGTGTGTTTCCTTAACTGGATTGGGATAATTACTTCTTTCACAGTGAATCTTGATAGAACAGACCCTCTAAGATATATAGGAGTAGAAAACAGTTTCCTAAATTACTAAAGGGTTGTTATTGTTGTTGTTGATCTCCTTCGAGTCAAGCATGACTCATAGTGATCCTATGAACAAAAGGCCTGAAGCCTTTCTATAACTATTGACATTTATCAAAGTTCATAGAGTTTCTGGAGGCATGTTGTTTAGAAAGTGGATGCCACTCCTGCTTCCAAATCTGTATTAAACTGGGAGCTCCACCAAACATTGCCCACCAAAAGTAACCATTATGGCATTTGACAGCCCAATGGCATAAGGTTCATCATCACAGAAACCCCAGGTTACACCAGTACAGCGTATTGACAGAAGAGTGCTGTACCACTTAAAAGAATGTCTTGGAGGACATTTTTCTAAGCAGTACTAAAGGCTATTTATCAGGGAAAAAAAACAATAATATTAAAATGGTTACGTTCCTATTGAGACTCTCATTCAAATGAAGAGCAGAGCAGGTATGAATGAGTTTAACTGAAACTGACTGTCACCAATACTTTGAAGAGCATAGGTAATATTCTGGAAAAGAGTAAATAAAACCATCACTACATTAAGAAAATAATGCCTTGAGTATGTAGGGTAAATAACTAAAGCAATTTTAGAACTTATAAGTGAGTTCTATAAAGTAACTTTATAAAAGGAAATTGATTATAAAACCCCAGATATTTCTCTTTGTATAAACTAAAACCCATACCAAGACAATTAGAAATTGAACTGGGGAAAATATGCAATATATACATAAGCAATATGATTTTGAAATATCTAGTATTAACTTGCAGTCAGGAAACCAGGAGACTTGCACTGGGAAAGTCTGTAGGTAGGGATTTCTCCAAATTTTTGAGGAGTAATGATGCCAGTTTGAGAACACAGGTGCATCTAATTCAGGCCACGGTCTTTCAGATGACTTGCTAGGAATCTAAGATCTGGAAAGTGACTAAGGATGACAGAAGAAGAATTGATGCCTTTGAGCTGTGGTGCTGGATAATAGTTTTAAACATCTCTTGACCTGCCAAAAGAACAAATAGATATATGATAGAGAAAATGCAACCAAAATGTTCCTTGGAGACAAAGCTGATGAAGCTTAGCCTCATATATTTTGAACATGTTATTAGGAAAGGCTATACCTTGGAATAGGGCATTGTGCTTGAATGATTGAAGGTCAACTAAGAAAAGAATGGCCTTCAGTGAGATGAATTGATGCATGTCTGCAACAGTGAACCCAAATGTGTTGATGATGAAGAGGATTGTACAGGATAAGACAGAGTTCAGATCTATTTTCTTTGGGTTTGCTATGAGTTATACCCATGTCGATGGCACTTAACAACAATAATATGGTAATTATTTAAAAAAATATAATCCAAAGTTCACAATCTTGTTTGCTGGAAGTGAAGAGGACTTGAAGAATTGTTGCAGAAATAAAGGAATGAAACATTCAGTATGGATTGCATCTCAATATCAACAAAACAAAGATTCTTACCACTGGACAAATAACAGTGTCATGATGGATGGAGAGGAGGTTGAAACTGTCAATAGTTCTATCTTGCTTTGATCCACAATACACATGCTTGGTATCAGCAGTCAGGACATAAGGAGACACATTGTACTGGGAAAACCTGCATTTAGGGACCTTTCAAAATTATTGAGGAATAATAATGTCAATTTAAGGACTAGAGAGTTTCTGACTCAGGCCATGGTCTTTCTGATTACTTGCTGGCATCTCAGAGCTAGACAATGAATAAGGGTGACATAAAAAGAATTAGCAACCTTGAGCTGTGGTGTTGGAGAAGTGCACTGAATATTTAATAGACAGCCAAGAGAATTAATGAACATGTCTTGGAAAGGGTGTAGCTGGAGTGCTCTTTGAAGGCAAAAATGATGAGGCTTTGCCTCATATACTTTGAGCATGTTGCTAGGAGAGCCTATTCCTTGGAAAAGGACATGATTCTCATTGAAGGAGAGAAAGACCCTCAACTAGGTGGACTGACATGATGACTGTTGCAATGGGCACTTGTGTGTCAGAAAGTATGAGGATGGTACAAAATAGAACAGATTTCAGATCTTTTGTTCATGGGGTTGTTATGAGTCATAATCAACTCCATGGCACCTAACAAGAGCAACAATTCAAAATCATTTACAATAGCAAAGACCTGGAAACAACTTAAAGAAACTACTAGGAAGCAATCAAATAAATGATGATATATCTGTTGACTGAAATTTTGTTCAGCTATTTAAAAAGAATGAGGTGAATAACTCAGTAACACGTCTTCACTATACTGTTAAATGTTGAAAGCAACATTTCCATTATCTATAGTATTATTTCACTAGTATATAATGGCTACTACACAGGATCATACAAACCTTGGACCTTGCAAATCTCTACTCTAGGATCTCGACTTTTGGTAGCAGAGACTTTCTCCAGGGAAGAATAATATCTAGGTCAAGAGACATGACAGTATCCAGAGGGATAATGACATCATGCATGAGGACTAGAAAGAAGCTAGGCCAGAATAGCACTTGCTAAATTATTATAAGAGGAGCTCTCACAATTACATCCATAGAGTCTTCCCTGTTAATCTAAAAGCTGGACATCTCTAGCAATTGGAATGCACCAATGGACAATCTCTTCCCATTGTTATTTTACAGCATGGGAAACCCCATGTAGGCCACTATGAGTTGGAATGGACTCAATGTTAATAGTGAGTCTGAATTTGAAATAATAATGATAATAATAAACAATTATTACTATTATTATTATCTCACATACACTCTAATTAAAAACCAGGTAAAGTAAAAACCTTTGGCAGATTATTTTACCCTTCATAATATATATCCAAGTTGTGACATTTTAGCAGGAAGTTTCAGTAGCTAAGATGCTTTTTTTGATGAAAAATCAAACTCACCAAACTTGGGAGTTGAGTAAAAGTGTACTACTTAAGCAAATTGTACTGATATGTAAAGTAAATTTAATCATCTTCTAATAGATGAAGACAAGTATTGCATCTAAGAAGCATGAATATGAGATTATAAAAAGGGTGTGTGCTATCTTGATCCATGTATGTATGTATGGAAAATCAACACACCACACACAGAAAGAAAATGTTATAGGTAGACTGGATAACCATAGCTATAAAGCAAATCAGTAAATTAAAAGATAAGATATAAGAAAAATGTCATAAATTGTTAAAGTTTAAAAATTAAAAAATAATCTTCATTAAAATATAAAGAAGAACGTTCCCAAGGGGCCAACACCAACCCAATGAAGTTTCAAGAAGAAAAGCCTAGTGTCAATTAAAAGCATTTTTAATTTAAAAAATAATGGAAGGTTTAATCATAAAATAATTTATAGTGGTTACAATGTTGTGAAGGTAGGTGATCTTTTTATTTTAATTATTGAACATGATAAGATTTAGGGTGGTTTTAAAGTTTTACAGTTTTGAAGATGGTAAAAGTGTATGTCCATATAGAGTGTTTGTTCAGTTATTCATAGGAAAAGATTTTCACTACCTTGTAAACTCTAAAGTTATTGAATCCCTACAATTCTCTTTGTAGGCTGTTACCCAGATAGGTAGATCTTTGCTATTAGAATCATTCTATTATTTATTTATGTATAGGAAATAAAATTGAATAAGCAGAACTCTTTGCAAAATTCTACTTTAATAAGATTTGCTGTCATAAATTCTTTTCTGTCAGTTAAACAAAGTCATCTCCAAAATTACAAATGAACTTTATTAATTTTAGCAAAACAAAGCAATAATTGTCACACAAAGAATTTGCTTCACTGTACTATCATTATTCTAAGTTCTTATTGTTAAGTTTGGTGATAGTCTCAAAATAGATACAATGTTAGAGTCCAGAGATTATCTGGAAGATCATGGAAGATCATCTACTCATCATCTTGGACATCTGGTCCAAATGATGGATTTGTTAATATACTATAACTGTTCTCTAGTTCTTTTCAATTCTTATAGCTACAGTCTTATCTTGAATGAGGAATGAAAATCTCATCTTGTTTTTAGAAAACCACAAGTCACATTTAGAGAAAGAAACAATGAAGAGCTTTTCTTTAGATTTTTATGACATATCTCTTGATTGGGACAAGTGTTTCTTGAGAACAAAAATCAAGCTTATAAAAGAAAGTCCAAAGGTGTTGAGATACAAGAGTCAGAGAGAACTGAGGCAATGAAATAATTCAGAGCAGTGTGGACAAAGAGAGGAACAGATAAGGGCAAAAGACAGATAATTCCCCCATAGAATGTCTACCAGTAGACTAGAAAATCCCTGTGTGGCATGAATTGTTGGTATTAAGCTATTAACACTAAAGGAAGATCTGGAGGGTAGTCCCTATAGAATTGTGCTGCTAACACAAAGGTTGCACTTCTCTGGTGGTTCGAATTCACCAGAGGTTCCTCAAGAGAAAGATGGATAATATCCTCTCATGCATTTTTTTAATGAAAATTTTAATGAAAGTTTACAGAGACTTAGGGTTTCCAGTTATTCACTGTTGCACTTTTCTCTATTCCCCCTTGCCCCCATTCCCTCTTCTCCTTTAAAAGTAAAAGAAAAACTCTTTCATTGTTATGCAATCCCTTCCCCCAAGTCCACTCCACTATGCAGCATTCATTCTGGACTCCAGTCATGACAATAATACCCAATCATATATCTTTTTTAAACCGTTCTCTCCCTCATCTGTTTCAATTCAGTATTCATCATTCATCCCCTCCTTCTGTGCCTTCCGTCAACCCCAATGCCAGTTTTACAACAGTGGCCCTATGCAATATTTGTCCTTTTGTGACTGAGATATTTCACTCAGAATAATGTCCTCCAGGATCATCCATTTTGCATAATATTTCATGAGTTCCTTGTTTTTCAATGTTGCATAGTATTCATTGTGTGAATATACCAAAGCGTCTCTATTCATTCATTTATTGATGGGCACTTGGGTTGTTTCCAGCTCTTTGCTATTGCGAACAAAGCTGCAATAAACATGGGTGTGTGTATATCTGCTTAGGCAGCAGTTATGGTTTCTTTAGGGTAAATTCCCAGTAGGGAAACTGCTGGGTCAAATGGTATTTCTATTTACAACTTTTTGAGAAAGAGCCACACAGCCTTCCATAGCGGTTGCACCATTTTAGACTCCCACCAACAGTGAATAAGGCTTCCAGTTTCTCCACAATCTCTCCAGCATTTGATATTTGCTATTCTGTTAAATTTTGCTTTTCTTACTGGGATGAGATGATATCTCATAGTTGTTTTGATTTGTATCTCTCTTAGAGCTAGG
Source organism: Elephantulus edwardii (assembly GCF_000299155.1). Lineage (NCBI taxonomy): Eukaryota > Metazoa > Chordata > Mammalia > Macroscelidea > Macroscelididae > Elephantulus > Elephantulus edwardii. Next base: position 8,233,427 of record NW_006399831.1, on the reverse strand, counting down.
GATCTTGAACATTTCTTCATGTGTTTGCTTGCCATCTGAATGTCTTCTTTGGTGAAGTGTCTGTTCATATCCTGTGCCCATTTTTCAATTGGGTGATTTACCTTTATCTTGCTGTGGTGCTCGAGTATTTTATAAATTCTAGATATAAGTTCCTGTCTGAATGTCATTACCAAATATTTTACCCCAGTCTGTGGCTTCCCTTTATACCCTATTGGAGAAGTTTTTGTATGTGCATAGGGATTTGATTCTTAGAAAGTCCCATTCATCTATTTTATCCTCTCCAGATTGTAGACCTCTAATTTTATAGCCTTAGAAACCCAATGCAGAATCAGCTATGAGTTGGCTCTGACATGATGGGAAAAAGTAAAAACCAATTTAAGTTTGGAAGTTTAAATGTGCTCAGAGGTCCTGCAGATGAAAATCTTGGTGATATTCTTCATAAATACTATAGATAAACTAAAACAAAATTAATAAAAGCCTATGGAGTAGTTTGATTCTTTAATACATGGGATCAGTAAGAGACAGAACTGACTCTATAGTAAAGGATTTGAGTCTTTTGGCTTTCACAATAGGTTAAGAACTGGCTTCTTCATGTGTTAAGTATTAGGAGTTGTCATTATTGTTGTTGTTAGGTGCCATAGCCAGGAAGGACTAGTCCTTGAAGAAGAACATCATGCTCAGAAGGGTGGAGGGACAGCACAGGAAAGGAAGGCCTCAGATGAGATAGATTGATACAGTAACTGGGGCAGTGGGGGTTGGTGTGTCGGAGTCAGTGAGTCTGGCTCAGGACAGGGCAGGCTTCAGAGCTGTTGTATATAGGGTCGCTATGGGCTGCAGGCGACCTGATGGCACATAACAACCACAACAGTGGAGTTGGGCACTCATAGTGAACCTAGGAACAACAGATCTAAACCTTGTTCTATCCTGTGCCAACCTTACAATCTTTGACACACTCAAGCCCATTGCTGGAGTAGCTGGTTTAGGGTCTTCCTCTCCTTTGTTGTCCCTCCCCCTTTCCAAGCACAATGTTCTTCTCAAAAAAATATCCTTTCCTAGCAACTTGCCAAAGCATACAAGCAAAGTTGTACCATCCTTGCTTACAGCACTCTAGCTATAACTTCTCCAAGATATATTTGCTTGTTCTTTAGGCAGGCTGTGGGATATTCAATACTCTCCTCTGACACCACAGTTCAAAAGTTCTTCTTCTGTCATCCTTATTCATTTTCCAGTTGTCGGCAGCATATAAGTGATTACAAAGATGGTGCTCTGAATTAGGCCCACCTTCATCGTCAAACTAACATCATTGCTCTTCAGTAACTTTCCTGGTGCAATACACCTCCTGATACCTTGATTGCTGGTACCAAGAGTATTGATTGTGGATCCAAGTAAGATGAAGCTTCAATATTTTATCCATTTAGCATAATGTCGCCTATTAACGCAGTGTTGAGAATGTTGATGTTTAATGCATTGTGAAGGCTATATATAATCTTTATACTTCATCAGTAAATTCTTCAAGTTTTGTTTTTGTTTTTCTACAAGCAGGTTGGGCCATCTACATTTTAAGGTTATTAGTGTGTGTTCCTACAATTCCGCTTCCACATTCTGTGTGTGTGTGTGTCTGTGTGTGTGCATGTGCTTTTTAAACACTTTTATTAGCAAAAGAAACAAAACAAGCGTGAGTACTAACCAGAGTGTATCATTAAACCTTCAAAAGCCAGTTAAGTTAGTGCGGTGTGCAGAGCAGAGGTCACTGTTCCGAGGAGGTTGGAGTCAAGCAAAAGTGATACGGTCCGGGCAGTGTTGACCTATTGACGTTTGACTCCTCGTACTCACCCAGCGCTCACTGGAACTGTGCCGGGGTGAAGCCTCGGGATATGCAGCGCTGCTCTGCTTCAGAAAACTGTATGCCTTGGCCGCCAGAGACCAACTCCCGGACAGTAACAAAGATCGCATCTGCTGATCTCTGCATCCTATCTGTTTGCTCTATGTTTCCTAGAAGTGAGTCCTCTGACATCTCCATCTTGATGGCTTCGTTCACGTCTTCCTTCTCCACCACGTCCCCAATTTGCAGTCATGCCAGAGCAGTAGAAAGTCGCAGAATAGCCTGCAGGATCCGGGCAGAAGTATAGGTGTCATCCTTACTAGCCCAAGCCTCTCTCCTCCTCTCCACATACGCCACATTTATGTAGTCAGTCGAAGATTCCGGCACCGCAGGCTGTTTCTCACCACACATAGCTATGTAGCTTCTTATGAGCTTTATGTCCAAGGGTTCAAACGGTGCCGGGGGCTGCCTGCTGTGCTGGTGCACATAGGGGATGTGCTGGGCCAACCGGAGGTCATTGTCTCGGTCAGGCCGGTCCTGGACGAGCCAAAGAAGGTCAAAGCAGGCCACATGTGCAGCAGGAAGCTGTATGTTCTGCTCCAAGCTTCGACAAGGGTTATAGCGCCCATAGGCAGGCTTGGCAGTGGTCGGATAGAACAGCGAGCATTAGGAGTAGTGAGAATGCCTGCCTTGGCAATGGATGTAGTCTGCTGCTCCATGACCTGGCTTGTCTGGTCAGCCTCAGGCATCTTGTCAGCTCTCCAGTCACTTTGTCTCTCAGCACAGCATCTGTAAGCCCCACTCCAGAGGAGCCCCGGCCTGTTGTCTCCTGGCTGAGGCAGGCAGTCAACGAAAGTCAAAAGCCGAGACTTGGCCACACCAGGATCTCCCATCAAACAGATGTTGATGTTGCCTCTGATCTTCATGCCTCATGGGGATAGGAGCACATCTCCCACCAGCAGGAGCAAAAGTGCTTTCTTCTCATCTTCATGTCCATCTCTGGGCAATGGAAGCTGCTAATAGTCATAAAAATTCTGCCTCAGCAATCTGCCTCAGCTCCTCACTGCTCAGCTCTCCAGCCCTGGCCTCATCATCCTCACTCTTACTCATCTTCACGATCCGATGAGCCTCCAGGTAAGCAAACCTGAGAGTAAATCCTGTACTATCTGTCAGAACCCAGTACACAGGCTTGACGAGAATATACACCAGTGACGCTGGCATGATCTCTGGGTTGGGCAATTCTTGTACTCAACCAGCACTGCCTGGAACTATCACTGTGATGCTCCGAGGGCTATTTCCCACAGGAGCCTGGTCACTACGCTCCTGTGTCTGGAGCTACAGCTGCCCACCAGAGCGGTTGGTTTGGCACTCCAGGCTCAAGCACATGATCAGAGGCATGAACGCTGGAGACTGGATCGGCTGATAGGTCTCTGTCCTGCACTGGTCACAAGCTTAAGTGGCCACCATCATCCTGGGTTTGACTTCAGAGACACAAGTGATGATTCCACAAGCAGTTACCAACTTGCCCACAGAAGTCCGCCTGCACTTTCCGGATCACACGAGGCTTGTTACTGCTTGGGCTCTGAAAATATAACTCAAACTTGTTCATGAGTTCAGGGGGGTACTTGTTCTGGGGGTTGTGGGCAGCTCCAGGGTCCCAGCTCTGCTGTTGCATCATCAGCCAGTGATCAGTGTAAACGTCTAGGACATCTTTGTTCACAGCAGCAGTTCCTGAACACCATCAGCAAAAAGCCTGGAATAGCGCTTGGCACTCTCACAAACTGAGTCCACCAACTTGGGGTCATCCTCAGCTACGTCTTCCAGGTCCACATAAAATGCCACTTGTTCCCGATGAGTCAGCTGAACTAACTGGCTCCCATATGTAAGCTGCTTCTTGTTTGATTCACCATCCTGATAAAAACTCTTGAAGGAACTTTTTAACCTTTTCTTTCTCGAGCATGTGGCCCTTAATTAAGCTCCTTCGCTGCCCACAGTCTTCTATATATAGTCTATTTTTTTAGATTACTTACTCAGAACACAGACTGAAGAAATGTGGTGAAACACACCTTTTCTGATATTAAACCACATAATATCCCCAAATTGTATCTGAACAACCATTTTGGTACAAAGCTCAAGGGGTAAAAAAACTCCAATAGTAATATATTCATTACAAAAATATTAATAAAACGGGGTAGAGACAAGGAGACCTTGTGTCACAGCGATTGAGGTGTGCAGGTGCTAACTAAAGGGTCATCATTTCCAACCTAGCAGCCACTTTACAGGAGCAAGATGTAGCAGTTTGTTTCCATAAGATTTATAGCATTGGAAACCTTATGGGACAGTTCCACTCTTCCCTAAAGGGTTGTGTCTTAGCATTGTATCTGATGTTATAGCAGAATTAGTACAAGTGAATGGCTTTAATAAACAGAAATTTATTCTTTCATAGTTTAGAATGCTAGAAGTTTAAATAAAGGGTTTGGTTCAAGTGGAAGACTTTTTGTTATCTATGGGGACATGTTTCTGTCCTCTTTCAATGTCTATGCCCAGTTTCTCTCGGAGATCTCCCTTTTCCTTAATATAAATTATCTCTGTATCTAGAAGGTTCTTGGTATAAGAATCTTGGATTCAAAGGCTGCACTCCATTCCCAGCTCTCCTTTCTTAGAGGTCATCAGGTCCCTTCTTCTGCTCATTTGTTTTATTTCTTTTCTCTTAAAGAGATTGGCTCAAGATGTTATCTAATTTGTAGACTGTATCTTGCTATATGAACGTTACTACATCCATCATTGTTGCAAGCTGCTGCCTACTAACTTGATAGTAACTTATGTACAACAGATGAAGCCCCTCTTAGTTTTGTGCCATTCTCAAAATTATTGCTTCATCTTGGCCTGTTGTTGCAAACATTATGTTAACCTATCTCATTGAAGATCTTCCTCTTTTTTCACGGATCCTATATTTTGCCATATCCTTCTACAGGAATTGGATCCTCCTGATAACTTGTCCAGATTAATGACACCTAGTCTTACCTCTCTCAGTCCTAAGAAACAGTCTGGCTGATTTCCCCCCACAATTTATTGATTCATTCTTCTGCTAGTTCCTGGTAGGTACCCTGATATTCTTCATCACTGTCATGCAAAGGTTTCACTTCTTCTTTGGTCTTCCTTACTTAAAGCACAGCTTTTTCAAACATGTGAAGTTACTGCAAATACCATGGCTTGGGTTAGATGCCCCTGCTTCATCAATGTGACAGTTTTGGTTTTTAACAGTTTAAAGTGGTTATTTACAGAAACTATTTCACTCATCTTTCATACTTTAGACATGTAACTAGGTAAAGCTACATCATACTCCGAAGGATGGAGTAAGACCCCTCCCTAATAGATGGGTTGGTTGACATTATGACTTCAGCAATAAGTTCTAGTGCTTCAGAGATGGTGAGAATGGCACAGGATAGAGCAGGTTTCAACAACATGGTACCTATATTCCATGTTCTTTTGATGCTTCCTGCATCATTCAGTACTTTGCCCAATGAATCCTCCAGTATTGCAACTTGAAGCCTGAGTTTGTTCTTCAGTTCTTTCAGTTTGATAAATGGAAAGTGTATTCTTCTTTTATTGATTTTATAACACCAACTCTTTGTACATTTCATTATAAAACATTGTTTTTTCTTCTCAAGCTGTCCTTTGAAACATTCTCTTAATCATGGTTTGAATCAGGTGCACCTTAGTTTTCAAACCGACATTGATGGTCTTCGGGACTTTTGAGGCCCTTGACAACAGACTTTCCAAATGCAATACTACTATTGAAAGGATGGGAAATTACTTAATATTCTTTCATTTTTAAAAACAGTGATATACACATAATTATATAAGCAGAAATTATTTCACAAACAATCTAAAGGATATACATAGTTTATTTTCATAATTTCTCTTGGGCTACTTAAAAAAACAATTATTAAGTAACTACAAAGCACAGAAAAAAATAATTTGTCTCCAAATAAATAGATTATTACATATTGCATATTTAGATT
>NW_006399831.1:8212881-8224580 GCF_000299155.1 Elephantulus edwardii | reverse complement strand
TGAGATTGATGGATTCAGTGGAGTAATGGGGGGTAGGTGTGTCAAAGAGAATAAGATTTGCACAAGACAGAGCAGGGTTTAGGGCTATTGTACCTAGGGCTGCTATGAGTCACAGGTGACTCAATGGCACATAACAACAACAAGAATTTAAGTTTAATTTTAACCTTTCTTAATTTTAAACCATATAGGGACTGTATCATTTCTCCACACATATTCAATTTCTATTCTAAGCAAATAATTTGAGAAGCTAGTTTGTATTACTGGAAGCAGGAGTGGCATCCACTTCCAAAATGGCTTGCCTCCGGAAACCCTATGTATGAACAGAGCTCAGGCTGTTCGTTCATAGGGTCGCTATGAGTCATCTACGACTCGACGGCATTAAACAACAACAGCAACAGTCTGTATTAAGAAGAATGTGACATCAGAATTGAAGGGTAACTTATCAACAACTTGCATTATGCAAATGACACAACCTTGCTTGCAGAAAGAAAAGAAGAGTTGAAGTACTTATAGCAGCACTTCAAAGAATGCAGCCTTCAATATGGGTTTCTTCTTAACACCAAGAATACAAAAATACTCACACTGGAACAATAGGCAACATTGTGATTAAAAAAAAATATTTAAGTTTTAAATAATTTTGTTGTACATGGATTCACAAGCATCATCCTTAGTAGCAAGAGTTAAGAAATCAAGAATTAAGTTCCTTTGAGGAATTCTACTCTCAAAGAACTATCCAAGCTTCTAAAAAGCAAGAAGATCAGTTTAAAGACTAGAATGTGCCTGATACAAATCCATAGCATTTTCAGTTGCTTACTATGCATTTGAAAGTTGAACAATAAGTAATGAAGACAGTAGAATAATGGATGTCTTTTTAACTGTGGCATTGAAGAATAGTACTGAATATCCTAGACTCAAAAGTGTTAACAAGTCTGTCTTGAAGGAAATGTAACTCGCTCCTTAGAGGAAAGGACAGTGAATGTTCATCCACATCCTTTGGGCATGTAGTCAGGAGAGGCCAGTGCTTGGAAAAAAGACATCATACAGGGAAAGGTGGAATTTCAAAAAAATAGAAGACCACTCTCCATAAGACGGATCACCACAGTGCCTGTTACAATGGCCTCCAGCAGCTCAGCAATAATTAAGATAGTGGAGGGTAGGCCAGTGATCAGATATGTTGTTCATAGGGCAGCTATGAGGTGTAGTCAACAGAACAATAACCTAACAACATTATAAATGTGTTTAAATTACAACAAATGTTTATTTCTTTTTCATTCTCTACCTGATCAATTTTTATTTTTTGAACATCGAAAATGTTTTCTTTGTTTTCTATTGTTGCACATTTTCTATCCCCCTCTCCTCATTCCTCCTCTAGTACTCCCCATAATGCACTCCTTTTCCAGATTGTTGTCATACATATAATTCCTAATCATATCTTCCTTTCACACTGTTCTTCCTTCATTTGCTCTAAAGCACTGTTCATTATCTATCCACTCTTTTCCCATTCTCCCTCCAACTCCCCTCCCATGTCTATTATGCAACATTAAAAAACAATGTTTTAAAACATTACACAACATGGATGATCCTAGAAGACATATTGAGTGAAGTACCTTAGTCACAAAAGGAAAAATACTGTGTATGTATGTGTGTGGTGTGTGTGTGTGTGTGTGTGTGTGTGTGTGTGTGTGTATATTAAAGGAAACTCTGGTGGCCTAATGGTAGGAAGTTGTGCTGCAATCCTGAAGGCATAAGGTTCAAATACATAAGCTCCTCCATAAAAGAAAGATGGACTATCTCCTCCCTTGAGATTAACTGTCTCTGAAAACCTGCCAGAGAGTCAGCTATGGGTCAGTTTCTACAGGAAGGGACTCAACAACAACAATTCACTTAATTTTAGAATATTCAACGTGTTTTCAAACAGAGTTTGTATTCTAAGTGTTGGGTACAGTATTCTACAAAGATACATTAGGTTAAGGAGTTCAATTTTTACACAATGTTACTAAAATTTTATTGGTGTAACTTATTATTTACTTTGTTGTTGTTCTTGTTATGTGCGCCCATTGAGTTGCTTGCAAGTCACAGTGACCCTAAATACAACTTTGAATCCTGCTCTATACTGTGCCACCCTTACTGTCTCCAATACACCTACCCTATGGACTCCAGTCACTCAGTCAATCCATCTCATCCAGGGCCTTCCTCTATTTCTCTGTCGCTCCATCCTTCCAAGAATAATGTACCTCTCCAAGGACTGGTCCCTCCTTGAAACATGCCCAAAGCTTCAGAATCCTTGCCTCAAAGGAGCACCCTGGTTTCACCCTTTCCATCATGAACCTCTTTGTTCTCTTGGCAGTCCATGATATATTCAATACTCCAACACCACACTCAAAGGCATCAATTCTCCTTCTATCACCCTTAGTCACTGTTCAGCTTTCTGATGCATAGCAAATAATTTGGAAGACTACCTTAGTCTCCAGACTGACATCATTGCTCTTCAGTACTCTGGAGGTGTCCCTGACAGCAGACCTTCCCAATGCAATTAGTCTTTTGATTTCTTGGCTGCTGTTAACAAGAGTGTGGAGCCAAGCAAGCTAAATCTGTTAACAATCTCAATCTCTTCTCTACCATGATACTGCTAATCTTACTACGAGATTTCAAAATCTTAATTGCATATAAAACAAAACAAACAGCAACAACAAAAACCATAAGTGTACTCAGAGGCTAAATTTCTTAGTGACAGTAAATTCAAAATTGTTACATATTTCTTTAAAAATTAAAAAGTAAAAAAATTAAAAATTAAATTACATTCATTCTTAGAAGCTAGCATAATATTTTAATCCCTAGAAGTTATATTAAAAATAATATTTCCTCCCTACTTGGCTTCTCATACTAATTCTACAATAATGGGCTTATCAAGTGGTACGGAAGGTGGAAACAGGTGGAGATGTGGGGGAGGGAGAAGATTAATCATGGGGTCATCCAATGATGGCTTGGGAAGGTGAGTGAAATGAGAAGAATTTGGTATGAAAAACAATGTATTTGAATTTTGTCAATAAACTAGTATTTAAAAAAAAATAGTATTTCATGCACACCCATGTTTAGCGTGGCTTTGTTCACAAAAGCAAGAAGCTGGAAACAACCTAAGTGCCCATCAACAAATGAATGGATAGAGAAGCTGTGGTACATTCACACAATGGAATGCTACACTGCATTGAAAAAGAAATGAACTCATGCAATATTATTCAAAATGGGTGACCCTGGAGGACATTAGGCTGAGTGAAATATCTCAGTCACAAAAAGACAAATACTGCATAGTCCCACTGTTGGAAAACGGGACTGACATCAGGGTTAGGGTAAGACTGAGAAAAACTGGATAAATTATGTACACTGCATTGAAACAGATGAGGGAGAGAACAGTTTAAAAGCGATACATGACTGGGTATTATGAAGAGTCCAGAATGAGGGTTGCATAATGAAGTGTACTTGGGGAAGGGGGATTGTATACTAATGAAGGAATTTTTCTTTTACTTTTCAGAGAGGAGTGAACTGGGGGGGGGAGGGGTGGGCAGGGAGACAAATGCAACAATGAATGGATGGAAATCCAAGATCTCTATAAATGGTCATTAAAATTAACAAAATTTTAAAAAATAGTATTCCCTTATGTCTCAATTTATTCTTTTATAATTTCAAATTTAAAACATATCAACACTCATTTGAAAACCTTTTCACATTGTTCTATTATGTGATGTTCTAGAAGTTCCGCTCTCCTGTTCGTTATTGCTTCTCTTTTTATAAAGAAAAATGTTATTGCTTTGCATATAATCATTCCTATGCATCACATTTTATACATGTGCTCTATGTTTTATACAATTATTCATATGCATTTTCTATAATTAATTACTGTTGCTCTATGCCTATTATCACTCTTTGTCATGGCTTCTCTTGAGAGTTTTGAATAAATTCTTCTGTGGCCTGGAATGTAGGCGTCTATTTGCAGAGTATGGCAAAAGCCTCTGCAAGACCAACGTGGGTCCAATTTATATGTTAATTCCTCAGTTTGCTGTATCAAGGTCAGTAATAAAGTTTAAATTCATCTCTCTAATTCTGAAGATATAGAACCAGAGGTTTTGATTTCTCAGATGAGACCACTATTTTTAGGTCTCATTTTTTATTTTCACTCAGGTCCCAAGCAGATAAAGCTCCCGTTTGGATCTGTCCTGATTGTTGTTGTTAGGTCGCGTTGATTCTGATTCATAATTACCCTATGTGACAGAGAAGAACTGCCCCATAAGGTTTTCCATAATCATTACTGTAATCTTTACATGGCAGAGTGCCAGGAACTGCTGGATGTGTTCCACCGCCAACTTTTTGGTTAGCATCTGGGCAGTGAAGCACTGTGCCACCAGAGCTCTCTTTTATGCTTTGCTCCCTGTTAAACTATTGCCTTCAATGTCACAGACTTCATAGGTCTGGGTTTTTACATCGATACTGGCTTTAAGGCTCTGTCCAGTCCAAGGACTCATACTCAGTGCCTTTTTGAGTATTAAAATGCAATCCTTCATTACCAAAACGGAGACATTAATTACCTGGATGAGATGAGAGAACACATGCACTCAGTACTCCAGAGATTTACCTCTTAAGTAGCTCCTCTTCAGAACCTCTGGTGGCTTAGTGGTACAAAACAGTGCTGCAATTCCAAAGGCATGCAGTTCAAATACGCCAGCTAATGTGCAGGAAAAAGATGGGTGATCTCCTGGGCAATTAAACTGCCTCTAAAAACCTGTTGGAGGATAAGCAGTGGCCCGATTCAGACTTGATGGTACACAACAAAATAACAACAAACAATTGTTTACACAAAAGTATTTTTTCTTTCAAAATCATCTGCATATGTATAAATTGATACATTGTATCTAAGTATTTTACATCAGCAGAGAACTGCCAGAAGTCCAGGCTGGGCTTAGAAGGGGTCCTGGTACTAGGGATATTGTAGCTGATGTCAGATGGATCTTGGCTGAAAGCAGAGAATACCAGAAGAATGTCTATATGTATTTCATTGATTATGCAAAGGTATTTGACTTTGTGGATCATAACAAACTGTGGCTGACTCTGAGAAGAATGGGAATCCCAGAACATTTAATTGTGCTAATGCAAAACCTATACTTGGACCAAGAGGCAGTCATCAGAACAGAGCAGGGCAACACTACATGGTTCAAAACTGGGAAGGGTGTACGCCAGGGATGTGTTCTGTCTCCATACCTTTTCAACCTGTATGCAGAGCAGATTATCCGAGAGGCTAGGCTTTATGAGGAGAAGCGTGGAGTTAGGATTGGTGGAAGATCTATCAACAATCTGTGTTATGCAGATGACACAACCCTACTAGGAGAAACTGAGGAGGACCTTATGCATTTACTGCAGAGGGTCAAGGACTGCAGCCTTCAGTATGGACTGAGGCTCAATGTCAAGAAGATAAAGATTCTCACCACTGGACCAATTGGTAGCATCAGGATGGATGACGAAGAGATTGAGATTGTTCACAGCTTCAGTTTGCCCGTCTCCAAGGTCAACACTCTTGGCACCAGCAGCCAGGAAATCCAAGAACGTATTGCGATGGGAAAGTCTGCTGTTAGGGACCTCTCTAAAGTACTCAAGAGCAACGGTGTCTCTCTGGAGACTAAGGTGCGCCTGATACAGGCCATGGTTTTTGCAATCACTTGTTATGCATCAGAGAGTTGGATAATGACTAGGGAGGATAGAAGGAGAATTGACGTCTTTGAGCTGTGGTGCTGGAGAAGAGTATTGAATGTCTCTTTCATGGACTGCCAAGAAAACAAACAGATTCATCCTAGAGAGGGTTAAACCAGGCTACTCCTTGGCAAAGATTCTGGGGCTTCGTCTGACATACTTTGGACATGTTGTAAGGAGAGAGAGGTCCTTGGAGAGGGACATCATGCTTGGTAGGGTAGAGGGACAGCGCAGGAGGGGAAGACCGTCTATGAGGTGGATTCATTCAGTGACTGGGGTAATCGGGATGGGTGTGTCAGAGGCAGTGTGATTGGCACAGGATAGAGCAGGGTTTAGGGCTGTTGTACATAGGGTCGCTATGAGTCGCAAACGACTCGACGGCACATAACAACAACAACATCTAAATATTTTCATCAGGAAATTATTAGATGTATTTTTGTGTGTTTCTGACAGTCATTCTACTGGATTTGTCCTGTTTTACTGCTGTATGTGGAAATTTAAGCAGTGGACTTACTAATTTCTTCTCTCCACACTGGAATACCGTCTGTTACAACTCTGATGAAGGGTTTCATATGAATACAAAGAACAAGAACTTGAGGAAATAATTTACAAAATATTTCTGTATGTACAAAAGTGTTTGAAAATAGATTCTGTCCCATTATTTCCTTCACACTCAAAGTGATAGGAAAAAAATTGAGCTGGTCATTTTCATACATATCAATTTAGGCAACTGAGATAAAAGCCTTTAGTTACATATTACTGGTTCAGAGCCTTAGCTTAATTTATTTAATTGCTTTTGTGGCCATAAAATTATGTATTCTAATATTTCATTTACCATGTTCCAAGAACATGCTTAGGTTTCTAATAAAATGAGAATATTGTACACTGTAGAAAATACTAGATACAAAAAATAATAGAAGCTCATCTCATCTTTTCCTCTATTTAAGTTAGAGCATTCAAATTATTAACATGATACTATTCTCCTTCAATATCCAATTTGGAAAGGTGTACAATTAGAATTATAAAAGAGAAGAGAACTGTATCTGGGATGACTGACTTTCTGTCTCACCTCTGGGCAGACAGAATGACTCCTAGCTTTTCAATTCTTTGATTCATAAGTCTTTTCTAATACCCTGTAACAACTGACTAGAATGGATAAATTGACGTATATTAATCCATATTGTAGCATTACATTTAGGGAGCTCTGGTCACCTAGTGATAAGAAGTTGTGCTGCAATCCCAAAGGCATGTGGTTTTATTCCCCCAGATGTTTCACTCCTCTGTGAGATTTACTGCTTCTGAAAACCTGCTGGAAGATCAGCTATGGGTTGATTCCAACTCAATGGCAAACAAAAGCATTCCTTTTCACAGGAAAAAGGAATATACTGTTCAAAATTATTTAGCAGTTGTTGATTGCTAGTAAAGTTAACTTGATGACTTCAAGTGTTAGTGCTATGACCTTCATACAAAGAGGATGATATGAATTTTTATTCTTTACTCTCTTAGACTTATCTCTCTACTGGTGCATCAGCAAAATTTGACCTATTTCTCCTGAAGCATGCATTCATTTGGAGTTAAAGTACTAGGTGTAGGAAAATAACCAAACCACCTAGCTAACAAATCACCTAGTAAGCCCATCTCCCTGACCTCACTAACATTTCTAACCCCAAATATGCCCAGCTGTGACTTCCTGCACAACTTATAGTGCAATAAGGAAGTCTGTGTGAATTAGATCATTCTCAGCAGACAAGGGAGAGAAGACTCAAAATTATACTTGCTCCAAACAAATATGTTTGCATTAATAAGACAACAACATATCACATGTCACAGAGGTAACATCTAGATGATAGGGCAATACAGTAGTTGGTATTTTGACAAGAACCATTGATGACCAGCATATTTCCTTATGTATTTTCAGATACATTTTCAAGATCAGATAATATTTCAAAACATTTTAAAAAGAAGTTTCAATTGTATGCTGGAAAATTAGAGACTTCTAGAAATGGAAGGTCACATTATGACTAATATCTCACATTTCTGTAATATAACTTGCATAAAACCTTTACTCAGTTTTGCACATGTTTTGATTTTCTCAGTGCTATTAAAAGTTCCAAAATGTTATCATGGCTCCTTTCCTTTCTCTAACAAAAAGTAATTTAAATCCACAAAGTGAAACAAACAAAAATTACTAGCAGTACTCAGATTTTCCAGATCAAATAATATCAAATCCAATGATGATAATTTTTTCATCAATTGGTCACACATATTTTCAACAGGAGAGTCCATTAATCAGTCCATGCATCTATCCACATAAAACAAATGACAATGAGAAAGATAATTACAGATCTCTCCTTACACAGATACCGATCTCGCCATTTCAATAAAGATTTACTTGAAATGATATATGACAAGAGGCTTAGGGATTTACTCATAAGAAAATGAAAAGCAAACTGTTTAGAAGAAGGGAAAATTGTTAGGTAATTTTCTGTAGAATTTGGTGTCACTATTCTGATAGCCTCATAGCACAAAGCTGTACTGTAATCCAGAAGGCACTTGGTTCGAGTACACCACCTACCTTCTCAGAGGGAGAAGGATGGGCAATCTCCTCCTGTGGGATTAAGTGCCTGTGAAAACCAGCTGGAAGGTCAGCTAGGGGTCGATTCTGACTCGATGGTATGCAACAACAATAACAACGCTGGTGATTTGAGCTGCCAAACCAAAGGCAAGTGGCTCAAATCTACCAGCTGCTCTTCTGGAGAAAGATGAACAATCTTTTCCCATATGGTTTACAACAGCTGAAAATCATCTAGAGGGTCAGCTATGAGCTGGTTTGATTACAATGAGTTTATGTAGGAATTAGTGCTTCATCTCTCCACATACAGGAATGAATATACGTGACTGCGTAATTACAAAAAAAGAATTCCCTCATTATATATATTGTTAATTCAATAGAAATTCAATAATATCAACATCATCTTTCAATGTCATGAAATAGTCTTTTACAACATCATTTTTAATTGTTCATTAGCATTCTATATTATTATTAATAAGGAGTAATTGACTTAATTTGATGTTACAGTTATGAAGTTGTCATTTGACTTTTTTCCCCTACTCAGCTTAATTTCTTTCCCCTTTGTCACCTTAATTTCTAAGTCCAGAAGTACTGTTCCAAAGTTTAGAGGAGAATAATTCTCAATGACTGCTTTCTACCACAATGGTCACTAAAAAAGGAAATAGGAAGTCTCTTCTGATTCCTGTATATTCAAGCATTGAAATTTGACCTAAATTCAGTCTGTTGGAGACCTTTGCCAGGGACTTCAAACCTTAAGCTTTGTATTAAGTGTCTGAGGGAAATGTTAGAGGTTGTTTATCCCAGCAGGGACCCATGTTGGCAAGAGTTCTAAGGGAATCTTGACCAGCTCTGTGCCTGTACTTTTCTCTTTCTTCCTGTCCTTCAAGAACTTCTTTGATAATCGCCTGTTCCTTATTCCTGATTCAGCTACCTATTCTTCTGGGTACTCTCAGAGGGCCTCTAAATAAACAAATTTCTGCATAAATTAGTCTGATTCTATAGAATCAGCCAAGAATTTAAAGAAGTGTCAAAGTCTCTAAGAAAAAAACCTGTATAAATACACCTTTCATTTAACTGCTATTTTCTAGTTCAATCTTGAAACATGCAAACTTTCATTTTTTTAAAATAATGTATCAAATCACCTCATAAAAATATGGTTTAGAGATTAAGAATTCTAGTTGACCTCTTGCTGTGTGATTTTTGACAACTTCTCTCTGAATCTAAGTTTAATCCTTTTGTTATTGTAGTTGATATTGGGTAATTTTAGCATAATATTAATCACAGGACTAATTTTATAAGGATTTTGTGATGAAAAAATGGAAAATTGCATAGAAATGTTAGCATATAATAAACTATTAATGAATATTAGAATTTATCTTCATTGTAAATAAAATAAATATACTCTCACCAGTAATGTCTAGGAAGCTCAGACTGTCTAACTGTAAGGAGTTGTGCTGCCAATCCAAAGGTGTGCAATTCAAATCCACCAGTGCTCCACTGAATGGGAAATCTTCTCCTATAGCTCTGAAAAGCCACAATAGGGTCAGTTCTGAGTTGGTTCCAACTTGATTGTAAAAGAGAGAAGCATGTCTCCATGTTCCAGTCACTCCTCTTCTGCTTTCATTTGACTTTCCAAAGGCCTTTATTTACTCATATGTGCCTGGTTTATGCTTTAAATGCTTGGTGGGGACCCACGTTAGATAATTCTGGCTTTCACTCTGGCCCTCTTTATTATACAATAATCAAGTATGCCCTGGGAAGACTAAATTTACAAATATTTCAACATGGGGTTTTTTCACAGATACATTTGATGTAACAAGAAAACACTGCTGTGGTTATCATTGGGATTTTAAAAATTATTATCATTAAATTGCCTTATAATTTTACCATTTAATAATGCCCTAATGTAACTGTATATGTGAAAATATGGTCAAACAATCTTTTCAGCACTACTGAATCCTAAAGAATCCTAAAGAATTTAATTCAGCCCTCATTTTAGACAATGCTGAAAGATACAAACTTGGAGGAAGAAAGTAGAAATAACTCAGTCTGACTACCATGTTTTAAAATTAAAAAAAGGAAACATCATGACGGAAGATGTAAGAAATGTAAAGATTCTTCAGCATGAAGCAGAAGAAGAAAAGAAGTTTAATATAAAAATTGAAAAGAAAATTTTAGTTAGATGTAAAACAGGGTCAATATTGGAAAAGCCTGAGCAATCCCATCTACACTGTGTAACAGAGACACCTGCTGGCTTCTCTATTTTCACCACACAAAGCATATTGGTTCTTTCATTCTTTATGACCTGCTCCCCAAACCATCACTAACCTATTGAAAATTCACAGCAGAAACACAACAAGAGATTCACAACAGAAAAAGACAATAATTAAACCAATGAAGCAGAGTTTTTCACTTTAGATCTGGAGAAAAAAAATCTGTGCTACCAAAATTATTTTGCTGGTATCATATTTTTAATACACATTAAATTAAATCTGCTTTGTTTAACATATTTCTAAGAGTTACACTAAAATACAGCGATAGCTCTCCTTGATCAGAAATAAAATTAAATCATTTTTCATTCTGAAAGTAAAAATTAGTACTGTGCTTAATGACAAGGATGAAAAAGTACAAAAACCCCTAAGACATCTGATTAGGACTTTGTCTTTAAATAAATGAAAATCTTGATTGTCCAGAGATACTAAATTTTTATATTATTCAACAAAATAAATGTGTGGGGTTTTTTAAATTGCTATATTCTTAAGCTTTCTAGAAATTGTCTACAGCAACTAGAACTAAAAGAGGTCAGACATGAAGACTAACAAGTTGCTAGTGGCTGATATGTTTGAACATCTATATTTAAGAGAATGTTAACCCACTGAGAAGAGCAAAACTTTTATTCATTTCAATATTTTGGATTAATATATGTAAACATATCTTGAGCAAAAAATTTGCATTTTCTTTTGTATCCTAAAATACCATGTCTTAAAATTGACTAGAATTACAATCATAAAATAAAATTGCATATAGTTAAAAAAAAATAAAATTGCATATAGTTTCAATTAACTCAGTTAAGTTAGAAATTTTATCTGAATTCACACTAGGGACAAATAGAAAAGGTGGAATTCCAAACAATCAGTTCATCAATTGTTGTGTTGTAGTTGTGTACCATAGAATTGGAACCGACCCATAGCTGATCCCCCAGTGAGTTTTCTTTTTTTTTAATTTAAATGTATTATTAATTTCAGTAAAAATTTACCAAGACTTTGGATTTCCATTCATTCATTGTTGTACTTTTCTCACCTCCCAACCCTACCCCTTAGTACACTACCCTCTTGGAAAAATAAAAGAATTCTTTCATTGTTTTACAAACTCTCCTCCAGGTCCACTCCAC
>NW_006399831.1:8209511-8212741 GCF_000299155.1 Elephantulus edwardii | reverse complement strand
TACAACAGTGGCACCATGCAGTATTTGTCCTTTTGTGACTGAGATACTTCACTCAGCATAATGTCCTCCAGAGTCACCCATTTTGAATAATATTGCATGGGTTTTCAGAGGCAGTTAATCTCACAGGAGGAGATAAGCCATCCTTCTTCAGTGGAGCAGCTGGTGGGATTGCAGTGAAGCTTCTTGCCACTATGCCACCAGAGTTCGTCAATTAACAATCAATTATTAGCACTGTGTTCCATAATATTACTGTATGACATCCAGTAGACTATGACCCATAGCAACTCTATGAACAATAGCTCTAAATCCTGCACTATCTTGAGCCAACTTCACTGTCACTGAGACATTTGCTCCCAATGTCACAGTCACTGTATCAATCCATCTCTTCCAGAGTCTTCCTCTCCTGTGTTGACCACATTTCCAAGCTTAATGTCCTTCTCCAAGGACTACTTCCTTTTGGCAACATGCCCAAAGTATGGGAGAAAGAGTTTCAAAATCCTTGCCTTCAAAGAGCAACCTGGTGTCACAAGAAATGTAGAATTATAAGACACAAACTGTATTCTAATTTTATCATCTATTTAAAATAGAGTAACAGTACACAATAGAATTAAACATTTCCTTATGTATGAAATTAAGGGATGATAATTCAAAGTCCTCTAGATGTTCCTACATGAAAATAGAAAGCTAGGGACTTGTTAGGGAAATATGTTGTTGTTGTTGTTGTTTTTAAATGCAGTTGAGTTGTTGACCAGGAAGAGTGGAGATAGTGCAGGGATATTCTTGGAAGCCTGTCAGAAAAGTTAAATTTTATACATAAAGACAAAAGGAAATTGAGAAATAATCATTTCAATGAGATTTACTTTATAAATTCACTGTATAAGGAAGATTAGTTTGACAGCAATCTTCACTATAAGTAGGTTGATAACATGGTATAATATGAACTCGCTCCGTTTTAATTATTTTGCTAATAATATTAGAATTAGAATTTGAGCTACAAAAAGAGATAGTTAATATTTAATTTCATTATTAAAAGACATATTGCATCTGAAAAGTATGCTGTCAGAGACCTCTCCAAAGTATTGAAGAGCAACAATGTTAGTCTGGAGACTAAGGTGCACCTGATACAGGCCATGGTCTTTGCAATCATTTGCTATGCATCAAAGATCTGGACAATGACTAGGGAGGATAGAAGGAGAACTGATGATGCCTTTGAGCTGTGGTGTTAAAGAAGAGTATTGAATATATCATGAACTGCTAAGAACACAAATAACTTTGTCCTGGAGAGGGTGAAACCAGGCTGCTCCTTGGAGGCCAGGATCCTGAAGCTTCATCTGACATACTTCAGACATTTTGCAAAGAGGGACCAGTCCTTGGAAAAGGACATCATGCTTTGGACAGTGAAAGGACAGCACAGGAAAGAAATACCCTAGATGGGATGGATTGATTCAGTGACTGGGGTCCTGGGGGCAGGTGTGTCTGAGACAGTGAGATTGACACAGGATAGAGCAGTGTTTAGGGTTGTTGTACGTAGGGTCGCTATGAGTAGCAGATGACTGGACAGCACATAACAACAACAATATGAGTACAACTCTCTAAGGACTATGCCATCAGAGTTCCCATACTATACCACTAGAGCTAATAAAAGGAATAATAATAATAACAGGGAGCTCTGCTGGCCCAGTAGTTAGAAACTGCATTGCAATCCTAAAGGCATACGGTTCAAATCTGCCAGGTGCTCCGTGGGAGAAGGATGGGCCATCTCCTCCCAGGTGATTTATTGCCTCTAAAAATTCACCAGAGGGTCGGCAATAAGTTGGTTTTGACTCAACAGCAAACTGGTTCTTAGTGATGAGACTCCTATACTCATCATTTGTAGCCCCTGTTCTTTTCTAAGAAAAAAAATATTACTTAAAAGAGAGAAATAATATTAATCATGACAAGAAACTGCACTGCAATCCCAAAGGCACGCCATTTGAGGCCACCAGCTAGCTGCTTCATGGGAGAAAGAATGTGCAATCAATCTCCTCTCACACAATTAAAACTTACCAGAGGGTCAGCTATGGGTCGATTCTGACTCTATGGTACACAACACATATATTTTTACTTAACCTGCTTAGGAAAAAGCAGAGATTTTCTTTTTAATTATAAAAGATTCTAAAGAATATATATTACTAAAAAGAAAAAAACAGACACTAAAACAAACCTTAATCTCACTGTCTTTGAGGTGGACCCAACTCAGAGCTGACCCCTTTAAATTGTACATGAGGAAATTAGTGATCATTCTCCCAAGGAGATTCTGGTGGTTTCAAACTGCATGGTATGTGCCACGTTTTGGTTAGCAGTGCAATTCCCTATGGACTATACTATCAGAGTTCCCATACTGTGCTACCAGAGCTAATAATAGGAATAACAAAAATATATGCTAATATTATAATGTTAAAGGGAGAAAGACCTTCGACCAGATAGACTGACATAGTGACTAGCAATGGGCTCAAATGTGTTAGATTGTGAGGACAACAAAAGATAGGACGGAGTTCAGTTCTGTTGTTCACAGGGTCACTATGAGTCATACTGGAATCGACAGCACCCAACAATAACATGCTAATATTTATATTAAAACCTAATACTAATAATGTGTTAAACCTAATTGTTATTTTAACAATAGTTACATGCTAATATCAATGAATGCTTATACTTTTCAAGAATATAACCTAACTTCATTGTTAAATCATCCTGTGAAAATGTAATTATGATCCTGAATTTTGCACCTGAGTTATCAGAGGCTCACAGCATCTGGAAAAAGATCCCTCAGACTGTACACTGCCTAGGAGAATATGAAGCCAAGTATGTTTGGCTCTAAATCTTATGCCAGCTGCATCATACTGTTCACTCTCCGAGGTTATGATGTTGTTTGAAACACTTAAAGGATTCCTATTTCTGCCTCATCTTCATAAAGCTAAAGGTTAAAGTTAGAGGTCACTTCAAACTATATTCTTATATCCTGCTAAAATATAGTGGACTACTATTGTAATAATCAGGGAAAATATAAGTACTGGTAGCAAGGACTGCTTACACACTCAAGTGGCAGAGTTCCAACTCAGAATTTCAGAATTAGTCCTAAGCATCTCAGTATCATAATGAATACTGACACGGCATAATGGATAAGAACATAATTATGTTCTTCTAGCTTTTTGGTCAGCCACAGTTTGTTATGATCCACACAGTCAATT
>NW_006399831.1:8195471-8205995 GCF_000299155.1 Elephantulus edwardii | reverse complement strand
ACACAGCACTGAAAAACATGGAACTCATAAAATATTATAAAACATGGGTGACCCTAGAGAACATTATGCTGGGAGAAATACATCAGTCATAAAAGGACAAATACTGCATAACACCACTGTCATAAACAGGACTGACATGAGGGTTGGGGACAAACTAAAAAAAGAGGGCATAAAAAATTAACACTGCATTGGAACAGATGAAAGAATTGCTTAAAAGAAATATATGACTAGGCATTATTTGTATGACAATAATCCAGAATAAGGGGTGTTTAGCAAAAGGGTGTAGGGAAAGGGTGGAGATGGAAAGGAAATCATACAACAGTGAATAATTTTTTTTTAATATTAAAAAGCAAGCGGGGGGTAGGGTAGAGAGGAAAATGTGTAACAATGAATGAATGAAAAATCCAACTTTTCTGTAAACTTTCATTAAAATAGCAATTAAAAAATATAGTGTTCTTTAGACTTTAAAGATGTTCTTGGCAGCACATTTGCCTAATACAATACACCCTTTTGACATTACTGCTGCTATCTTTTATGTTGATTGTGGATCCTTGTAAAACAAACTCCTTAACAACTTCAATCTTTTCTCTATCATGATGTTACTTACTGTTCCAGTTTTAAGGATTTTGTTCTCTCTATTGGATTCAGTCATAATTCACATTGAAGGCTGTAAACTTTGGTCTTCATCATTAAATGCTTCAAGTCCTCTTCACTTTCACCATATACTTTTTTAAGAAAGATGATGTATAGTTAATAAAATAATAAAAAGAAAAGAAGCCATAAGATGGTTTAAAATTGCTGGTACCTATGATAGCAAGCTAAAAATTCCATTGTCATCCCGTGGATCCTGACTCATAGCAACTCCATGTGGTCTCAATGATAAAAATGGCATAGGAAATCAAATTACAAAATTCAGCAGAACAATAGCTTATTCATTGGAAGTACCACTTTTCAACAATCTAAGTTTTTAACCACATGCACTTCATCAGATTAAGCACACAGAAAAATTAACTATTTTATGGAAGGAGACAACAAAGCTGCAGCTCAATAGATTGAGACCAAGTACCTACTACATGGAAATGTTTGTTCCGGCAAAAGAAATTACCCAAAGATTTGTAAGGGAGAAAAGGGGGGGAGGGAGGAGAGAGAGAAGGAAGAAAGGAAGGAAGGCTGGCTTATAAAACTACCAGAAAGTCAATATGTTTATGTACAGTTAAAACTAAAATATCCAATTTGTTATCACAAATCTGTTGGGTTACCTTATTGGGATAAGGCAGCATCAAGACAGACATTACCATCAAATTTCTCCAAATCTTAGCCAGGCATTCTTCAACACAATGGTAAAGAATGATCTTATCATCAGGTCAGCTAATCACAAGAGTTTTAGGTCACAAGAGATAGAGATATTTCTGATTTGTATTTGTTGTTTCCATTTTATGTACAGCTTCACTTCTAGAATCAGACCTTCTGATTTTAAGCTTAAACTTTTTGTTTTTTTTAAAATGTATACATAACCAGGACTGGCATCCAATTCCTAAACAGCATCCCTCTGCAAACTCTGTGAATTCTGATAAATGGTGATGGGTGTGAAAGGGCTCAGGCCTTTCGTTCATGGGGTCACTAGGAGTCGTTTTTGACTCAATGGCAATCAACAGCAACATACATAAGCTACATAAATATTTTCATAATTGTAGACATTCGATTATCACATGTCTACATACTGCTTCGTTGAGCAAACTCAACCAAGACAAACAGCATCTCACTTTTGATAGCTGAAAAAGAAAAGTAAATAATGCATTATTTAAGCAGACATCTCTTATGTGGAATATTTTTAATAAAGGAGATGTTAGAAAACAAAACTCACTTCTGAGAATGAGGCAGGAGTAGGTAAAGAGCAAAAAGGATACCACAATTTATTCATTAATCATTATTGTTGCTGTTGTTATGTGCAGTCGAGTCGCTTGTGACTCATAGTGCCCCTATGTAAAATAGCTCTGGACCCTGCTCTATCCTGGGTCAATCTTACTGTCTCTGACACATCTACCACCGTTATCCCAGTCTTGCACTGTTCCTCTACCCTTCCCAGCATGATGTACCTCTCCAAGGACTGGTTCCTCCTTGCAACATGTCCAAAGTATGTCAGACAGAGGTTCAGAATCCTTGCCTCCAAAGAGCAGCCTAGTGTCACCTTCTCCAGGATGAACCTGTTGTTCTCCTAGCAGTCCATGGTATATTCAATACTCTTCTCCAGCACTATACCTCAAAGGCATTAATTCTTCTAGCATTCTTAGTCATTGTCCTGTTTTATGATGTATTGCAAGTAATTGTGAAGAACTAACAAAGTTCTTAAGGTGGGAGTGGTTATACACTGGTGTTCATCATGTTATTATACTTCACAATTTACAAATGATGTATATATGCATTACTTTATGATTATTAAGTGTTATTGTTGTTATGTGCCATTTAGCGGCTTACAACTAATAGTGACTTTATGTATAACAGCCCAATACGCTGCTCTATCCTGTGCCGATCTTATTATCGCTGATACACCTAACCCCATTACCCCACTCGCTGAATCAATCCATTTCATGGAGAGTCTTCCTCTCTTTTGCTGCCCTTCCACCCTCCTAAGCATGACGTCCCTCTAGAAGGACAGGTCCGTCCAAGCAACATGTCTAAAGTATATCAGACAAAACTTCATAATCCTTGCCTCCAAGGAGCATCCTGGTTTCATCCTCTCCAGGGCATTCCTGTTTGTTCTCCTAGCTACCCATGGTATATTTAATACTCTTCTCCAGCACCACAACTCAAAGACATCAATTCTCCTTCTATTATTCCTAGTCATTGTCCAGCTTTCTGATGCATAACATGGAATTGCAAATACCATGGCCTGAATCAGGTGCATCTTAGTCTCCAGACTGATGTCGTTGCTCTTCAGTATTTTGGAGAGGTCTCTGAAGCAGACTTTCCCAATGCAATTTGTCTTTTGATTTCCTGGTTGCTGGTATTCAGAGTGCTGATTGTAGAGCCAAGCAAACTAAAGCTGTTAACTATCTCAATCTCTTCATCTATCATGATGCTGCCAATTAGCCCAGTGGAGAGAATCTCTGTTTTCTTGATGTTGGCCTACAATCCATACTGAAGGTTTCAGTTCTTGACCTTCTGCAGCAAGTGCTTCAGGTCCTCCTCAGTTTCAGCAAGCAGGCTTGTGGCACTTGCGAAACACAGGTTGTTTATGAGTCTTTCTCCAATCCCGATGCCACATATCTCTTCATAGAGCCCAGCCCCTCAGAAAATCTGTTCTGCAAAGGGAAGAAATCAAGAAACTAAGGAGATTAACAGAAGATTACAAAGGGCAGCACAGGAAGACAAAGTAAAGTATTATAACGAAATGTGCAAAGAACTGGAGTCAGGAAATCAAAGAGGACAAACCCGCTCAGCATTTCTTGGACTGAAGGAACTGAAGAAGAAATTCAAGTCTCAAGTTGCAATACTTATGGATGTTTTGCATAGAATATTGAACAATCCAAGAAAGCATTAAAAGAAGATGGAAAGAGTATAGAGTCATTGTACCAAAAGGAATTGTTGGACACAGAAGAATTTCATGAAACAATGAACAAAAGCCCGTGATGACGAAGGAAGAAGTTCAAGCTACTCTGAAAGAATAGGTTATTAAATATTAAACAATAATTTTTAAAGCATTGAGAAAAGATAGATAGGGAAATAGAATTAAATCCAATTTTTCTCAATGAGCTCTAGGGAAAAAAACCCATCCTCAGATATGTAGAGGTTAGAAATATTTTAGACTAAGAAATAATTTACAGTGCAACTGGAAGATTTTAGGGGTGGAACATGCTACTTTAGTACCCTGGTGTACAGCCAAACAGCTTGTTTGTCATATGTGTAAAAGATGCAACCAGAGAGAGTTCAGTTCTGGATAAAGTTGCTGCAGGTTCCTAACATGGTCTCACAGCCATAGCAAACAATAGAGTAGTATTTCCACAAACTCTTCTCTGTCTCATCTTGATTGACACAAAGAAGGCTAATAATAAATTCAATACTCATTCATGATAAAACCAATTAAAAAGCTGGAAATAGAAGAGACATTTCTCAATATGATAAAAAACATTTACAACAATCTCATAGTTAACATCAAACTAAATGGAGAAGGACTGCAAGCTTTCTCCTTAAGATCAGAAACAAGACAAGGGTCCCTGCTCTCACTAATGTTATCTTGCTAATATTATACTGGAAAACCTAGGTGGAGAAATGAAGCATAAAGAAGGAATGAAAATGTATCAAAATCAGGAAAGATGATTGAATCAAAAAATAATTTACTCTGTAAAAATTCACTCAAATAATTTTAAAAATCAGAAAAGGAGAAGTAAAAGTATTCCATGTACTGTGATAGCATGACCTTAGTCATGGAACCAAAATAATCTATAAAAATGTTATTAAGCTAAATATAATGTTTTTTAAAACATTACAGGATACAAGGACAATATGGAAAAAGGGAATATGTTTTTATACATAAGTAGCAAGAATTCTGAAAAGAAAATTAAGGTAACACTTTCATTTACAACAACATTTAAAAGAATAAAATATCTATGAATACATTTAACCAAGGAGGTAAACAGTCTGTACTCTGAAAACTACAAAAATTACTTGAATGAAAACTGAAACAGGATCTACATCTCACACCATACACAAAATTCAACTCAAGGTGGACCAGAGACCTCAAAACCATGAAGCTCACAAGAAACAAACTGGGACAAAGCTTAGAAGGCCTAGTCTAAGGGATAAAGGAAAGGCCAAATACAGACAGAAATGCACAATCTCAAAAGGATAATTAAATCTTGGTGTTCATCAAAAACATTTCCAAGTAGTGGAATAACTGGGTCATATGGAATTTCTGTTCAGCTTTTTGAGGAAGCGCCAAACTGCCTTCTAGAAGGGTTGCACCATTTTACAGTCTCACCAACAATGTGTAAGAGTTCCTTTCTCTTCACATCCTCTCCAACATCTATTACTTACTGCCCTGTTAAACTTTGCCGGTGTTACTGGAGTGAGATGGTACCTCATTGGGGTTTTTTTATCTCTGTTATTGGCAGTGATTTGGAGCATTTCTTCATGTGTCTGTTTGCCATTCGAAAGTTCTTTCCATGTCATTTGCCCATTTAGTAACTGAGTAATCAGTCTTTTTCTTGTGGAGGACCAGGGGTGTCTGTAGGCTTTCTTTTTCATCCTCTTGGGAAAAGTTTTTAGTGCACACAGATATTTAATCTTTAGAAGGCCCCATGCATTAATTTTATCCTCTTTAGATTGTGCATTTCTGGTTGTATTTGACAGTCTCTTTATACCTTGGACTAGCGCTTGTAAGCTTGATCTCAGTTTGTTTCTTATGACGTTATGGTTTTGGGAGTTGCTCCCAAGTCTCTGATCCACCTTGAGTTGATGTTTGTGTATGGTGTGAGATGTGGATCCTAGAAATTCCACATGACCCAGCTATTCCACTACTTGGAAGATACCCTGAGAATATGAGAACTGAGGTACAAACTGAAATTTGTACACCAATGTTCATAGAAACATATTCACCATTGCAAAAACATGGAAATAGCCCAAATGTTCAACCACAAACGGGTGGATTAAGAAATTACGGTATATTCACACAATGGAATACTATGCAGCACACAGGAGCAATAACTTTGGAAATTATTACCTAACTGGGAGGAACTGGAGAGCATTGTGCTGAGTGAACTAACTCAGTCCCACAAGGATAAATATTGTATAAAACCATTATTGTAGAACAAGAATAAGAATACAGGAAGGGTGTGAAACGCTAGAAGCAAGGGGATGAAGATGTGCAGGGGGAGGGGGAGGATTAATCATTAGGTTGTACAATTTGATGGGTTGGGTGGTGATAGAAATTGGAAGAATTTGTTCAAATTTGTATTTAGAATTTTGTAAATAAACTAGTAGGAAAAAAAGAACTGTTTAAATAGAATATATGACTAGGCATTATTTGTATGATAACAGTCGAAAATAAGAGGTGCACAGCAAAGTGGACTGGGGGAGGGGGAAGTAATTATGCAACAATGAATGACTACTTTTTTGTATTTATAATGATATATATATATTCATTGCAAATATCTTTTTTCATTTCCCCCCCTTTTCATTAATTTTAATGAAAGTTATTTAGGATCTCCATTCATTCATTGTTTCACTTTTCTCCCTACCCACTCCTCCCCCCCAATTCACTCTTCTCTTTGAAAAGTAAAAGAAAGATTCTTTCACTGCTATACAAAATCTCCCCAAGGCCACTCCTCCACTGTACAAACCAGTTCTACAGGACACATCACCTCTGCTCGGAAAGCATTACCAATGAACTTAAGAGATACTGGTCACAGAATAAGATACTGTCAGAAGCAGACGTATTTGGAATCAGAAAAGCCAAGGAAGCTTCTGTTATAAGCTATCTGATCAAGGGTGGGACAATGGGAGATGGATATTGAAGGGAGTGGGTAAAAGTGGATGGATATCCTGGTGGATGGTGGAGCAGGGAAATAAGTGGGTAAAGTCAAGTGTGCCAAGCGCAGGGACAACACTGATATGAATGATTAATTCCACAATGAGGGATATATCTTTCATTTTTCTGTAAAACACTGGTCTGTCTGATACTTCTCTCAATGTGAATATTCAGATTAAGACAGTCTAGGAAGGATTGGCCATCCACTTCTGAAATAGCAGGCCTCAGAAAACCCTATGTACAACAGAACACATGTAGATAACAGAAAGGGCATCTGAGGTCGAGCTTTCAGGTATGGAAATACAAAAGAAGAGGAACAGTTGTAAGCAGACACTAGTGATTGTAACATGGAATCTGAGAACCATGAATGTTGGAAAATTAGATATTGTTAAGGAATAAATGGAACGCATAAATATTGACATACTAGGCACTGGGGAGATGAGATGGACTGGCATGGGGCATTTTGAGTCGGATGATCATATGATATATTACTCTGGAGATGAAAAGGTGAGAAAAATGGAGTTGCTTTCATAGTTAAGAAATCCATTGCTAGATCCATCTTGAGGTACAATATTGTGAGTGACAGGATAAGATCCATACGCATACAAGGAAGGCCAGTGAATACCACTATCATTCAGATATATGCACCAACAACCAGAGCCAAGGAAAAGGAAATAGAAGATTTTTACCAACTTTCACAGTCGGAGATAGATCAAACATGCATGCAAGATGCATTGATAATAATGTGTGACTGGAATGCAAAAGTTGGGACCAGAGAAGATGATTCAGTAGTTGGAAAACAGGGACTCGGTGATAGAAATGGAGCTGGAGAAAGAATGATTGAATTTTGCACAATGACTTATTCATTGCAAATACGTTTTTTTTAATTTTTTTATCTATTCCATAAACACAGGTTATATACATTGATTTTACGAGATGGTATGCATAGGAATCAGATTGATTACATACACAGAAAAAAACCGTTGGAGAAGCTCAATATCAGCTAGGCGAGGAGCTGATTGTGGAACAAACCACCAACTACTCATATGTAAGTTCAAGCTAAAGCTGAGGAAAATGAAACCAAGTCCATGGGAACCAAAATACAACTTTGAGTCTATCCCACCTGAATTTCAAAACCATTTCAGGAACAGGTTTGAGGCCTTGAACAATAATGAGCAAAGACCAGAAGAGCTGTAGGAGGATTTCAAGGGTATGATCCAGGAACAGTGCAAACGGTCACTGCAATGACAGAAGAGGAAGATAAGACCAAAATGGTAGTCAGAAAAGACTCTGAAAATTGCACTGGAGCGCAAAGAAGCCAAAGCACAGGAAGGGTTCAAGATGCTAAAGAGTTGAATAGAAGATTTCAAAAGGCAGCACAGGATGACAAAGGAAAATATTAAAATGAAATGTGCAAGGAGTTGGAGTCAGAAAATCAAAAAGGCCAAATTCACTCAGCTTTTCTTAAGCTCAAGGAACTGAAGAACAAATTCAAACCTTGAGTTGCTATAATCAAGGATGCTTTGGGCAGAATATTAAGTGATCCAGGAAGTATTAAAAGAAGATGTAAAAAAAAAAAAAGAAAAGAAGAGGTAAGGAATATACTGCGTCATTATATAGAAAGGAATTGGGAGATACAGAGGAATTTAAGGAACAACATATGAGCAAGAGCCTATGGTGATGAAGGAAGAAGTTCAAGCTGCTTTGAAGGAAATGGCAAAAAATAAGGCCCCAGGAATAGATGGTATCCCTATTGAGATATTTCAGCTAAGAGATGCTGCTCTGGATGTGCTCACCAAGTTGTGCCAAGAAATCTGGAGAACAACCACTTGGCCAACTGACTGGAAGAGATCTATATTTGTTCCCATCTCAAAGAATGGTGACCCAACAGAGTGTGGAAACTATAGAACAATATCATTCATTTCACATGCAAGTAAGATTCGACTGAAGATTATTCAAAAACGACTGGAGAACTGCCAGAAGTCCAGATGGGGTTTAGAAAGGGTCATGGTACTAGGGTTACTGTAGCTAGTGTTAGATGGATCTTAGCGGAAAGCAGGGAATACCTGAGGAATGTATATCTATGTTTCATTGATTATGTAAAGGCGTTTGACTGTGTGGATCATAACAAACTAGGGCTTACTCTGATAAGAATGAGAATCGCATAACACTTGATCATGTTAATGAAAAACCTATACTTGAACAAAGAGACAGTCGTCAGACAAGAGCAAGTAAACACTGCATGGTTCGAAATTAGGAAGGGCATATGCCAGGGCTGTGTCCTGTCTCCATACCTTTTCAACCTGTATGCAGAACAGATTATCCAAGAGGCTGGGCTCTATGAGGAGAAATTGTGGCATCAGGATTGGTGGAAGATCTATCAACAATCTGCAGATGACACAACCCTGCTTGTTGAAACTGAGGAGGACCTGAAGCGCTTGCTGCAGAGGGTCAAACACTACAGGTTCAATGTCAAGAAGACAAAGATTCTCATCACTGGGACAACTAGCAGCATCAGGATAGATGGTGAAGAGATTGAGATTGTTCACAGCTTTAGTTTACTTGGCACCACAGTCAACAGTCTTGGCACCAGTAGCCAGAAAATTAAAAGATGTATTGCCATGGGGAAGGCTGCTGTTAGGGACCTCTCCAAAGTATTGAAGAGCAATGGTGTCTCTCTGGAGACTAAGGTGCGTCTGATACAGGCCATGGTCATTGCGATCACTTGTTACGCATCAGAGCGTTGGACAATGACTAAGGAGGATAGAAGGAAAATTGATGCCTTGGAGCTTTGGTGAGGGAGAAGAGTATTGAGGGTACGATGGACTGCTAGGAAAACAAATAGATTCATCCTGGAAAGGGTTAAACTGGGCGGCCCCGAGGAGGCAAGGATTCTGAGGCTCTGTCTAACATACCTTGGACATGTCGTAAAGAGGGACCGGTCCTTGGAAAGGGACATCATGCTTGGAAGGGTGGAGGGACGGCGCAGAAGGGGAAGGCCCTCTATGAGGTGGATTGATTCAGTGACTGTGTTAATCAGGATGGGTGTGTTGGAGATGATGTGACTGACCCAGGAAAGAGCAGCGTTTAGGGCTGTTGTACATAGGGTCACTATGAGTCACAAGTGACTCAACAGCACATAACAATAACATGTTCATGCAATGGAATGCTACTCACACATAAAGACAAAGAACCAGAGTGAATCTTAAAAATATCATGTAATTATATGCCAGTCTCAAAAGGATGATTATTGTGTGATTTAGTTCACATGAAAAACCTTGAATAGGCAAATGTAGGAGTTTTCAGGGATAAAAAGGAAAGAGAAGGACACACTATTTAGGGGACAATAAGCAAAGTGAGAAACACACACACAATGGTAATGCAGCACAATACGAAGAACAATTTTAGTCAGCTGCACTATCAACCCAAAGGCAGGGAGCTTGAATATAACAACAGCACCATGGAAAAAATATGGACAATCTTTCCCCCATGCAATTTATAGCCTTATAAATACACTAAATACACTTAGTGTCAGCTCTGAGTTGGCCCCAATTCAATAGCAATGACTGGGTGAGAGATTAAAATGAAAGGATTGAAAAAGAATATGCTGAGTCACTGTATCAAAAGTAACTGGCATACACAAAAGTATTTAATAAAACAACATATGAGCAAGAGCTTACGGTGATGAGGGAAGAAGTTCAGGCTGCTTTGAAGGAAATAGCAAAAAATAAGGCCCCAAGAATAGATGGTATGCCAACAGACGTATTTCACCTAACAGAGGCTGCCCTGGATGTGCTCACTAAGTTGTGCCATGAAATCTGGAGAACAACCACTTGGCCAACTGACTAAAAGAGATCTGTATTTGTTCCCATCCCAAAGAAAAGTGACCCAACAGAGTGTGGAAACTATAGAACAATCTCACTGATTTCACATGCAAGCAAGATTTTACTGAAGATTACCCAAAAACGACTGGAACAGCACATCAGCAGAGAACTACC
>NW_006399831.1:8193530-8195026 GCF_000299155.1 Elephantulus edwardii | reverse complement strand
CCAAAGTACTGAAGAGCAATGGTGTCTCCCTGGAGACTAAGGTGCCTTTGATGCAGGCCATGGTCTTCAAAATCACTTGTTATGCATCAGAGAATTGGACAATGACCAAGGAGGGTAGGAAAATTTATGCCTTTGAGCTGTGGCGCTGGAGAATATTGAGAATACCATGGACTACTAGGAAAACAAACAGATTTTTCCTGGAAAGGGTTAAACCAGGTGGCTCCTTGGGGGCAAGGATTCTGAGGCTCCCTCCAACATACTTTGGACATGTTGTGAGGGGAGACCAGTCCTTGTGCTAAGATTAAGCCTCTAAGAAATTATGTTATTAGGGTCGCAACTCGATGGCACGTAACAGCAACAACAACAACATATTGTTTAAAGTCAGGAAAGTGGTGGGTTAAGATTATATCTTTTCTCTAGACCTATTCAAATGGCGTAATGAACAAATAATTTTTAAAATGAGCGTGTGAAGATTTGTGCATCAGGATTTGAAGAAGACTTATCAACAACTTGCGTTATGCAGATGACACAATCTAGATTTCAAAAAATGAAGATCTGAAGTACTTACAGAAGAAAGTAAGTAAAACAAGCAACAAAATCACTTTTAATATGAATTATATTTTAACATCACAAAACCAAAAATCTCCACATTGGATCAATATGGAACTACTGCAGATGCATCGAATAGTTGATTCAAAGTCTAATAACATAATTTCTTAGAGGCTTAACCTTAGCACAATTTTTCACATTATCACTAATTTACCATTTTTAAAGCTATACCAATTCATACTCCTGCGTATGTTGTTGTTTTTATGTGCCGTCGAGTTGCTTGCGACTCATAGCAACCCTATGTACAACAGCCCTAAACTCTGCTCTGTCCTGGGCCAATAGCACTGTCTCTGACACTCCCACCCGATTATTCCAGTCACTGAATCAATCCACCTCATAGAGGCCCTTCCCCTCCTGCGCTGTCCCTCTACCCTCCCAAGCATGATGCCCTTCTCCAAGGACCGGTCTCTCCTCACAACATGTAAAAAGTATGTTGGAGGGAACCTCAGAATCCTTGCCCCCAAGGAGCCACCTGGTTTAACCCTTTCCAGGAAAAATCTGTTTGTTTTCCTAGCAGTCCATGGTATTCTCAATATTCTCCAGCGCCACAGCTCAAAGGCATCAATTCTCCTACCCTCCTTGGTCATTGTCCAACTCTCTGATGCATAACAAGTGATTTTGAAGACCATGGCCTGTATCAAACGCACCTTAGTCTCCAGGGAGACACCATTGCTCTTCAGTACTTTGGAGAGGTCCCTAACAGCAGAGTTTCCCATGGCAATGCACCTTTTTATTTCCTGGCTATTGGTGCCAAGACTGTTGACTATGGAGCCAAGCAAACTAAAGCTGTGTACAATCTCAATCTCTTCACCATCCATCCTGATGCTGCCAATTTGTCCAGTGGCGAGAATGTTTGTCTTCTTGACACTGAGCCTCAATCCATATTG
>NW_006399831.1:8189795-8192719 GCF_000299155.1 Elephantulus edwardii | reverse complement strand
CTTACGTTGTTTCATTAAATTCTTCTGTGTCTGCCAATTCCTTTTGATACAGTGACTCAGTATATTCTTTCCATCTTCTTTTAATACTCCCTGGATCATTTAATACTCTGCCTAAAGCATCCTTGATTATAGCAATTCAAGGTTTGAATTTGCTCTTCAGTTCCTTTAGCTTGAAAAATGCTGAGCAAGTTCAGCCCTTTTTATTTTCTGACTCCAGATCCTTGCACATCTCATAGTAATATTTTACTTTGTCTTCCCGCACTGACTTTTGGAATCTTCTGTTAAGCTCTTTAGTATCTTGAATACTTCCTTCTGCTTTGGCTTCTCTATGGTCCAGTGCAAAAGTCAGAGTCACAAATGAAGATTTTGTACACCAATGTTCATAGCTGTGTTATTCACCATCACAAGAACATGGAAACACGCCAAATGTTCAACCACAATCAAATTGATTGAGAAATGGTGTTCAACCACAATCAAATGGATTGAGAAATGGTGGTACATTCACACAATAAAATACAAGGCAGCCCTCAGGAGAAAAGTTTTATTTGGAAACATACTACATAACTTGGGACAGACTGGAGAACATTATGCTGAGTGAACTAGCACTCAGTTTCATAAGGACAAATACTGTATAAGACTAATATTGTACAAATAAAAGAATAATTAGTAAAATGTGTACAGGGGCCGAAGGGGGGTGGGATGTGAGCAGGTATGTGAGGATGAGAAAGGGGAAATAACAAAGTCACATAACATGGTGATTGGAGGAGGGGATAAAGCAAATGAAAAGAATCTTGCAGGGACCTAAAAAGTTCAGGTAATGGTGGGCATAACTCAATGGTGATTAGTTTCATAAAACACAATGTATGGTAATGACTGTATGAAACACAATGTGAATGAGGCAACCTGTGAAACACAAACATATACAATTATATACAAACTAATATAAATTAATTTTAAAATTATTATAAATATAAATATATTTAACAAATATATAAATATTTCAGTACAATATCAATTAAACGTATCTTCTTCCTTAAAATGTCCCCTTGTTGCTTTAGTTAGGTGCTGTTGAATTAAGTACAACTCAAGGTGACTTTATAAACAGCCAATCTGAAATCTATCCAGTGCCATCTTCATCATCTCTGATAACACACTAGAGCCCATTTTTGAAGTCACTGTCGATCCATCTCATTAGATGTCTTCCTCTCTTTAGCCAACCTTCCATTTTTCTAAGCATGATGTTCCTTTCAAAGGAATAGCCTTGCCTAGCCATGTGTCCAAAGTGTGAGAGATGAAGCTTCCATATTTTGCTTCCAAGAAGTCTGTGGCTGAAGTTTTTACAAGACATCTCTATATGTTCTTTTGGATATTTACCAGTATTATCCAGCATTCACAACTGAAGGCATAAGTTCTTTTTATGTCACCCTTACCCATTGATCAGCTCTCTAATGCATAGCAGGTAACTGAGAAGACCATGCCTGAATCAGGTACACCTTAGGCTTCAAACTGACATCATTGCTCTTTAGTATTTTGGAGAGGACACTTAGAGGGAGTTACCCCATGCAATTTATCTTCATATTTTCTGACTACTGGTACAAAGTGGACTATTGGTCCAAACAAGATGAAATCACCAACAGTTTCAATTCTTTCTCCATTTATGATACTGCTGATGATTGGTCCAGTGGTATATTAAAATAATTAAATAAATACATGTATGTTGTTATAATTTACCAATGAGTCAACTACGACACAATGATTCTATTAATGACAGCTCTATACCTTTCCCTATCTTGAGCCAATCTCACCATCTCTGATATACTTCACCCTATTCCCACAGTCACTGTGTCAATTCATCTTGCAGAGGGTCTTCCTCTCCTGTCCTGACCCTGTTCCTTTCAAAGAATTATGTATTTCTTCAAAGACTGGTCCCTCCTAATGAGATATCCAAAGTATGAAAGATGTAGTTTTACCATTCTTGCTTCCAAAGAGCACCCTGGTTACTCCAGGACAGAACCATTTGTTCTCTTGGCACACAATGGATGTTCAATAGTCTTATCCAGCACCACAACTAAATAGCATTGATTCATCTGTCATCTTTAGGCATTGTCCATCTATCAGGTGTATAGCAAGCAACTGACAAGACCACAGCCTAAGTCAGGTGCATCTTCATCCTCAGGCTGACAACATTCTGGAAAGTTCCTTGACAGAAGATTTTTTTTTCCAATTTTTTTTCAACTTGTCTTTTGATTTCCTGACTTCTGATACCCAGAGTTTAAATTGTAAATTCAATTAAGATAAAATCATTAACAACTTCTATCCTTTCTCCATCCATTTTGATGACCAATAAAACCCATGACAGATTTCTGACAAGTTGTTATGTGCCCTTGAATCAACTGCAGCTATTAGCAACTTTATCAACAACAGATCTGAAACTTGAACTATACCACACCATCCTCAAGATTTCTCACATACACATGTCTATTGTTATAGTGACAATGTCAACATAATTCCTTCAGAATCTTATGCCCTCTGATCCATTACCTTCTGACTTTCCAAAATTTTACTTCTTTTGACTACATACTCAAAGCACGAGAGAAATAAAGTTTCACTTTCATTGCTTCTAAGGAGTAACTTGGCTGTACTTTTCCCAACACAAACTTTTTTGTTCTTTTGGCAGTCCGTGGTATATTCAATACTTTCTTGCTCTTTGACCAAGAACAAACTTTTTTTGTTTTTTGCCTCTAAGGAGCAACCTCATTGTACTTCCTCCAAGACAAACATTTTGGGGTTTTGGTGTTTGGGAGGTTTTTTTAAAAATCCACAATATATTTTTTGGAAGCAGGAATGGCATCCACTTCCACAATAGCTTGCCTCTGGAAATCCTACGAACTTGAGAGAAAGGACGAAAGTTATACAGGAGGTGT
>NW_006399831.1:8186451-8189275 GCF_000299155.1 Elephantulus edwardii | reverse complement strand
CAGCAGCCAGGAAATCAAAAGCTGGATTGCATTGGGAAAGTCGGCTGTCAGGGACCTCTCCAGATTACTGAAGGGCAATGATGTCAGTCTGGACACTAAGGTGCACCTGTTCCAGGCCATAGTCCTCACAATTACTTACTATGCATCAGAAAGCTGGACAATGACTAAGGACGATAGCTGGAGAATTGATGTCTTTGAGCTGTGGTGCTGGAGAAGAACATTGAATATATCAGGTCTGCTAGGAGAACAAACAGCTTAGTCCTGGAGGGGATGAAATCAGTTTGCCCCTTGTAGGCAAGGGTTTAGAAGCCCTGTCTGACATACTGTCATAGGAGTAGGTGTGTCAGATATAATAAAGTTGACTCAGATTGGAGCAGTGTTCAAAGCTGTTGTACATAGTGTGAGTACGAGTCAAAAGTGAGCAACTTAATAGCACATAACAACAACAAAATTATAATATTGTCTATTAGTCCAGGGTTAAAGATTTTCTTTTTCTTGATGGTAAGAGGTAATCTACATTGAAGATTTACTCTTTGATTTTTCTGCATCAATTGCTTCCCATCTGTGTCACGTGCATAATTCAGGTTTTTGATGAGTCTTCCTCTAATCCTGATGTCGCCATCTTCTTCACATAGTCCAGTTTCTTGAATTATTCACTCAGCATGTAGACTGAATAGGTATGGAGAAAGTATACATCCCTGACACATACTTTTGCTGATTTTAAACCATGGAGTATTTCCTCATATGTTGGGAAAATGTTTCCTTGCCTATGTATAGGTTTCACATGAGCACACTTAACTGTATGGGATTCTCATTTTTCTCAATGTTATCCATAATTTATTATGATACTCACAATTAAATGCCTTTACATGTTGTCATTGTTGTTATGTGCCATCTAGTTGCCTGTAACTCATAGTGACCCTATGTACAACTGCTCTGAAGCCTGCCCTATCCTAAGTCACTCTCTTTTAACTCTCATTGACTTCAATACACCTATTCTTATTGTCCCAGTTACTGTATCAATCCATCTCATCCGGGGTCTTTCTCTCCTACTCTGTCCTTCAACTCTTCCAAGCATGTTGTCCTTATCCAAGGATGCTTCTGACCACATGCCCAAAGTATGTGAGACAGAGCTTCAAATTAATCCTTGCATCCAAGGAGCAAACTTGGCTTCACCTTCTCCAAGACAAACCTATTTGTTTTCTTGGCAGTTCAAGACTCTTCTCCAACACAATTCAAAGGTGTCAATTCTCCTTCTATTATCCTTAGTCATTGTCCAGCTTTCTGATGCATAGCAAGTAATTACAAAGACCATTACATGGATTAGGTGCACCTTAGTCTCTAGACTGACATCGTTGTTTCTCAGTACTCTGGAGAGATCCCTGACAGCATATTTTCCCAGTGCAATTTGTCTTTTGATTTCCTAACTGCTGGTGCCAAGAGTGTTGATTGTGGAGGCAAGCAAATAGTAATTGTTAACAACCTCAACCTCTTCTCCATCTATCATGGCACTGCCAATTAATTGGTCCAGTCGTGAGAATCTCTGTTTTCTTGATATTCAACCTTTACATAGTCAATAAAACACAAGTAAACATCTTTGCATAGTCAATATAACACAAGTAAACATCTTTCTGATCTTTACTTTCAGTTAAGATCAATCGGACATTAAAAATGATATTGCTTCCATGGCCTCTTCTGAATCCAATTAGAATTTCTGGCTTTTTTCTTTCAATGTATGATTCTCACTAGTATGTGATATTAATGATGTTATTCTATAATTCCTGAGTTATTTCAGGTAACTTCTTTTAGAATAGGAACACATAGGGATCTCTTCCAGTCAATTAACCAGGTAGCTGTCTTCCAAATTTCTTGGTATAAACTAGGGAGAAATAGGGCTGGGTTTGGAGCTATTGTGCATAGGGTCACTATGAGTTGCAGGTGACTCAATGACATATAACAAAAACATATTCCTGGCAGTGGAATAGCTGGGTCATATAGAATGTCTATGTTCAGCTTTTTGAGGAAATGCCAAACTGCCTTCCAGAGTGGTTGTGCCATTTTACCATTCCATGAATGGTGTATGAGTTATCATCTCTCCACAACATCTCCAACATTTATTGCTTGCTGCCCTGTTAAACACTGTCACTGAGATGATATCTTATTGTGGTTTTGATTTGCATCTCTCTTATTGTCAGTGCGTTTAGAGAGCAGAAAATGGGCCATGGGGGCACAGGGCTATGAAAGGGCCAGAGAAAGTGAGAATAGCATAACTCCTCAGTGCCTCAAAGCAGAAAGCAGATAAAGAGCCTGTAGCCCAGGCTTATGTTGAGTCTAGAGCCACACCAACGGCAAAAGGTTCATTTATTCATTGTTGACTCATTGACTCACAGTTGTGGTTCTGAGAAAGAGGTTTATTAGGGAAATAAGTTGGAGAGTGGGAAAGGTAAAGAATATTACCCAATACAAGTTCCAATTTTAGCCTAAGTCCCAAGGAACAATGCCTCCATTAGTCCAGGCTCTGGCTTCCCTTCAGTAGTCAAATAAAAATCATCCAGCAAAGTTTGCCTCAGAGCAGTTGTAACTCAACATCTCCTTTGAACATCTGGCAAGAATAGCAAAATCCTTTAACTGTGGCCAGCACTAATGAAAGGTGCCTCAGGTCACATGTTGCCACAGCTTGTCCACAGCAATGCCAGAGTCTTTCCACACTGATCATCAGACTCTTGCACCAAAGTCTCACTATCAACGGGGTCTTGCTGGACCTCAAGTCTTGCCCCCTCAAGTCTTGCTTGCTTCAAGTCTTGCAGCTTAGTGTGGAAAACAC
>NW_006399831.1:8175380-8185295 GCF_000299155.1 Elephantulus edwardii | reverse complement strand
CGATGGGAAAGTCTGCTGTTAGGGACCTCTCTACTCAGGAGCAACAGTGTCTCTCTGGAGACTAAGGTGTGCCTGATACAAGCCATGGTATTTGCAATCGCTTGTTATGCATCAGAGACTGGAAGGGCTAACTGCAATGGGGGAAAAAGTCAACTTTTAAGCTAACACCATACAGTGACTTTTTTTCTTTTTCATACAGTGACTTTTTAGCACTAGGAAAACAGTGGTGTTTTCTTTCTAGGTCTGGCAATCCTGTGGTCAACTGGGATATTTTTATTTATATCTAACATAAAGTAGAATTTAGTTCTCTAGTATAATTCCCCTGACTTTTACAATAATGACATAATGACTCTCAGAAGAACCCATTAAGTACCACCAGTGATCAACAAGTGAGGAAATTGGCTCTATT
Source organism: Elephantulus edwardii (assembly GCF_000299155.1). Lineage (NCBI taxonomy): Eukaryota > Metazoa > Chordata > Mammalia > Macroscelidea > Macroscelididae > Elephantulus > Elephantulus edwardii. The sequence goes on along the minus strand of NW_006399831.1, from coordinate 8,184,886 downwards.
GAAAAGAAACATTAAAAAAAAAAAAATCACTGCATGGAGTAAGTCAACCCAGATTTATGGTAAGCCTTCACCCAAGGTTTTAGTTATTCATAAGGAGACCATTCATCTTTCTCTCATTGACCATCTAGTAGATTAGCAGTGCAACATTAGCCATTTTAAGCTCCTTTATTGTAGACTGCAACTTGGAAACCACTTCATAGTAACAACAGACATTCTAAGGTTCATCTTGGAAAGGGTTGAAACCAGGCTGCTCCTTGGAGGCAAGGATTTTGAAGCTTTGTCTGACATACTTTGGGCATGTTGCAAGAAAGGACCCGTCCTTGGAAGAGGACATCATGCTTGAAAGAGTGGAGGGACAGTATGTGAGAGAAAGACCATGTATGTGATGGACTGACTTCATGACTGGCGTAATGTAGGTAGATACGTCAGAGACAATGACGTTGGCTCATGATAGAACAGAGTTCAGAGTTATTGTACATAGGGTCCAACTCGATGGCACCTATCCACAACATAGTAGGTCATGTGTGCCTAAATCGAACTGAGGATTCTCAATGGCTAATCCTCTGAACCACAAAACATTACATGTTCTAAATGTCATTTACGTATTGTAGGACTCATCTATGTAAGCAACTGCTTACTCTTTATAATGAATTCAACAAAAAGAAAAGCTCAGCTAAAGCTCACTGGCTTTCAATTTAGTGACTGGTTTCTGAGGCTGCGGATCACGTGGTAGAAAATGTTCCATCTTTCTCCCTAGTAGTCCCTAATGGATTTGAAATATTAGAGAGAAGGCTTTTGGGTTAGTCGTGTAATTCACTAGGGACTAGGCCGCCAGAGCTCTTCCTAAAAAGAAGTTTACATAGATGTTTATGCTCGTTTGTTTTTAATATTTGTTAGACCTTTCGGTTTTTTAAGTTTTACTTTTTATTTAATAGAGAACAATTTGTGCCCTCCTTTCCTGGATAAATCATACTAACTGAAGAATGCTTGGGTTTATTTATCCGAAAACAAAATTTTACTGAGATTTCAGAGTGGTTCTGGTATTACAAGTTGTCTACTCGCTAGAGGGTGGACTCTTAACACAGCCCCACCACCTCCGTTCTCCTCTCAGGACTGCACAGCTGCAACGGGTGAGCTCCACTTGGAGGCTAACAGAATCAAATGCCAGACAAAAGAACACTCTATGAAAAGAGAAATTATTGTTGTATAACATTGAGTATTAACTACCTCACAGCTGACCTCCCAGCGAGTTTTCAGAATCAGTTCAATCGCACATGGCAAGAGGTTACCCATCCTTTTACCAAAGAGAAGCTAAAGGCTTCTGAACAACTTCCTTTGGGTTGGCAGCACAACTTTGTACTACTAAGAAGAGCTCCCTTAACAAGAGGGAAGGAAGAAAGGGGAAACTCGAATCTTAGCCCTACTTGAGGCACATTCAAAAATTCTTAACAGTACACTTCCACACAAGCCGCACCCCTCACCTCACGCACTCGCCCCCAGCGCTTCCTGCAACCAGCTTCACACACCCCCTTCGGCGCCAGAAAAAAAAATGAAGAGCGGGCTAGAACTACACTTCCCAAAATGCCTAGCGGTAGGGTGGGGTCATCTTTTAATTGGTTCACTGCCCCAGAGATTTGTTTATCAACTTCAGTCTCAGATTTGCTCTCCTCTACCTCAGCTTGATTGGTTGGACAGCAAAAGCATGGGAAGGCAGTTTAGTCGTCACTGGCAGCGGTTGAATGGAGACTCTCTATCCTACTGCCTCACGGTACTTGAAGTCTATTCTTGAAGTCTGAGGCCCTCTCTACCTCGGCTGATTCAGAGCAAGCGGACCACATTTCCCAGAAGGCACCAAGGCGCCTGTGCGGCGTGGGGGCGGGGCCTCCCGTCTAGTACAGTCATTCCAAGCTGCTTTGGTGGGACTGTGATGGCCGGAGAAATGACGATCTTAGGTTAGTGATTCCAGGGTCCCTGTTAGCTATGGTGGACACTGATGTGGTCCCAAGCCACCAAAGTGGGCGGGAGTGGTTGCTATGCATCCTAAACCCAGCTGGTTAATGAAGGAAAGATTCCAGTAAGATTATCTAGAGGCGATGTGAAGTTGTTTAAAGAGAGCGCACCTCTAAAAAGACCGGATCCCATCTGTTAAGGCCCAGATAGGATCGGCAGACCAGCTGCGTACATCCCGGTAACATCAGGTCTCGAAAGGCAGGTTTCTTCGTAGACGTCGACTTTGAGTTGCTGGTTGAATTGGGGCCTTAGGAGGCCTCACCGACATGCAATTCCAAGACCCCTTTGGAGAGAAGAGGGGTGGGCAAGCAGCATCAGCACTTTTTGATGCAGAGTTTGGAATGCTTGGATAGAAGAGATCTAGGTCCCTTTAGTGTATAATGCTCTTTTCCCCAGAACTAAGTTGGGAAATAATCTTTGTAGTTAAGGAGAGGATGAAATGCTTCTGAAATTTTGCCCGTTGGAGGAATAAGAGAGTGGGACTGACACCTGGTTTCTTAGGGATTTGTGTTGTTGAGGATGAGAAACAGACTCAGACAAATTGTTGATGTTTTGGTTCTGTGTTATGATAAAGCACACTTAGTCCACTCCTAGTGAAATAAGACATTAATAGGAGCATTAAAGTGGCATCTTCTCATCCGTACTTTGTTTAACAATCTGCATGGTGTTCATAGCAAGTCGGTTTTTTTCACCAGCAAACATTAAGCTGACAGTTCAAACCCTCCCTTTTCTTGCCCTGAAGAAAAGGCTAGACAATATGCTTCTGTTAAAATTACAAGCAAAAGAATCCCAAGAAGCACTGTAGCACGTGAGATCACCCTGAGTACGATACCTTGACCACTGAAAAGAGCGTCAACTATTTGTTAGAGACAGTTTCTGAGTAAGGAATACATTAGTGAGCAAAACCTGCCCACAAGGAGCTTGCATTCATGTTGTCATCAGAATTAATGTTTCTCTTGTCCTAAATATTATCTCTGCAAAAAGTGTGTACTTAATACATATTTAAGTTCGAGACATATTTCAAAGATATTTTATGCCTGTATCCATTGTATCTTCTGGAAGGAAGAGGATAAAGTTCAACCTTAAACTAACAAAGTTTTGTTATAACTCAAATCTCATTGGTTTCAATAAGGAACTCACTGATAGCTGTCTGGCCATTAGGTTTCTGAGGCTGTGAGTCACACTAAAATAGACTGCCTATCTTTGTCTAGTGGAGCAGCTGGTGGCTTTGAACCACTAGAGTGACACCACATTTGGGTTAGCAACAGAACTCCCTATGGACTAAAATACCAGAGCCTGCTGTTTGCTATGGGTATTTTAATAATGGACTTAAAAAATAATGGACTTTTTAAAATCTTTTTCAATTGTGGCAAAAAAATATGTTTTGTTAATAGAAGCATTTACCAGTCATTATTTTTAAATGAAATTCGGTGATCTTGATCATGCAGCCTTTACCACTATTTTTTCCCAAATCCTTCCATCTCTATTTAAGAGTCTACACAATGACTTTTTCCACATTCCTTCTCATCCCCAATAAAGAAAATTTGGTCACTGTATATTTGATAGGCCATGCAAATAAAATCCTACCATGTTTAGTCCGATGGCTAAGGTTGTAAAAATTATTTTGTTGTTGTTGAAAATGTACAGCAAAATATACACCATTTCACCAGTTTCTGCATGTACAATTGAGTGACACTGATTGTATTCTTGAAGTTGTGAAACCATTCTTTTCCCAACTTGTTCCTTCCCCATCAACATATGCTATGTCCCTAAAATTTATTTTTCTCACCTTTTGAATTGTTATAATCGTCTTGAGTCCATATAAATAGTTGTTAAACAGAACACTTCTCAAGTCAGACATCCTTTTACTTAAGAAAAATAGTTTAATTAAGCTAAACTATTGACTGGTCCTTGGAGAACATGCTCAGAAGGGTGGAGGGACAGTGCAAGGAGAAAGACTGATGAGATGGATTGATACAGTGACTGGAGCAATAGGGGTTGGTATGTCAGAATTAGTGAGACTCGCTCAGGAGAGGGAAGGTTTCAGAGCTGCTGTACATAGGGTCACTGTGAGTTGAAGGCGACTCAACGGCACATAACAACGACAGTATTTAGTATAAAGAAGAAAATCTAGGGATATTTTTCATTTAAGGTGAACAGATGATGTCAAATGATCATTGAGGGATTTATTCAATCTCTAGGACTCCAGAATGTCTGGATTTCATGACAATTTAAACTTCTATTCTGGTCAGGATTTCTCCAATAGAATCTTTAATTAAAAGGTTCAGTGATGGTATCCACACACCACCCTGTTCTTTTTTTTAAATAATTTTTTTAAATTTAATTATGATGTTAACAAAAATTTACAGAAATGTGAGATTTTCATTCATTCGTTGTTGCATTTTATCCCTCTTCCTCTCTTCCCCCTCCCCAAGTTGACTTTTATTTTATACTAGTTAATTTACAAAATTCCAATACATTGTTTTTGAGAACAGATTCTTTCCATTTTCCTCACCTCCCCACCCACCAAATTGTACAACCCCATGATTAATTCCCCCTCCCCCTGCATGTTCTCATCCTCTGCTTCTACCCTCCCCCACCCCCTTGGATCCTTATACTCACTCTTCTGATGTTCATGAAGGAAATTACTGACACTTCTGTAACAAAGATAACTAAAGTTATTTATGTTACCTACCATGGAATCTAAACCAACTCATAGTTGACCCTCCTATGGGTTTTCAGAGTTAGTTAATTTTAGATTTAGTTAATAACAGGAAATTACCCATCTTTCTCCTATTGACCAGCTGGCAGATTTGAACCACATGCCTTTGGTCTGGAACTTCAGTTCCTTACCTCAGAGCCATCAGAAACTGATCTAGAAATTCCTTGACACAATTACTAGATTATATTCCTTGTTGACGCATATGTGAACTACATGTACAGCCACACAATTTTCTGTTATTTTAGTTGTGTTATAGCCAGTTTGCATTATTGAAAACTTAATCTGTGAGAGAAAAGTAGTCAGTAGTCCTACCACTTGCACTCACTTATTGTTGGCGAGTCAAAACTGATCCATATGTGGCCTGTGAATCACACAGGAGGCGATTGCTCATCTGTCTGCCTCAGAACGGCTGGTGGATTCGAACAGCCAACCTTTGTGTTGATAGCACATCTCCTTACCCACTGAACCACCAGGGCTCCTTATAAAAGAATGTATTTTCAGCTTGTATCCTTAGAGTGATATTAAAAGGACTTTGCTATAATAATAGTTGGATAAAATGTATCTTTTTACTTGCCTGTGTTTCAGGATCAGCTGTTTTGACTCTCCTATTGGCTGGCTATTTGGCACAACAGTATTTGCCCTTGCCTACTCCTAAAGTGATTGGCATTGACCTTGGTACAACATACTGTTCTGTTGGGGTGTTTTTTCCTGGCACAGGAAAAGTGAAGGTCATTCCAGATGAAAATGGGCATATCAGCATACCCAGTATGGTTTCCTTTACTGAAAATGGTGTGTACGTGGGGTATGAAAGCTTAGAGCTGGCAGATTCAATTCCTCAGAACACAATATATGATGCCAAACGATTCATAGGCAAGATTTTTACCCCAGAAGAGCTGGAAGCTGAAATTGTCAGATACCCATTTAAGGTAAGTTATTAATCTAAAATTGATTATAATTTTCATTCAGCATACCGTTTTGGAAAATGCTTCAGATTCAAGTTACAGGACATTTTGCCTCATACCCACCTTAACTGTTTGACTAAAGACAGACTTGCTTTCATAAAGATTATAGCTAAGAAACTTCTATGGATCTCAGATCTCTGTGACACATGGGGTGGGGTCACCATGACTCCAAGTTGACTTGACAGCATTGAGTTTTGTTTTGTGTTGTTGTGTTTTGTTTTGGTTTTTTTTTAATTTGTTTTCTAGTTATTATTTAATCATTGCTTAATAATATAGGTGAGAAAATGGTATCTTGTGTTAATTTTTATTCCTGTAATTTGAAGTTGTCTTTTAATTTTCTTTAATCATCATTATTTGCCCTTTTCCCCATTTTTCTTTTGGAGTACTTATCTCTTGAAGAAAGATAATAATGCAGTGGTTAAATAGTTAAATACTTGGTTCGTAACTGCAGTTTGTGTTGGTAGGTACTGTAGAGTCAGAACTGACTTACAGCTAGCCCTCACTCGGAATTTCACAGGCTGTAAATTACATGGGAAAGGATTTTTCATCATTCTCCAATTGAGTAGCTTATTTTGGTTTCCTTTTCTGGGCTTTTTCCCCCCTAAAGCTTTTATATGTGTATTTATTGATTTTAATTCTTTTTCCTTTTAAAATATATAAATCTAAATAATTAGATTCCAAATGCGTAGTTATAATAAATGGTGATGTTATTAAATAACTTACCTGTTAAAATTTTCAACATTTTATATCTATTTTTCAGAGAATGAAAAAAAAAAAACCCACTGCATTTCTTAATTTATTCCTTTGTTCCTTTTTAACTTACTAGGTTTCATTATTGATTTATAATCTTTCTTATTGGATGCTAAAATAATCTAAAACTATATATTTATTTTGGCTACCTCTTAAATATGCATGTGCACAATGCACACTTTGACATTTTTCATTTTTCCCCCCACAGGTTTTAAACAAAAATGGAATGGTAGAGTTTTCTGTGACAAGTAATGAAACCATCAGTGTCTCCCCAGAACATGTTGGCTCTCAGCTGTTATTGAAGTTAAAGAAAATGGCAGAAGAATATCTAGGAATGCCAGTTGCCAATGCTGTCATTTCTGTGCCAGCAGAATTTGACCTAAGGCAGCGAAATTCAACAGTTGAAGCTGCTAACCTTGCAGGTAATAACATTGCCCTTGCTTGTGATGCATTTTTCTCAGACTTTGATTTGGTTGAAAATCTTCTATAATGAAGTACATTGAAAGTTACATAACTATAGGTCCATAAGTAAACTGAATAGTAGGTAAATTACATAATTGTGACACAAGCTTTCAAAATGGTAATTTTGAAAATGTTGTAGCGCAATAGGAATTGTGTATATTATGACAATAACCAGGGAGCTCTCTGAAGGTTTAGTAGGTAGGCAGTTATGCCGCCAACTCAGAGGCTAGCAGTTCGAATCCACCAGCTGCCCCATCGAAGAAAGATCGGAATTCTCCTCTCAGATGATTGACAGTCTTTGAAAACCAGCTGTAGGGTTAACTATGAATTGGTTCTGACTTAATGGGAATGAGTTTTGCATTTTGAATCAGATATTATGTAGGCAAAGGCTAAAAGAGAACATGGGCATGTGTTAACAATAAGGGATTTCTTAGGTCCTTTTGGCTACTTTAAAGGTGAATATGATAGTTAAAAATATTTGAAGTGGGGAAGAATTCATTTAATAGATATGTAAATATGTACTGTTGTAAATCAGGAAATAAAGATAGAATTCAAGTATATAATTTTTGACATTTTGTCTGGACAGTACTTTGTCATGGGCACTGTGCTGTCAGCATGTTTAGCAGCATTCCTGGCTCCTCATAGCACCTTCCCTCCAGATAGTGATGATTTAAAGTGTTTCCCCACATTACATCATGTCCTGTAGGGCCAAAAGCTAGTTAAGAAGCAGTGGTGCCTGCCAGAAAGTAACATACTATGAGAAGAAAAACAGCAGAGTCAGAGCTGCTCGTGGTAATTAGAGGGTAGGAAGTTTACAGGTTTTAAATAGTGTCACCAGGTAGGATTCTTTGAGAGAATGACATGTTAAGCAGATTTGAAGAAAGTAACTAAATGGGGATATGCAAAAGCAGTACAACAGCCATAAAATGAGACTACTATACTGGTAGTGGTGAGAATAGAAGGGAGATCATTATGGCTGGAGCAGAGTGAATAGTGAAATCAGAGGGCTAAACATCTAGTCTTTGGGCCTTTGGATAAATTCCTCACAGTCTGAATAGTGCTAAGACTCCTGATAGATAATGCCGTCATGCTTTTCAGTAAGAAGAAGGAGCACTGAATAAGTCACTTTATGTAAGAATTTGCTACTTGGCGGGGCGGTGGGGGAGGCATGTTTGTCATTCACTGTCTGGTTTTCATTCTATCTAGTAAGGACTCTTGTAATTCTACTTTGTAAAGTATTATGAAGCATCACTCATTATATATTTTAATATCAATATCAAGAAACTGGTTCCTTAGGAATCTCATTTGCTTTTAGTTGATAATTTTCCAACGAATGCTTTCAGAAATGCATTTGGGGAAATCAACTGCCAAAGCTGACCTATGCTTACACATTTACCATTTATCCTTTCTTCAAAATCAGATTTACTGTTTCACATTTGCCATTAAGTATTTGTATTTTGAGTATTTTTTAAAGTATCATTGTAGCTACTGGAGCATCTCACTTAGACTTTTTTTTATATATATAATCATTTCTGTGCATTCTTCCATTTCTTTGTTTTATTGAAAAAGTCATTTTTAAAAGCATGGTAAGCTTTCCCACTTCCACAGTTACTAATTTTAGTACAGAAAGATTACAGTACAGAGTGATTAAATTTTATTGCTCATGTAGTTCCAAATAGAATATGAAAATTAGAAGAGGCTGAAAGTTTGTTGGTTTTTTTAAAAATCAATTAATAGAGTGTCTTACTCACATGACTCTTGGCCTTTATTACTTTCTATTCCAACCTTATTTTAGAATAATTTTAATGACACCTTTTAGAAGAACCTACATTTATCCTTCTCTTTTTGTTGTTTTTATTGGATTTGTGATTCTTGCATACAATAGAAGATACTGATAGACTGTTAGGTAGAGTGAAAAGGAGTTTCATCTAGTGCCCTCTCATGAATTGTTCTTCCTTCCAATGACTCTCATAGGACTGAAGATCTTAAGAGTAATAAATGAGCCCACAGCAGCTGCTATGGCCTATGGTCTACATAAGGCTGAAGTCTTTCACGTCTTGGTAATAGATTTGGGTGGAGGAACACTAGATGTATCATTATTAAATAAACAAGGAGGAATGTTTTTAACCCGAGCAATGTCTGGTAAGAAAATTTTAAAGAAATTCAAGTAGTGTTTTCTTTAATGTAAGTAATGTGTAACCCATTCATACACCACTTCCCCAAGAATTCTTTATTCCCTTTTGGTAATATACTATATATTCAAATATTTTATGTATGTACATACATATATACAAATGTATATATACTTAGAGTAAAAAGTTAAGTCTGAAAAAACAACTTGCCATTCAGTCAATTAAATATGTATATTCATACTGCTAGTCATAGCAGCTGAGCCAGTAGGACTGTTCATGGAGAGAAAAATCCTTTTAGAGTGAAAGATACTCATTTTATTTCATCTGATAATGTTTTACAAAATGAATGTTGTTATTGTTGTTGATTGCCTTTGAATCAAGCATGACTCACAGCGACCCTGTGAACATAAGGCCTGAAGCCCCTCTATAACTATCGATGCTTATAAAAATATCATAAGGTTTTTGGAG
>NW_006399831.1:8167538-8175280 GCF_000299155.1 Elephantulus edwardii | reverse complement strand
TACCCTTTATCATCATTAATAATGTTGTTTGCTGTCGAGTTGAGCAAGACTCATAGTGACCCTATGAACAAAAGACCTGAAGCCTTTCGATAACTATAATTTGTCAAAGTTCATAGAGTTTCCAGAGGCATGTTTAGGAAGTGGATGCCACTCCTGCTTCCAAAGGAGGAAATTATACTAATAATCATATTATTTATATCAATAATGATATTACTAATAATGATCAGTATCATTGATATTAATAATAGGAAATGATAGAATTTTGCATTCTAAATCTTTTTTATAGATTTTTTTTTTCCAAAGGAATTAAGCTCATTTGAGAAGTTGAATTTTAAGTTATGTGTAGTCTCACTTCGACATTTTCCCTTTTCTTAACCGGATTCTCATTAGAACCAAGTTCAAGTGCCAGAGATTTACACTACTTTATGTGTTAGCCTTTTTTCCTGTTTCTTTACTCTTAATCATACCAACAGAAATAACAACATAAAGTTTTTATTTTATTAATTTTTAATTATAAGAACTGGGGTTTTTTTTCTGTTGGGAATAATGACCTTTGGTGGTTTTAAATGGTTACTTAAAAACCAATTGTGTTCTCAGTCTCTATTTTCTGAAAAATTATTTAGTATGAGATACTTTCTTATATTAATTTATGTAAGCAACAGTTTTTTTAATAGTATATATTTGGGTTGAAATTCTTTTAACCCGTTATTTTAAATTAGTCTCTCTCTTGATAAAATCTTTATAAGAAATGATAAATTATTCCCAGAATATTTTTAGACATACACCAACAGACATGCAATAAATAAGCAAAAATATGTTTCTTTTTAACTTAGGAAACAATAAACTTGGAGGACAAGACTTCAATCAGCGATTGCTCCAGTATATCTATAAACAGATCTATCAAATGTATGGGTTCATTCCTTCTAGAAAAGAGGAAATCCACAGATTAAGACAAGCTGTGGAAATGGTGAAATTAAACCTGACGCTTCATCAGTCAGCACAGATGTCCGTGTTACTCTCCGTGGAGGAGAAGGACAAAAGTGAACCTCAGAAAAGTGACACTGAGCTGGGAAAGGACACACTCTCTCCAGAACAGGACCGTCATGTGAACAGGGTGTTTGGAGCTGATCTGTCTGATAAGAAGGGCAGAGAAAATAAAATTTTGTTTGAAACAGAAATATCACGGACACTCTTTGACACCCTCAATGAAGATCTATTCCAGAAAATACTAGTGCCCATTCAACAAGTATTAAAAGAAGGCCATGTGGAGAAGACTGAGATAGATGAGGTGGTTTTAGTTGGAGGCTCTACACGTATTCCTCGAATCCGCCAGGTCATTCAGGAGTTCTTTGGAAAGGATCCCAACACTTCGGTAGACCCTGACCTAGCAGTGGTGACAGGAGTGGCTATCCAAGCAGGAATTGATGGTGGCTCCTGGCCTCTCCAAGTCAGTGCTTTAGAAATTCCCAATAAGCATGTACAAAAAACCAACTTCAACTGAACTATGGCAAAATAGTTATTATTTGTGATCATTTGATGACTTCTTCCCTTTTGTCAGTCACCACCTCCAGAACAGAACATATCGATAATATCTTAAAATGTTACCTTGAAAGAAACATTCCTTACATATCTACATGACATTTCTGCATTCTATTTTGTTTAGGAGGAGATGTGAAGAGAGTACTCCTAAGTTGATTTTGGAGAGGTTTCATTCTAACAAGTCCTTTCTAAAATAATAGATAAAGATGATAAAAAACTGTAGCAGCATGGGTGGCTGTTTGTCTGGATTCTGGAAGTAGATAATCATAATTTAAAATTGCATTCTGTAAAAATACCAATTTTAAGATTTCCAGTTCTTACTAAATTGTATTAGTAGGAGCTGGTGATTAATTACTTAAGTTATCACATGTAACTATTCATTTGAACTATAATGGAAAGAAAGTGTGGATGTCAGGTAGTTGGCATCAGCTGGAAGATAACAGTATTACTGACATAAGCTGCTTATATAATTTATTGCCATGTTATATAGGAAATATACTTTCATAAATTCAGTGTCCCATTATTAATCTTATTCAAGTAATTTTTATTTTCCAGATTTCTTGATTTATTTACCAGATGAGGCAATTTATTTTCTTTCTAAAATAGCTATAGGTTAATTCAAATTTTTCAGTATGATATAATAGAAATACCTAATTTCTATTCTAATCCAAAATCTGCTGTACATCATTCCCTGCTTGGAGTTCTGTAGTTCTGTTGTACTTGAAATTAATTGGAAATTATTAAGCATGTCTTTACAGTGTGTTACTGGCACAGTAAAAGCTTTCCTTTTTGTATTTTTGCTATTTAATACCTGTGAAGACTTAGGTAATTTGCTGCTATATTGGTTTTGCTTTTCTTTTTTTTTTTTCCAGACAGTAATGTAGAATTCATCCCAAGTTGCAGTTATCGAATAGTACTTTATATTATTGTGATTTTCCACCATGTTTATTTATCAATGGGGGGAAATCACGTGATTAGTTTTAAAAGCACTCATAATGTTCCCCTATTAAACATTTTAAGTTATTTAGTCTTTTTTTATCCTTGAATGTCTAACTAGAATGAAAATTGTACAAATGTTGGGAATAATTTGGAAATCTGAAATCTAAGCATTTGTAACAGCTTTTTTTTTTTTCTTTCATTTTAGAAAAACAGACCAAGATAGGAGGGGGCATATGTATATGGCAGTCTGTTTCTGTGATGTCCATATTGAGAATATAAATAAATATTTCACATTAGTAGAAGTATAGTTTATACTAATATAAGAAATTACACTCTGGTCAATATGTTAATATAAAGTGTATTTCCTTCATCTCTTGTTCAGTTTGAAAGGTATTGAATTTACTTTACAGTCTCTGAAGAAGAGAACTCGGATAACTCAAAATTAAGCAGATTTAAATATTACCGCTTTCCATTCTAAAGAGATGAATTTTGTTGTTGGTCTTTTGCAAATCTGATAAAAAAAATGTTTCTAAGCAATGAAATTGCTTTTTGCACAGATTTCAATCAAATGCTTTGTGTCCAGAATAACTATAGTAGGTACGTAGAAAAAAGTCTGCTGTATTTTACTTTAGAGCTAATGGAGAAATGCTAAAGAAAGGCCCACTCTGTTAGGAATATGCGTAAGTATTCTTTTAGACTTTAAATAGAAATCTTTAATGCATTTTAGAGTTGATCAAAGTCTTTGCTTAAAACTATTCAGTTTATCTTAGAATCTCTTCATAAAAACATCTGTTTTAAGTTTAAAACTAATTTATTAAAGGTTAAAACTTAAATATTTGAGTACAATCTGTACTTTTTAAGGAAACCATTTGAAAAACTAGTTAATTTCATAGTCAAATTGGAATTGAAATAATCTGAAACATGGATGGCAGTGTTAGGATTTGGGGCAGTAATTTAGCATAGTCTCTGAATCTTAATAAAGAATGTCTACTCTAAGTCATGCCTTAGAAACTAGAAAGAATTTTGAAATCTGTGTAGTTGGTTTGTTTTATTAATATTAATTCATCCTGAAGTGGATCATACATGTGTAAAAATCTGAAGACTTTTTTTACAAAGAAAACTGAATAAACTTTAATTGTACATCTAGCTAGTGTTTTTTAAAGTGCATACCTTTTAAAACATCTTGTCTGAGTAGAAAATGTGAATGAGTAATTTATATCAGGATGTTTTTGGTACTATGTTTTCACTTAAACCACTAACTTATCAACAGAAGCTATTTCATGTAAAATGTACCAAATATTATAGTTACTGTGTATCGCAGATTGTGCCTCAATTTTGTGCATATACAGGTAATTTACATTTTAATGTAAATAAATATCATTTTGCAGTTTTTTAAAACTGTGCATTTTATTTTCTATTCAAGGTAGGTCTGACTACATTTTAAGCTATTTAAGTAGTTAAGTAGGGATGGAGTTAATAATATGCTCCTAACAGAAAAAATCTGTAACTCTTGCTAGTTCCAAAAAACATACATTGCTCTGCATCCTGACTGTACCAGATGTTGCCTATATACTTTTCTACTCATTCTCCAATTTAAGAGTTTAACAAATAGAAACTATTTCTAGAATTCTGAAAATAATACAACCAAGAACAAAATTATTCTAGAGAGTCAATAAATAACCATCTTCTATAACACCGCTCCTGCAGAAGGATTACTTACTGGTTAAGTAGATTGTGTCATAAATTTGCAATAAAGTTTATTTATTCTTTGAAACAGAGTATCTCAGTATTTTTAAGAAATTCTAAAAAAAAAATACGTTGATTCTCTGCAGTACTAGTTGATGAGGTTTCTTCGTGGTTGATCTAACCATTATTACTGAGAAACGCAAATGTAGTGGCTCAGTCATGTTTAATAAACAAAATGTCAAAATTTGTGTTGATATTTCTAATATAACAATAATTCCCACCTCAAGATTTTCCTCTTGTATGGGAAGATAAATTTTATACCAAATATTATATGAAAAACCATATGCTTATTCAGGAATTGAAGGAATCATGTAAGTTGGAATTTGTCTTGTATCAGATCACAGGAAATGAGCTGCTTCCTGCAGACAAGAGGTAGCATGCAGAGGGAGCATAAGAGTCTATACCTGTGAAATACTTATTTCCTGAGCTAAGCATTAGGTTGACAATAGAGAGAAATTTGGCTTCATTTACAAGAGAACTCTCTTTATGATTTGCTTCCTCTGATTCTCAATAAATACACAGAGAGGCATAGCGATTTGAACTGCTGGACCCGTTTTTTATGCTGTTATACTTCTTGATGTTTTGTCTCGTTATTAGTTATTAATATACTTTACCCTCGGTCTGTAACACTCTTGTGTATCCTTTCCCTTAGAATTTAGGCACGGTACTCGTTTTTGCAGATGAATACAATACAGAAGTATAGAGATTTCCATATCCAAGATTAGGTTGTAAAGCAACTGGCTTCTATTTGGGGTACATGATTGCTGGTTTACAGGCTCACTCTTTGAGTTCCTCTGCTATTGAAAAAAAAAGGCCTTAAAAGTGCAGCAATGAACAAATGGAATTACAAAATCTCTGTAGATGTTCGTTGAAATTAATAATAATTATTAAAACATTTTAAATAAGGAGCTCTGGTGGCCTAGTGGCAAGACGCTGCACTGCAATCCCAGACGTACACGGTTCAAATCCACCAGATGCTCTGCTGGAGAAGGAGGGGGCAATCTCCTGTACCAGTCAGATCTGATTTGACGGTACACGTAAAAATAAAACAATAAAAATAAATATCAAAAAAAACCCACATTTTAAATTAAAAAAAAGGAAAAAAATGCTATCTACTGGCGGGGAAGAAATTGCTAAAGGAAAGGGGACAAGTCTTTTTACTGAACACTAGGGTTTCTTTGCATAGTCTATCGCCAATAAGACAAACAGATTGCAATATCCATAAACATTTTATTACACAGATCTGGGAGACAGGGAATCACCTCCAAGACTGCTTCCCCGTCTGGGAGTGGTCACTGGGTTTTATACTAGGGTGAAACACTAGCTCCTTTAACAATGTGCTTGTTAGTATAAAAAAGTAATTTCTACATCTGAAAAGAACAGTTCACATTTAAGTATCAGTAATTCAGGAAGGACACAATTCTCATCCTGGCGAACAGGCAGTTTAAGAAACAGCCTCAGATCTAGGAGAGATTCATTTCCTCTTCTGGTAAACAGATCAAACTACATGACTAAAGACAGGAAACAGAATTTGGAGGCTAGGAATCTAGTTTTGCAAGCTGAAAAAAAGGAACTAGTTTTATAACTGATATATATAAAGAATTCTGAATTTATTAATACCACCCTATTCTGGTATGAAAAATAATGCATATGAATTTTATGAACTTTGTACTTAAACCAGTATAGTAGTATTTTCTAACTTGAGAGAGACTGAAGAGCATTATACTGAGTGAATTAATTCAGTCCCACAAGGACAAGTACTGTGGTGTTATTGTAGGATGTAAAAACCATTATTGTAGAATGAGTATGAGGATTAAAGTGGGGAAAGGGGGGAGCAGATGGGTGAGGATGTGCAGGGGGGCAGGCGTTAATTATGGGGTTGTACAATTTGATGGGTGGGGAGTTGAGGGAAATGGGAAGGATCTGGTATGAAAAACTGCACTATCCATAAATGCACTTTATTACACAGATCTGGGAGACAGCGAGTCACTTCTAAGACTGCCTCCCCATCTGGAAGTGGTCATGGTCTTATATACTAGTGTGAAACTCCAGTTCATTTAACAATGCACTTTTCTTAGTAAAAAAGGGTAATTTCTACATCTGAAAATGACAGTTGCCATCTATGTATCAGTAATTCAGGAAGGCCCCAGTTCTCTTCCTGGTAGCAGGCAGATTAAGAATACAGTTTACATATGACTGGAGAACCAGCATCACCAGGATCTAGGATAGATGTATTTCCTCTTCTGGTAAACAGACAGATCAAACTACTCTACATGACTAAAGACAGGAAACAGAGACTTTGGAGGCTAAGCAACTAGTTTTGCAGGCTGAAGAAAATAACTATAGTTTATAACTGATACTATATAGAGAATTCTGAACTTATTAATACCATCCTATCCCCCCCCCCTTTTTTATATAAGTTGTATCTATAAGGCAAATATACCACCCCATCACTTTGGGCATGTTATTAGAAGTGGGTATTCCTTGGAAAAAGACATCATGATGAGACAGATAGAGCGTGAGTGAAAGAAGAAGACCTTCAACAGAATGGATTGACAGTGACTAACAATTGGGCTTGAAGATGGTGGAGTTATGGCAATAGTACACTAATTTTTCCATAGGGTCACTGATTCATGGTCCTCTTGAAGGCACCAGACAACATTATTTGAAGGGATACAGAAAAACCAGAAAGTAAGCAAAGATGATCAGTCTGTTGTCAATTTATATGGGATTATATAAAAATATAACAAGAAGGGCTACATTTTGCCTCATAACTTCGTGCCTTGTCTTGGAAGCTTAAAGTTCTTGCAAGTTATTGTCAACCCTGTTGTTGTTGAGTTCTCTTGACTCAGAACTGATTTATAACTAACCCTCCAGAGGGTTTTTGGAGGCAATAAATCATACAGGAGGAGACTGCCCATCTTTCTCCAGCAGAGCAGTTAGTGGATTCGAATCACATGCCTCTGGATTTACAGGGCAACCAGAGCTCCCTAAGATTTGCCCTGTTTTAAATCTAAAAAAAAAAAAAATTTAAAAAATGCTTTAAAACAAAGCATTTTGTTTTCTTTTGAAAGACCCCCGAACCGGTGGTCCTATCCCGAGCGGACGGCGAAGACCCGAGACTCCAAGACACCGGCTTGATGCAACAGCAAGAGGAGAGGTTTATTGCGGAGCTCCGGGCTGACACATATCTCTCACAGGAGATAGAGGAGTCGACCTCGAGCAGACAATTTTGGCTCTTTTTATACACTTTAGGGGGATACAACAGAGTGTCAGCTTCTCATTGGGTGATAAAAGCACAGTTTGAATTCATTGGTTCAGTTTTTGCTCATGGTTTACACAGCATATTTGCACATGTGGCAGTTAGACAGATCTTAAGTCATCAGTATATTTGCCCAACCTTTGTGGTTAGCTATTTCCTGGAACTATAGGGTGGTTTCACAAATTCTTAAGCATACAATGAGTTCAAACTCCAGGGCAGTGGAAAAGCACAAGACACATGGGTTATCAGTCGGGAA
>NW_006399831.1:8165670-8166958 GCF_000299155.1 Elephantulus edwardii | reverse complement strand
ATAATGTCCTCCAGGGTCACCTATTTTGAATAATATTGCATGAGTTCCTTGTTTTTCAATGCAGCATAATATTCCATTGTGTGAATATACCACAGCTTCTCTATCCATTTTTTTGTTGATAGGCACTTAGGTTGTTTCCAACTCCTTGGTACTGTGAACAAAGCCGCAATAAACATGGGTGTGCACATATCTTCTTGGATATCTCTTATGGTCTCTTCTAAAATAGAAGACTTTGCTTCGCTAAAGTTATTTTGATATTTAATCAGGAACAAATATAATATGTCTTGTCTTACCATTATACTATTATGTAAGGGTGGCTTATTGTTATTTACCATAAAGTCATAACAGATCCATATCTGACCCTCTGGTGGGTTTTCAGTCAGTTACACGGCAATAGATGGCCGATCCTTCTCCTGTGGAGCAGCTGATGGTCTTGAACCACATGCCTTTGGGATGGCAGCACAGGTTCTTGCCATTAGACCACCAGAGCTCCCTAGGAATTGCACTGCCAGTGTAAAGATGCACTGCCTGTATGCATCGGCTATTCCATGGGAGAAAGATGAGCAGTCTCCTCCCTTATGATTGCCTCTGAAAAACCGTTGGAGCGTTAGCTGTGGGTTGGTTCTGACTGCATTGTACACAAAAACAATAATGCAATCTATCCAAAGGACCTCTTCCAGGTGACTCCTAGTGAGGTGAGCATCTATGGAACAGTTAAGGGCTTGGCTGGTACCAAAAGGTGACAGTTTGAATTAACTGATCTCCCAGAGAAAGAGGTGACAGTCATCCTCTGTTAAGACTTACAGACATGGGAAAACAGATGGGGCAGTTCTCCTCTGTCCTGTAGGGTTGGTATTAAGCGAAATCAACTGTTATGACACTTAGAGTCCTTTCTGAAATACATCAGACAGAAACCTAGTCTTTGATCTTCATCAGAGTGCACTAATCTGTTTCATCAAGCAAGATGGTGTCATCTGTACACTGCAAGTTGTTAATGCGTCTTCCTCCAAGCTTGATGCTGAATCTTCCTCATTATAGTCCATATTCTCACATTATTTGCTCAGCATAGATTGTAGCATGAGGAAAGGATACAACACTGTCACATATTTTTCCTGATTTTAAACCACACAGTATCCCTTTGTTTTTAGTTGAATGGACTGACTGCTTCCTTGTCTCTGTACCGGTCTGTGCAAAATTAGGGATTTTTAATTTATCATTCTTTGTAACTTACTGATGTTATTGCTATGTGCTTTCTAAGAACAGATCCATAGATGACCCTCCAGCAGGT
>NW_006399831.1:8163957-8165025 GCF_000299155.1 Elephantulus edwardii | reverse complement strand
ATTTACAAAGACGTGCAAAATTCAGTTGTTCAATCTCAAGTCTCATTTGTGTCACCAATTCTGTACATTCTGATTACTATACTTTCCTCATTACTGTCTGACTACCATACCTTCTTCATGCTTTCCAAATTTTGCATTTCCGTTACCTATTAATGCTTCCGAATTGCATGTTTTAGGAAAACTAATTTAGCAGACCAGTAGATTTAGAGTCTGGTTGGCATGGATTAAAATCTTTGCTGTGAAATTTAGACATACTATTTAGCTTTTTCATTTTTAAATAACTAAGAGCAATGATATCAGTTTGAAGAATAAGGTGTGCCTGATTCAGGCCATGGTCTGAAGAAACGGTTAAGTCTTAGAGAATGCCAGAGTGCTCCTTAGAGGTGAAGATGACAAAATTTCATCATTGATACTTCATCTTTTGACATATAGCTAGATAAGGCTATTCCTGGGAAAGGGACATCATGCTAACAGAGGGTCAGTGAAGGAGAGGAAGACCCCTAATGAGATAGACTTTTATGATGACTTCAAAAATGGTCTTACTGTGTCAGAGATGATGAGGATGGTACAGGACAGGGTAGGTTTCAGGTCACCTGTTCATAGGGTTGTTTTGAATCATACTCTACAGCACCTAACAATAACAATGACAACAATAAGAACAACACTATGTACTAATAACGTCTCAACAACATCTAATCATTAGAATAATATTTGGATAGAAATTACATTTTATAAGTGCTGAAATTAATAGTTTACATAACATGCCTAAATTTAAAGATCTCCTCATTAGGATTTATGTTAAATAAGTTCATGTATTAGATTAAATCACCTGAAGTTGGCTTTTTAAAAAAATTTTAGTAGTTCAGAAATGTCAAATACAAATAATTTAATTAGATTCAGCCTCTATAAATCCTTTTGGGTTTCCAGGCATTGACCAAGTATTGTAGTTGTTCTCTTTTGACTCCTATGTCTCTGAATAAAAACTTATCTGGTAGAAATTGAGGGATGAAGATGGGTGGGTAGAGAGAGGGTGTCAATCATGTTGTTGTTGTTGTTGTTGTTATGTGC
>NW_006399831.1:8154086-8162622 GCF_000299155.1 Elephantulus edwardii | reverse complement strand
GAAGGATCTTTTGGGTAAAATAATGTATGAAAACTTAGTAAATAAATCAGTATGAAATTGAATAAAAATCTGCTTATTGTCTCTGAAGTCAGTTACCTAATATCTCAATGTACCCATCTGCCTTTCACCTTCATAGCTATTAATCTTCATTCATAGTCATCAGATATGCTTTTACGGCTTTATTTATTATATGTGGAGAATTATTCACAGTCTAAGTAGAGCCACTATTGTTGTTGTTGATTGCCTTCAAGTTGAGCAAGACTCATATTGACCCTATGAACAAAAGGCCTGAAGCCTTTCTATAACTTTCAACGTTTACCAAAGTTCATAGAGTTTCTGGAGGCATGTTGTTCAGAAGGTGGATGCCTCTCTAGTCCAGTCACTTCATTTTATATGTAGAAAAGCTTGTTTTCCCTTCCCAGTAACCATTTTAACCCACCTACTAGGGGGTGAGAACAGCTGTAAAGTGCATAAAAGCTTCCTATATTATGTGTCCAAAATTGAGTTTAGCACCTGCTTGCTCCTTCAGTTACGATTCCCTTCCAGTTTTCTGATTGGTATTATTCTCTTAGTCACCTAACTTCAACCTCAAAATCATGATTGATACATCTTCCTACTTACCTCAAATCTCTAGTTATTATCTTTTCACTAGAATGTATTTTTAATTCATCTTTTTCTTTATTTTTGGAGCTATCTGACTGTGTGTCACACAAACATCCATTTGTTTATCATTTATTCATTCTACCTTGTCACAGGTAGCTTGATAGCACATAACAACAAAAACTTTTTCCTAATTCATTGTTTACAACTGGACTAAATTACTTGGATGACACAGGGAAGGGTCTTAAATTATAAACTAACTAACTTCCCACCTAGATTCCTGAAACACTTGATTATTCCCCAAACTGAAATTAACTAAACAACAGTTGTCAGGTGTATGAAAAAGAATGTGGCATCTAATTTATGGTCCGTTCTCCATGTTGGTCCTTGGCTTTTTTTCTGACTGATGATATTAAATTTACTATTGTTTCATTCCTATCTTGTAATCAATTTGATTCCAGCGTATTACATGAAGCTCACATATATGGTTATTGTTTGGAAAAAAAGCAAAATTCTGTCCTGTTATCACTAACATCTTTTTTATCACAAAGGCTTTATTTTCTCTGTCTTCTTTTCAACATTTGATTTACAATCTCCTATAATTATCAATGCTTGTTGATTGCATGTTTAAACAATTCTAGACTTTAGTGAGGGGAATAGTGGGGGTTATTAGTATGATTCAGGCCATGATCTTCTCAATTGCTTGTTATGCATCGGAGAATGGGGCAATGAGTAAGGATGACAGAAGAGTCAATCCTTTGAGCTGTGGTACTGGAGAAGAATATTGAACATACCGTGTACTACCAAGAGAACAAACAAGTCAGTCCTGAATAGGGTGAAATCAGTTTGTTCCTTGGAGGCAAGAATTTTAAAACTCTGTCTCACACACTCTGAGCATGTTTTCAGGCTGAACCAGTTCTTGGAAAAGGATATCAGGCTTGGAAGGGAAGTGGGTGAGTGCAGGAAAGGAAGACCTTGGATGAGATAGATTGACACAGTAACTGTGGCAATGGGGTCAGGTGTGTCAGAGATGGTGAGGTTGGCTCAGGATAGGGTCAAGTTCAGAGCCATTGTTTATTATAGTGTTGCTATGAGTTATAGTCGATTCAAAGACACATAGCAACATATATGAACAATTTGTTGTAGTTGTGTAAAGAACCGACCCATAGCTGACCCTCCAGTGGGTTTTCAGAGGCAGACGATTGCACAGAAGATTGCTCATCTTTCTCCTGATATGAACAATGGAAACACTAATTTTATTTTGAGATAGATATATTGATATTTCACTCTCACTGATTTCATTGTATTTCAGGATAGATACTGACATTTTCTTTTGACAACAAATTTAATGTTATTCTTTTTCAATTTGTTATTCCCACCCAGGTTCAAAATAACAATACCGGTCCATTTCAGCTCCTTATTGCCTACATTACCAATTGTCAAGTGTATAACTTCAATTTTGACAACTTTCAATTTTTTCAGATTCATAATTCATACAGTTATTAATGGATATTTGTGATTGTTTCTACTAATCTTGAATTGTGCTACATCAACAAAAGAAGGTTCTGAAGGTACATTCTGCTTTCATTAGGCAGTCCTTCCCTAGCCATGTCTTAAGTGCATTCCAATTTGAGTACAAGGGGGAAAACTTATCTTACAGATCTATATCAAACATTCACTTATCAGTATTCACAAGATTTTCACTGCTCATTTTTTTAGAAGTAGCACCGAGTTCTTTAGTCAATAAATTTCCAAAATTTCCAGTTTTTTCCAACACTGCCTAGTCAATAAATGTCTACTTTTTTGCCACATATGTGTAACATATTATTTTTAGTATGAAATAGAACTCAACTGTATCATTTCTTTTCTTAAATTCCCAGTCTGTTCCATTTTCCTTTTATAATATAATTTCTAGCATGTCTTCAAATTACCTCCCACCTCTATTTTTTTAATGCCCTGTCAATTGCCCAGGACTTCTCAAATTGTATATTCTTGCCTAAAAACTCTACTGTTTAGTGATAGTCATCATATTAGGACTCAAATTTTTCCAACATTAGTAATACTAATGATGAGGATAAACTTAAAATTGATTCCCAAAGAGTGGAGGTCAGACATCCTCTGTCTTCCATTTTTACAAATTCTGACATGAGCTGACCTTGCCAAAACATTATCTTTTTACTGAATTTGACAATCAGTTAAAATGGCTACACTGAGCTAACAGAGTATACTTACACTTAAAGAGTTTATTAAGGCCATGACTGACGACAATTTCGGATCGGTATCAGAAAGTATTAGGCAGTCTATCTTCGGTGCAAGCTCTCTCAGATCCTCTTGGCCCTGCAGGGCTTTGCCAGACCTTATCTATCCTCAGTGCCTCTGCTGCTTTAGTGTCTTCAGTGTCCTAATTCCTGACTCATGGGACAACTCTTTTAGAAAGTTCCTTGTATCACTTCTCTCTGCTTTTTCTGTTCTTTGTCTTTTATGGTTTGTTTTGGTTTGGTTTGGTTTTGTCTTTCTTGTTTCTTTTCTTCATGACATTTTCTGTTTTAAAACTTACATGAGATAGGCCACAAAATTCCCATCAATTCCAAGAAACAATTGACCCTGTAAGGCCACAGACTGAATAATTTCCTCTCAATAGACTTCAAATACTTTATTTGTATAATAGGTTACTGATACATCATTTACAGTCTATTAACTCATCCCTGAAAGGTACATACCAGTCATAGAGAAGACTAAAGTAATAGACCCCAAGCCATTCATAAATTACTCAGAAAATGTGAATTAATTTGAACAAGAACAACAAAAAAAAACACCAAACAGACCACAAAACAGTTGGTAAAAACAAGCAAACAACTTAATACAAACAAATAAACAAGAAAACCAGTAACACTAGGCCAATGGTAAATCTCCAGAGCTGTAGGACAAATATTTCATTTTAAAAGGAATTAAGGCAAAAAAATCAGAAGAAAGAAAGTCTTCTTACATCTTTCCTATCCCTATATTCATTCATGTTATTTCTCTGAATTTATTCCCCTCCATTCTTATGATCTCCATTTGATAAAACTCTGTCCATTAAATTTTAATTCAAATGTCAACAATATCTTGGAAATCATCTCCAAATCAACTGTGACATTCTCCTCTGTATACTAAACACATTTTTAATGCTTACTTGATAGACTATGTTGTTTACCTTGTAGTTTTATGAGGTATTTGGCCAAGGTTGTATTGTTGTTGGGTGCTACTGAGTAAATTATGACTCATAGTGACTCTATAAACCAAAGTTCTGAACCCTGTCCCATCCTGTGCCATCCTCATCACTCTGACATATTTAAGTCCATTGCTGCAGTCACTGTGTCAGTCCATCTCATTGAGGGTCTTCCTTTCTTTCATTGACCCTTCAACTTTCCAAGGAATAACCACTCCTAACAACATACCCACATATGAGAGACATAGTTGGCTATCTATACCTTTAAGAAGCACTTTGGCTGCACCTTTCCTAAGATATATCTTTTTTGGGCTTTTGGCAATGCATGAGATATTCAATGCTCCTCTCCAACACTGCAACTCAAAGACACCATTTCTTCTATTGTCAACTTTATTCACTGGCTAGCTCTCAGATGCATAGCAAGTAATTTGAAAAACCATAGACTGAATCAGGCACTTTAGTCTTCAAACTGACATCAGCATTCCTCAGTAATTTGGAGAGGCCTTTGATAGTGGAGTTGGCCAATGGAATGTGTCTCCTGATCTCCTAATAGATGGTACCATGGGTGTTGATAGTGGATCCAAGGAAGAGAAAATCACTGACAATTTCAAACTTTTCTCCATTTACCATGATATTGCTTATTGATCCTGTGGTGTGGGTCTATGTCTTCTTGATGTTGAGATGCAGTCTTTTTTGAAGGCTGTAGTCTTTGATCTTCTGCAGCAAATGGCTCAAGTTCTCCTCACTTTCAGCAAGCAAGGTTGTGTTATCTGCATAAGTTGTTGATGAATCCTGACCCTGATACCACATTTTTATTAATAAAGTTTAGCTTTTTTATTTGCTCAGATTGAAAAAATATGGGTACAGATGCACTTCTTTTCACATTTTCAACCAAGTGGCCTTTCCTTGTTCTGTTCAGAAAACTTCTTGGTGTATGTTTCATATGAGCATAATTAAGTGTTTTGAGATATTCATTATTCTCAATGTTAGCCATAATTTGTTATGATCCATACAGTCAAATCTTTTTACATAGTCAATAAATCACAAATGGGCTTTCTTCTGGTATTCTTTGCTTTTAGCCAGGATCCATATGACAACAGTGACATCCCTGATGCCATGTCCTTGATTGTAGCTGGTTTTTCCCTTATCTCCAGTAATATTTTCCTTGACTGTGATATTAATGATACATTCAATAATCTCAACATTCTGTTGGATAACCTTTCTTGGAAATTGGAACAAATAAATGCATTTCTTCCAGGCAGTTGACCAAGCAACTATCCTCCAAGTTACCTGGCATAGACTGGTGAGAATGTCCAGGGCAGCATATGTTAATTGGTATCCTATTGATTCCTTATTTTTTGCCAATGGTTTCAGTGAAGCTTAAACGTCTTTAATCATTATCATTGTTTCTTGATCAAATAGTTGTTAAGTGCCACCAAATTGACTATAACTCATAGTGACACTATGCAGAATAGCTCAAACTTGCTCTATCTTGATCCAATCTTACTGTTTCTAACACACCTAATAACCTTATCACAGTTACTGTGTCAATTCATCTCGTCTGGGGTCTTCTCATCACCCTAAGCATGCATACCCAAAGTATGTAAAACAAAGCCTCAACAATCCTTGCTAAGGAACAGCTTGGTTTCACTCTCTCCAAGACATATCTGCTGGTCTCTTAGCAGTTCATTGTTCAGTACTCTTCTCTAGAACTACATCTCAAAAGCACCAATTTTTTTCTGTCATATTTGGTCATTATCCAGCTGTCTGATACACATCAGGTAATTGTGAAGACCGTGGTCTGTAACAGGCCCATCTTAATCTCCAGATTGATATCCTTGCCCTTCACTCTGGAGAGGTCCTTGACAGCATATGTTTGTTGTTGTTGTTAGGTGCTGTTGAGTGGAATATGGCTCACAGTAACCCTATGAACAAAAGGCTGGAAGCCCTTCTGCAACTAGTGACATTTATCAAAGTTCTTAGAGTTTCCTAGTCCACTGAATATTTTGAAAGTTATTTCATTTAAATGTTCTACAACATTTGTCAAAGTTGGCCACTTCCTAGTTTATAGAACTCTTCCTTTTATTTCCCCGGGACTATTGTTTTTATTCATTGTTCTCTCTAACACTGCACATTTACAGGTTCCTCCATCCCTTTGGGTTGAGTTTATGTTCATGTATCTTTCTATCTTCCCTTAAATGATTTTCCACGGTACTCAGTTGTAGTCATTTTCACCTCTACACTGTTTCTGGGCAATCATATTCACTCCAGAGTTACAGAAATACTCTTTCAGTGTTCAGATTGAAATTTCTAGTCCAAATCTCTTTCCTGAATTCTAAATGCATGTAGTTTACAGACTAGTTGCCATATATTTCCTCTCTTTGTTTGTTTGGGTCACATATTCCAAAGCTGCAATTTATTTCCCTTCTATCTCTAAAAGTTTCTTTGATTTTGTAAAGCCACCCCAAAATTCCTGTCTCTCTTCTCAACCAATTATCAACTAGTAATCAATTCTACTTTCTAAACATCACTGGAATTTTAGTAAATTTTATTGTCTAAATATCACTGGAATTATATTGTTGGAGAAATATTTGGTAAATATCACAGGACATAATGAAGAACAAGAGGCTAAAGATAGAAGAGTGTAGAGAAAATAGAAAGAGGAGGAAAAAAGGATATCTAATTCTACATTCCAGACACAATCTACAATAAAATACTTGTTAATATTGCTGTAGTTTTGTTCTCTATGTGTATGTCTGTATGTGATGAAATAATAAAAATATTATTCTGTCACCAGTAAATTACAAAGATATGTAGATCTCCATATTTCTATGTATCTGCACTTCCTAACTTGATATTTGTTGTTTTAGGTATCATCTATTGTTGAATTGATTATGACTCGTAAAAACCTATAGAACAGAGTAGAACTGCCCAATAGGGTTTCCTTGGCTGACATCTTTATGGGAGCATATTTTTAGGTCTCTCTCATACAACTGCTGATAGGTTGAGACTGATTATATAGGGTGTTGACTATGTACCAAAGCAAAATGAAATAGTTAAGAATTTCAGTCTTCTTTCAATCTGTCATGTTACCTATCAGTCAGTGGTAAGTATTTTTGTTTCCTTAATGCTGAAATACAGTCCATATGGAAGGCTATAATCCTTGATCTTCTGCAGCAAGCATCTCACGTCCTTTTAGCAAACAATGTTGTCTCAAATGCATAATGCAGTTTATCGATGAATGTTCCTCCAAACTTGATGCTACCTTTGTCTTCATAAAGTCCAGCCTCTCAAATAATTTGCTTGGTA
This sequence comes from Elephantulus edwardii, assembly GCF_000299155.1. Classification (NCBI taxonomy): domain Eukaryota; kingdom Metazoa; phylum Chordata; class Mammalia; order Macroscelidea; family Macroscelididae; genus Elephantulus; species Elephantulus edwardii. The sequence goes on along the minus strand of NW_006399831.1, from coordinate 8,155,505 downwards.
TATAGATTGAATATGTAGGGAGAATGGATACAGCTCTGATACACACTTGTCTTGCTGTTAAACCATGCAATGTTCCCTTCCTCTGTTAGGACAACAGCTTCTTGGTCTAGAAATAGGTTTTTCATGAGCACAATTAAATGTAAGGTCATGAGTGTGTTGTTGTTGTTGTTGTTGTGTAACATCAAGATAGAACTGACCCACAGCTGACTCTCTGGTGGGTTTTCTTCTGTGGAGCAGCTGGCATATTCCAGCCACATGCCTTCAGTATTAAAGTGCAGCTTCTTGCCACTCTTGTTAGGGGCTGTTGAATCACTTGCAACTCATAGCAACCCTGTGTACAAAAGATGTGAAATTTGCTCTATCCTGAGCCAACCTTATTGTCTCTGACACACCTACCTCCATTACCCCAGTCACTGGGTCAATCCATCTCATAGTGGTTCTTCCTCCCTTGCCCTGTCCCTCCACCCTCCCAAGTATGACATCTCTCTCCAAAGACTGGACCCTTCTTGTAACATGCCTAAATTATGTCAGCACCCTTGCCCATAAGAAGCAGCCTGGCTTCACCTTCTTCAGGATGAAACTGTTTGTTCTCCTAAAGGTCCATGGTATATTCAATACTCTTTTCAAGCACCACAGCTCAAAGACATCAATTCACCTCCTGTCATCCCTAATCTAATGATCAAAATTAGCTCTAAAAATGGTGGACATATATGTGTTCTTCTTAAGACCATAATAATCCTACACTTTTTCATGTATCTCATTTTGTATATGAGGGAAAAAAAGCCATCTCATTTGACTACTATGGTAGTTTTTACTCTCCAGTCTGTGATGTGAGTGTAAAAGGTCATTCTTTAGAAGGTTACAATACATGCCCTTTTAAGGATCAACTTCACTAAGAAAGAAAGATAGACTGTTTAACAGACATTTTCATTGGAATAGATCCTGCTATACTATTTGGGCTAATTACTGTCATCATCTTTTAAGTCCTTGGCATAGCTTCTATTTGAATAAGCAAATTTAGCATTGGTTTCAAGCCAAAAATTAATTCTTAATGTAACTGGACAAAAAGACTATGAAGTCTAATGTTAAAAGGGAATTAAAGTTTCCTAATTAGATCCAATTCCCTAAGAGCAATAATTTATTGTACACTATATACACATATATGGATTTCCAAACTAAACACGTTAGTTAGTTATATGTGTGTGATACACACACACACACACACACACACACATATTTAAAGGAGGAGTGGCATCCACTTCCTAAACAACGTGGCTCCAGAAACTATGAACTTTAACAAATGTCGATAGATATAGAAAGGCTTCAGGACTTCTGTTCACAGGGTCACTATGCTTGAATCAAAGGTAATCAACAACAACAAAATATATATACATATATATATATATACACTGGTGTGTG
>NW_006399831.1:8147733-8151490 GCF_000299155.1 Elephantulus edwardii | reverse complement strand
GGGAACTTTTAATTTAAAGAAAATTTTATCTAATGATTTTGGAAAAATTATTTCATACTGGGAGAAAAGCTTCAAAGGAGAATTTTGCTCTGCCCTCTAGAACTTCTCAAGAAAATTTGTACATCATCCCTCTGCATATTTTTATATAAAAAAGTTAAGACACTGAAAGCTTTATCCCTCAAATGCAAGACACTGCATTTATATTATATTTTATTATAATTGCAAGATATTTAGGCATAGACTATTACTATTACGTGCTTTCTATTCAAGTGTAACTCATAATGACCCTAAAGGATAGAGTGGAACTATCACATAAGGTGTACTAGGTTATGATATTTATGGACACAGATAACCAAGTCTTTTCTCTCATAAAGTATTAGGTGGCTTCAAACAGCTGACTGTAGGGTTATTGGTCCAGCACTTACATATTGTGCCAACAGGACTCTTTATCATGTGCGTGGGAAGGTTAAAATAATTAGAATAGCTAGTGGATATAACAAAAAAGAAGTAACAGAATAACATTTATTGTCTATGTTTTTCAGGGATAATAATAATAGTTATTTTAAAAAATTAATTGTGCTAAGTACATCTAGTTAAAAATGGAAAATAAAACTTGGAAATAGTTAAAAGTATTTTAGTCCTTCAAAGAATATTGAACTAATGTGATTATTCCTTTGAGAGGAACAATATACTTGGAAATGTGGAGAGTTAATGAAAAAGAGGAAGACCCTCCACCAGGTGGATTGACGCAGGGACTGTCGTAATGGGCTCAAGTACGACAGGAAGTGTGAGAATGGCACGGACTAGGACACGGTTCCGATCTCATCTGTTGTTTGTAGAATTGCTATGTGTCATGCTTGATTAACAGCACCTAACAACAATACTATTAAAATAGCATTAATTGGTTTAGAGAGATAAAATGCTGTAGTGGTAAGGACTTGTGCTGCAATCCCAAAGGTACGAAATTCAAATCCACAAGCTGCTCTGCGGGAGAAAGATGAGCAATCTCCTGAGTGATTAAAACTGCCCTGGGAAACAAGCTGGAAGGTCAGTTACAAGTTGGTTATGACTCCTCAGTACACAACAATAACAACAATTGGTTTAGTGTTAAAGAATTACACTGCTGACACAAAGGCATGAATTCACTAGCTGCTCCACTGCAGAAAGATAGACAATCATCTCTCATGTGCTCTGCTGGCTTTGAAGACCTACTGGATTGTCAGCTGTGAGTTGGTTATAAGTGTACTGTACATAATAACAAATAACATTTTTCAGAGGGAGAACCCTCTGAGTCCTTAGCTGATCCAATCACTTTTACCCTTCATTTGGTTTAGCAAATAGCCAGTTTTCCCATGAAACATTCCATGAAGATGATTGAATCCATTGTATTTTAAAAATATCTATCTGGAGAGTAAAGTGTGCCTAATGCAAGCCTTGGTCTTTATAATTACTTGTTATACATCAGAGACCTGGACAATAAGGATGATAGAAGAAGAATCAATGCCTTTTAGTTGTGGTGCTGGACAAGAGTCTTGAGCATACAATGAATGGACCACCAAGAAAACAAATAGGTCTGTCTTGGAGAGGGTGAAACCTAGTTTCTCCTTGGAGGCTAAATTTTTTATTTTTTTTTAGGCTAGGATTTTGAAGCTCTGTCCCATGTACTTTGGGCATGTGGCCAGGAGAGACCAATCCTTAGAGGAGGACATTGCAAAAGACTTGACGGTACATAACAACAACAACAACAACAACAACATTTCATATGTGCAACAGGTCATCCAGGAGGCTGGGTTTTATGAGTAGGAATATAGTAGCATCAGGATTGGAGGAAGACTCATTAACAACCTGCATTATGCAGATCACACAACCTTTCTTGACAAAAACAACGAAGATCTGATACATTTGCTACAAAAAGTCAAGGATTGTAGCCTTCAACATAGATTGAAGTTCAACATCAAGAAGACAAAGACTCTCACCACTGGACCCACTGGAAGCATCAAGATAGATGGAGAACAGATTGAGGTGATTGACAATTTGAGCTTGCTCGGTTCCACAGTCAACCCTCTTGGCACCAGCAGTCAGGAAATCAAAAGATGAATTGCGTTGAGAAAATTTGCTGTCAGAGATCTCTCCAGATTGCTAAAGAACAATGATGTTAGGCTGGAGACTAGGACATACCATGACCTTTGCAATTGCTTGTTATGCTCAGAAAGCTGGACAATCATGACGAATGACAAAAGAAGGATCGAAGCCTTTGAGTTGTGGTGAGAGTAGAGTGTTGAACATTCTATGCACTACTAAGAGGACAAACAAGTTTATCCGGGAAAGAGTGAAACCAAGCTGTTCCTTAGAAGCAAGGTTTTGAAGCTCTGTCTCACATATCCCTAGCATGTTGCCAGGAGGTATGAGTCCTTGGAGAAGGACATCATGCTTGGAAAGATGGAGGGAAAGTACAAGGGAGAAAGATCCTCGATGAGGTGAATAGACACAACAGGGATAACAATGTTATGTGTGTTGGAGACAGGGAGATTGGCTCAGGATAGAACAAGGTTCAAAACTATTGTTCATAGGGTTGTTATGAATCTCAAGGCACTAAGGACACATAACAACAACAACAAACATGAAACCCTATGTGAGCAGTGTAGAAGTCTCCACAAGATTTTCAAAGCTGTGATCATTCAGAAGTGGAACTCATGGCCTATCTTCTTGAAGCATCTCTCAATGGATCTGAACCATCGTCATTTTACTTAACCATTTTTTCTATCTAAGATCTCCACACTAGGTGAAAACAATTGAATATTAAAAAAAATTAGGCTGAAGAAGGAGGAAAATTTTTTTTTATTTTTATGCTGTCAAATAGAGAAGTAGACAATGAAAGCTACAAAAACATATATCAAAGTACATAATAAATAAAAATAAGCAAATAAGCTTGTACTTTGGAAAAGAAATGAGATTTTTTTCAAACATAAGATAAAAATCTATTTAATAAAAAAAAAATCTATTTCATTACTATAGTTGGAAAACATCTAGGGAAAGGGAATTACTTGTGAATCATCAGTAAGGTTAAGATCAACTGATTTTTATCATAATGGTTAAAAAGTAAGCTTGAAGTTTATGTTGACAAGAATATTAAGTCTTGGAATTCTAAGATGATCTTCCCAAAGTTCTCATTGTTAAAGAAACAAGTTTTAAAATGTTGGTTCTAGTTAGAGCTTTTGCAAACTCATACACATTTAGAATTCAATTCTGTAAACAAAATTGTAAAGCAATTATTGTTACTTTGCCAAAAAAGGAAAAAAAGAAGAGGGTAAATTTAGTATCCTGACTAACAGTGATGTTACTAATCAAGTAAATTTATCTATTGTAGAGATAACGTTATTGTTATTGTTAAATTTTAACTTATTACCTTCCTTTGTAAGTTTTATGTTTTAAGTAAGCTTCCTGTTGAATCCTTAGTGGGAGTAGATATAGACGAAACTTGTGCTGACCCCAGAAGAGACACTGAGTGGTATGGATGCATAAATCACTTAACTACTAGTCAAAAAAATTAGATGCTAAGTAGATATTCAGAAGCACCTTAGAAGAAAGGTCTGGTGATCCACTTTCAGGGAATATTATGGCACATACAGCAACTGGAAGATTATAGAACACATAATTTTCAAAGTGTGCTTAACAAATGCATCAAAATTTTCCTTTCTTAAGAAAGGAAACTCCCAATGAGGGAGTTTTTCTTTTGCTTTTCAAGGAGAGGAGCAAA
>NW_006399831.1:8137386-8145698 GCF_000299155.1 Elephantulus edwardii | reverse complement strand
GCAAACTCACTGAGCATTTCTTAAGCCGAAGGAATTTAAGAACAAATTCAAGCCTCAAGTTGCAGTACTTAAGAATGCTTTGGGCAGACTAGTAAATGATCCAGGAAGCTTTAAAAGAAAATGGAATGAGTATACAGAGTGATTGTACCAAAAGATATTGGTGGACACAGTAGAATTTCATAAAACAATGTATGAGCAAGAGCTTGTTGTGATGAAGGAATAAGTTCAAACTACTCTGAAAGAATTGGCAAAAAATAGGCCCCAGGAATTGATGGCATACCAATTGACATATTTTAACAAACTGAGTTGTGCCAAGAATTCTAGAAGACAACCACTTAGCCAACTGACTGGAAGAGATCTATATTTGTTCCCATTTTAAAGAAAGGTGACTCGACAGAGTGAGAAAATTATCAAACAATATCATTGATATCACATGCAAGCAAGATGCTGCTGAAAATTATTTTAAAAAAACCCAACAAACCAAAACAAATACCAATTGGAACAGCACATTAACAGAGAACTGCCTGGAGCGCAGACTGGGTTTAGAAAAGGCTGTGGTACTAGGGATGCTTTACTGAGTGGTGAGGGAAAGAAAGTCAGTAGATCCAGGGAGCTCTGGTGGCATGTTCGCTAGGAAATCCTGCCACTAACCCTATGTTTGTCTCTCGTGCTGCAAATTCACCATTGGCTCTACAGGAGAAAGATGAATGGTCACCTGTGTTTCAGTTACAGAAATCTGATGGAGTGACGCCTTGGCAACAAGTTTGAATTTTTAGTTTGAGGGAGTTCAGGTCATGTGTGATTTTTCAGGTCAAGTGTAATGATGCAACTTTATCTCTGAGTTAGAAGTCCTTAGGAGGTTTTTCACAGAAAAGTGATATGATCTCCTAGTTCTAAAGAAATCACAGGATACTGTGTGGTAAATAGACTGAGAGTAAGTGACAGCAGGGAGACCTGCAAGAGGACAATAACAACAATCCAGATGAGAAATGACAACAATTTGGACAAAGATGGCAACTGTGAAGCTGATAAGGAGATAATTGGCTGTTGAATTTTGGATATCTGGATGTATTTCAATGGCAGAGGCACTGGAACATGATGAGAGACTGAATGTGATGTGTGAGACTGTTCAAGGATGACTCATTATTTCTCCCTGAGTAGTTGAAAGATGGAATTGCAATTAGTTGTGTATGGTAAGAACATAGGGATGGGGAAACTGACATTTGTGTGGTTTGGAAAGTTGGGAGTTCTGTTTTGTATATAAAAGTCTTTTAGGAAATTAGAGATGATACTGAGATAGTCACTTAGTTGTTTAAATATGCAGTTTAGGAAAGGAGATAAAACTTGACATAAATTAATTACAAACTCAAACTAACTCACCGTTGACCCTCCAACTGGTTTTCAGAGGCCACAAATTGCATTGGAGGAGATTGCTTCTATTTCTTCCGTGAAACTCTGTTGGATTCAAGTCACCATAGAGATGCCAATTGATGACTTTTGGATTAGTAATGCAATTCCCTATGGAGTAACTCATCAACACTCCTTGATAAATTAATATATTGGTGTCATTGTAAGCCATTAATACTGCCTCTTGTTTTCCTCTATCAGGCTCTTATTTGAACGACAGTTGGGGGCAGGGAAATCTTAGCAGGTAACTGATTTCTACTTTGTTTCAGTATCTTAAAATTACTTACGTGAAACCCTATAGAGACCAAGAGTCTGTTGTCTAAACAGAAGGGAACACTGTAGTTTTAAATCAAATAAGGTTTGCATCAGGGTTTTTACCCATTCATTCTCTATACTGAGCAAGTAATTCAGAAGCTAGATAATATGAAGAAGAATGTGACATAAGAATGGTAGGAAGATTCATCAACAACATGTCTTATAGATGATACTACCTTGTTTTCAGGAAGTGAAAAAAAAAAACTTGAAATGCTTGCTGCAGAAGATCAAAGACTACAGCCTTCAGCATTATTAACATCTCAACACCAAGTAAATAAAATCCTTTTTACTGGATCAGTAGACAACACCATGATAAACAGAGAAAGGATTAAAGTATTTAATTATATAATTTTACTTAAGTCTACATTTACTACTCAACGTAACAGCAGTCAAGAAATCAAAATTCTTGTTGATTTGGGGAAATTTGAGGTCAAGAACATCTCCAAAGTTCTAAAGAGCAAATATGTCCATTAAAAAAGACCAACATGCCCCTGATCCAAGCCGTAGTCAGTCAGTTGCTGTCTATGGACAGCTCTGAAAGTTGGACAATGAATAAGGAGGACCAAAAAAGAATTGGTGACATCATATTGTGTTATTGTAAAGAGTACCGAGTATAGCATGGAGTATAGTATAGTATAGTATAGTATAGTATAGTATAGTATAGTATACAACAACAACAAAAAATCTGTCTTGAAGGAGGTGCAACCAGAGTGTTCCTTACAGGCAGAATGGTAAGTCTTCTTCTGACTTATTTTGGGCCTATTTTCATGAAGCACCAGTCCGTGGAAAGAGACACTGTGTTGGGTTCAAAGAAAGAGAAGAAGTTCTTCAGTGAGATGATTGACCATCTCTGGGTATCTAAGGTTCATCATTAAACATTTCTTTCCTAGCCAATGATAAACTGTTTATTTTGTGCTGAACTATTTATTGGATTAAAGAGAGACTTCTAGAATGGGATACAAGTCCCACCTACTAGAGGCTTATATAAGCTCATGGGATCTCAATAATAGTTTTCTTTTGGGGATGTCTACAAGATGACAAAATTCTCACCACTGGACCAATTGGCAGCACCATGGTAGATGATGAAGAGATTGAGCTTGTCAACAATTTCAGCTTGCTCAACTCCACAATCAACACTCTTGTCACCAGCAGTCAAGAAATCAAAAGACTAATATATGTGGGGCACGCTGCTATCAAACACCACTGAAAAATTCTGAAGAGCAGTGATGTCAGTCTGGAGACTAAGGTACTCATGATTCAGGCTATGGTTTTTTTAATTACTTGCTAAGCATCAGAGAACTGGATCAAAGATAACAGAAGAATTGATGGCTTTGAGTTTTGGTTTTAGAGAAAGTATTAAGTATACCTTGAACTGCCAAAAGAACAAACAGGTTTATCCTGGTGAGGGAGAAACCAGCTTCTCCTTGAAGGCAAAGATTTTGAAGCTCTGTCTCTCATACTTTGGCATGTGACTAGGAGAGACTAGTTGTTGGAGAAGGAAATCATGCTTAAATGGGTGGAAAGACAGAGCAGACAAGGAAGATCCCAGATGAGATAGATTCACACAGTAACTGGGGTGGTGGGGGTAGGTATGTCAGAGACAGTGAGACTGGCTCAGGATAGAGCAGAGTTCAGATCTATTGTACGTAGTGTTACTATATGGCACAGGTGACTCAATGGCACATGACAACAACAACCTTTAACTGATAGTTTACAACACTCACTAGTCTCTGCAAAACTGGCCTGCATACCCACAGTCACATAAGTCATTCCCTTCAGAGGAAAGCACTGAACACAAGGGACATAGAGCACCTAGGGAACTTAACAAAGGAAGAGCTGTTGATGTAAAAAATCATGGAGTTAAGCAGCAAATAAAGCACTTGGGACCACACTGACTCAACACTTTTTATAACTCATCTGCTAGTAATCTTTGGAGAAAGAATTATGAAACGCTACCACCATGGGCTTGATTCTGACAGAGATCAAGAGGATGGAGCAGAATAGAGCAAATTTCACATCTGTTGTTCATTCAGTCACCGTGAGTTATGCCAGTTTTATGGCACCTTAAAAGAACTCTTGCATTAAGAAGCTGCACTGTAATCTCAAAGGCATATGACTCAAATTCATCAGCTACTTCATAGAAGAAAGAAGGACAATCTCCAGGTATTTTATTTACTACCTCTGAAAACCTCCTGAAGAGTCATCTATGAGTCAGTTTCAACTCAACAGCAAACAACAACAGATAACCAACAAGAGAGATGAAAAAGAACACAAAAATTCCAAATGATGTAAAGGTTTACACGAACATTTTTCTTTTTCTTTCCTGTATTCATTCATCTTGTCTACTTCCCTTTACCTTGTATTCATCAACTGGTTATTAATTTAGATACTAAGTCTATTTCTTGGTCACAGTTCCTGGCCTGATAATCATTCCACAATACATAGTGGAAATTTTATGTCACAAAGATTACTCTAACATTTACATCTATGAAGTCTATGAACATCATGATATAGAAATAATTTGCCATATACCAAATAAAGGTGGAGTTCTATTGCCAAAATTTGGTTACAAATTGCTGAGATTCTAATATGCATATATTTCTACTAAATCTTATCCTTCTCACATAAAAAAAATTATTCAGACATGTCTATTTAACTCACATTTAAATTTAGAAAACACAAGAAAGTTTTATATCCACTTCTTGGGTTGTACAAATGCTTAAGGAGTCTGGTTGCCAATTGAAAGGTTTAAGGTTCAAATCCATCCAGATATACCTCATTAGAAAACTTTGGTGATCTGCTTAAAAAAAAATTTTAAAAAACCAAAACACTACCCATAACAAATAAGGAGCAGAATTCTATTCTGACACACATGGGGTTGCAAAGACTTAAATAACTTCAATAATAACTGCTGTGTTGGTTTGAATGATTTTTACAATACATGGGGTTCCCCCCCCATATAATGCTTTTAAAATGTTGAAACATACAATTTAGTAGTCTATATACCCTTTGAGCCTTATTCCAATAAGGAGCTCTGCTAATGTTGTCTACAGGAAGTATCATTGCTGACAGTGCCTCTCTGGTTGTCCGAATCAACCAGTAGTTCTGAAAGATTAAAATTAAAATGGCTCCTATAGCTCTCAGCTAAGTTTAACTCAGGAATTTTCCTTTGTCCCGGGTAAAGCCCCACACCCAGTGTTCCAGGAAGAAAAGTCTGATCCCAGGGAAACGGTATTTCGAGAATGGCTAACTACAGGGTAGGGCAAACAAGCAGAAGTTTCTCGACTGATAACCCATGTGCCTTTGTTTCCCGACTGATAACCATGTGTCTTGTGCTTTTCCACTGCCCTGGAGTTCGAACTCATTGTATGCTTAAGAATTTGTGAAACCACCCTCTAGTTAATGCTCCAGGAAATAGCTAACCACAAAGGTTGGGCAAATATACTGATGACTTAAGATCTGTCTAACTGCCACATGTGCTACGTGACTGCCACATGTGCTACGTGCAAATATGCTGTGTAAACCATGAGCGAAAACCGAACCAATGAATTCAAACTGTGCTTTCATCACCCAATGAGAAGCTGATACCCAGTTGTATCCCCCTAAAGTGTATAAAAAGAGCCAACATTGTCTGCTCGGGGTCGACTCCTCTATCTCCTGCGAGAGATACGTGTCGGCCCGGAGCTCCGCAATAAACCTCTTGCTGTTGCATCAAGCCGGTGTCTTGGAGTCTTGGGTCTTCGCCGTCCGCTTGGAACAGGACCACCGGTTCGGGGGTCTTTCAGCTCCTTGGAAGAAAGATAGGTTCTCTTTTCTCTTTTAAGTTAGAAAGCCCAATGCCAGGTAAGCTGAGTCAGTTTTGTTCAAGAATGAGTGATTTTTCTAGTACTCACCTACTCTAATATAGTTCTGGACTTAATCACACTCACACCCTTTCTAGCATGGACTGGAGAGGAAGGTTGTTGTGGTTGTTGTTGTTGTTAGGCCCCATTGAGTACTATGGGAAGCCAGACTTCATACCAAATATTATATGAAAACCCTTGTTCAGGAATTGAAGGAATTACAGATTTATAAGTTAGGATTTCTCTTGTGACAGATCATAGAAAATGAGCTTTTTGTTCCCTGCAGACAGGAGACAGCTAGGGGCCCCCTACAGAGGGAGTGTTACTTCCTGAGCTAGAGTTCACCCTGAGGCATCAAGGTTAATATTTAAGGGTAAACCAAATTCTTGCATTTGTGAACCCCTCCTTCCTGAGTCAAGCAGAAGGTTTTCAATAGAAAGAACTAGGCTTCATTTGCATTGAATTCTCTTTGTGATTTACTGCCTGATAATTTTCAATAAAGATACAGGGAAGCTTGGTTTGGGGTCTTCCGTAGGTTGAGAACTGCTGACCCCGTTTTATGCTCTCTGCTCTATCTCATTCCTGGCTGTTTGTCTCATTATTAATAATTTTAAAATTATTCCATTCTTTGGGACCCTTGGTCTGCAACAGAGTACGACTCATAGAAACTCAGTGAACAATGAATCTGAACCCTGTCCCATCCTGTGCCATCCTCACACTTCTTGACACACTAGAGCTGATTACAGAAGCCACATGGTCAACCCACCTGGTCAAAGGTCTTCCTCTCTTTTGCTGACCTGCCACCCTTCCAAGCATCATGTCTTTCTCCAAGGAATACCCCTTTTAACAACATGCCTGAAGATGTGAGGTGAAACTTCATTATCTTTACCTTCAAAGAGGATTCTGGATGCATCTTCTCCAAGACATATTTGTTTGTTCCTTTGGTCATCCGCGGGATATTCAGTGCTCTTCTCCAACACCACAACTCAAAGGCATCAATTCTTCTTCTGTCATCCCTATTCGTTCTCCAACTCTCAGATGCATAGTAAGTGATCGAAAAGACCATCACCTGAACCAGACACACATTAGTCCTGAAACTGACGTCATTATTCCTCAATAATTTGAAAAGCTACCTAACTGCAGACATTACCAGTGCACTATATGTCCTTATATCTAATTGCTGGTACCAAGGGTGTTTGTTAATTGAGGATCCCAGTAAGATAAAGTTTTTAATAGTTTCAATCTCTCTTCTCCATCCATCAAGATGTTGCCCATTATGTTGTCCAGTGGTAAGAATAATAGTTTTTTTGACATTGAAATGCAATACATATTGAAGACTGCATTCCTTGATCTTCTGCAACAAGTCCTCCTAACTTTCAGCAAGCAAGCTTGTGTCATCTGCATAACTCAGGTTATTGATAAGTCTCCCTCCAAATCTGATGCTACATTAGTTGTATTCAATATCTCATATCTATTCTTAAAATGACCTTGAAATTCAGATGGGATAGATTGAAAATAATGTCTTGGCTCTTTTGTATTTGTTCTAATTTTTTCAACTTTAGTTTGAACTTTCATATGAGTAATTTATGATCTGACCTATAGCACCGTCCTCTCCTGGCCTAATTTTGACTGCTGATAGATAGTGAGCTTCTCCAATGATTTATTCCACAGATATAATCAATCTGATCCCTATGCAGCCCATCAGGAGAGATCTGTGTGTAAAGTCATTTGTGTTTTTTGAAATTAATAAATCATTGGACTAGAATTATCAAAATGAGAGGAAAATTGTTAGTACTTTTGTAGTCACATAAGCAAAAAATAATAACCTAGGTAACAATGTTATGAAAGATTAAGATAGATTTCTATATGCTTGATCCACTAAGAGCCCCTTTATTTTACTGTCACAATTCTGTTCACTCACAAGCTAATATAATTTGGGCAGAAGATCCTGAGATAACAAGTACCCTGCATATCATAAAGAAGTAAGATGGCAGAGAAAATTTGTCGGCCTATTAACTAATTAGAGTCTTGGCCAGAATAAAGTCAAAGTTACCAAGAAGGACTAATCCTTGGACTTATGCCTGCAAGAGTAGAGGGACAATGAAAGAGAGGAAGACCCTGGGTGAGATGGGTTGACATAGTAACTGGGTTATGGGAGTATGTCAGAGTTGGTGAGATTTTTTTCAGGATGAATCACAGGCGATTCAATAAACCACTGACCACAGAATGGGTCACTTTGGCCCACCTCTAATGGCAGTACCACACGGACATCATTCTGAATGGTGAAATACTACTACATTGAGTGAGCTCTTTGTCAATATAATTTTTTAAGAAATATAATTTTAATTCTTGAGTTTAGGCTTTGCTCATTCACTAGAATTGAATCAATTTCATATTAAGGTTTTCTTATCTCTATGATCACCAGTAAAGTTACACAACATAGAGTTCATCTTTTAGAACCACTTATCTGTTATGTGGTATCATGAGTATTTTATGATTACTTATTAAAAGTTTTCATACTTTTATTAAACAAGATTTCAAGAATATTCACTTTTCAATGTAATTACTTTCTAGTATAATTGCTATTTCTGTTTTCCAGCAACTTGAATTTTAAGTGAAAGTACACAGATAATAAGATAATTAGGGGTAAAGTTAATATAATTTTTGGAACTCTATAACAACGGTGTCTCTCTGGAGACTAAGGTGCGCCTGATACAGGCCATGGTTTTTGCAATCACTTGTTATGCA
>NW_006399831.1:8134063-8135726 GCF_000299155.1 Elephantulus edwardii | reverse complement strand
ACAGGATAGAATGGCATTTAGGGCTCTTATACATAGGGTCGCTATGAGTCTCAAGCAACTAGATGGCACATAACGACAAACAACAACAACATTTCAGTAAAGTGAGTCTTCATTAAGTGAATAGTGTGCTTACAAAAACAGGAGAAATCCAGAGAAAGACATAATAGACAGCAATTAAAGTGATGCAACTATAAACTTAGATCAGCAAGGATATCAGAAACCACCAGAAGCTTAATGAGCTGCTGTCACCACTGCCCTCCCACTCCCAAAAATATAACTTTCTCTAGAACCTTCAAAGAAAACACGGCCTTGCAAACATCTAGATTTGAAATTGATAGTCCATTTAAGTATAAAACAATACATTTCTGTTGTTTTAAGTCACTTCTTCAATGGTACTTTGGTATAGCTGCTCTAGACACTATTATAGTCCTTTTATTTTATTGTTGTCTTTGTTATTGTTGCCTTTGAGTTGAGTCCGACTCATAGCGACCCTATGAACAAAAGGCCAGAAGCCCCTCTACAACTACTGACATCTATCAAAGTTTATATAGAGTTTCCGGAGTCGTTTATATCTAAGTTTATAGAGTTGTTTAGGAAGTAGATGCCACTCCTGCTTCCAAACCTGTCATAGAACATTATTGGTTGAGTTGCCTGTGATGCATAGCAACCCTACGTACAGAAGCTCTGAATCTTTCCCTGGCCTGAGCCAGTGTCACTAATTCTGACACACCAACCCCCATTGCCCCAGTTACTGTATCTTTATTTTAGGCGTAGGAATTAAGCACAAAATATCTTTCTTTCCCATACACAGAGTATAAATTATTCTATAACTTGATTAAAGAAGAAAAATGTTTTAATAAACCAAGTCAAGAATCCTTTTTTGTTAGAAATGATCAATAGTAGTGAGTATGGCATGTCCATATAAAATAACTATTCAAAATAAATTTACCTTCAAATTTGGAAAAAAAATTGTACATATCTGATACATCATAATAACCAATCTCCAAGAAACATTTGCACAATTATATTGTTTTTAACTTCATGACATAAAAGAATGAATTCCTATAAATATTATAATGAAATTATGATTCTTTTATCAGGTAGAGTGGGTAAATGGGTGCTAGTTAATATTAAAAATATACAGTCGCCACTTTATTTCTTCCCTTAGACAGAAGTTAAGAAAAGTTTAACTAGTTTTACAATTATTATTAAAAATCTGGAAAAGTTCAAGGAAAGTATAATAATTATTCTCTGCATGAAAACCCAGCTAACATGATAAAATAGAATGATAGCATGTACAACTTTCAGAGCGGGATTAGGGTTAAGGCTGATCGATTTCAAATACAAAGAAAACATGATTTCAAATACTGGAATACACTGCTGTATTCAAGATGTGGCTATAACACCCTGAACACGACCAATCTTGTCCAATATTTCTGTGTTCAAAATTTAGGGAAGATTATACCACTTTGCATATATAAATTTCTCTGAATTTTATTAAAAGTATAAGATGATAATAAAAAAGGAATAAAAGAAATTATTAAAAGTTATATAAATGTCTTTCCACTTTGCCTTTTTATAAATTCTTTTTATTGTGACACATTGTCTGTAATAGTCACAGTAACACAGAAACTGTAACAAGTGGTTTGAGCTTGTCAGTTTG
>NW_006399831.1:8132613-8133656 GCF_000299155.1 Elephantulus edwardii | reverse complement strand
GACACTCCTACCCCCATTGCCGTAATTACTGAATCAATCCATCTCCTCTGACGTCTTCCTCTCCTGTGCTGTCCCTCCACCCTTCTGAGCATGATGTCCTTCTCCAAGGATCGAGCCCTCCTTGCCACATGCCCAAAGTATGTTAGACAGAGCTTTAAAATACTAGCCTCCAAGAAGAAACTTCTCCAAGACAGACCTATTTGTTTTCTTGATGGTCCATGGTATGTTCACGACTCTTCTGAAGCATCACAATTTGAAGGCATTAATTCTTCTGTCATCATTAGTCATTGTCCAGCTTTCTGATGCATAGAAAGTGATTATGAAAACTATGACCTGGGTCAAGTGCACCTTAGTCTCTAGACTGACATTGTTGTTTTTCAGTACTCTGCAAAAGTCACTGACAGCAAATTTACCTAATGCAATTCATCTTTTGATTTCTTGACTAGCAGTATCAAGAGTGTTGATTGTGGAGTAGAGCAGGCTGTAATCGTTAACAACCTTAACTCTTATCCATCCATCATGGTGCTGCCAATTGGTCTAGTGGTGAGAATCTTTGTCTTCTTAATGTTGAGCTTCAGGCAATATTGGTTACTATAGTCCTTGCCCTTCTGCAGCAAATGTTTCAGATCCACCTCGTTCCAGCAAGCAAGGTTGTGTCATCTGCATAACGTATCTTGTTGATGAGTCTACCTCCAATCCTGCTGTCACATTCCTCCTCATAAAGCCCAGCCTGTTTACTGTTCTATTCTGCTATAAATTGTAAAGATACGGAGACAGGATGAATCTCTGATACACTCCATTCCTGATTTTGAACCATACAATGTTTCTCTGCTCTATTCTGAGAACTGCTTCCTACTCTGAGTATAGGTTTCACATAAGCACAATCAAGTGTTCTGGGAATCCCATTCCCCTCAAGGTTAACCACAATACGCTGTGACCCACAGAGGTAAATGCCTTTGCATAACCAATGAAACACAGATCTCTCTCTGGTACTCTTTACTTTCTACCAAGATCCTTCTGACACTGGCAATACAGTCTCTAGT
>NW_006399831.1:8129538-8130964 GCF_000299155.1 Elephantulus edwardii | reverse complement strand
ACTATATGATTTCTTTCTTGTTAATTTTTTATTTCAGTTAAGGTTTAAAAATCATGTTGGTTTCTCATACAATCAGATATTTTTATAATATTAACCAATATTAATTAGTGTAATTAATGATAATGTCTTCTCAATCTCTTATTATGTAATCTTTTTCATTATCCAACTCATTTTAAAGAAAGTTAAAGCTACAAGATTTTTCCCTTAATTATTTCAAAGTGTAATTCTTGGTAGACAGATCTTATGTTTGCTGTATTGTAATTATATTGCTTTGCAAATGTTTGTTTAACTCTTTAGTTCATGCATTTTTCATTTATTAGACTCCAATCAATTTTATAACAAAGAAATCCATCCACTTATTACCCTGGCATACATTTTGAAAAAAATTCTTCTTTTATTTGCCATGAGCATGAAACTGCTTTGGGTACATCAGGCTAGATTGAACAAAGGATTCAAGTCTGCTCTGCCCCAAATGATGCCACTGATAGGTGTCTCTGCCCATAACCAGGGATTTATCTTGAGGCTAATGCTTTTTAAAATATTTCTTAATATTACTAAAATATTTGATTCAAGTAGTAATTAATAATTCTTATTTTAAATTGTATTGGAAACTTAAAAGATAGTTTTATGAAAGAGCGGCTTATATGGGGCACGTCATTAGGATAGACAAATTGCACAAAAGACACCATGCTTGATATCGTAGAGTATCGGAAAAAATGACAAAAATCCCTCAATGAGATAAAACCATACAATAACATTAACAGTAGACCCAAGCATAAGAAAGATAATAAAAATAGATTGCATGGAAACAGGTAATATTTCATTCTGTAATGTATAAGATTGACTCAAAGGCAACTAACAACAAAAACAACAGCTATGTAAATTACTCCTACACCAAAATATATCATAAATGTTAACAATATGCTTACTTTGTTCTACAAAAGGCCTTAAGACTTTATCATTTTTCCAAAAACTTATTTTCCAACAATAATAGCAACTACAGACAAAGGGTGATTCCGGAGGAAGATGTTGGCTCTCCTATGGGCAGCTCTGGCCACTCATTCACTACCCTGTCCTTCAATTACACTCACACTCAGAAAATGAAGCAAGAGGGAAGGAATATTGGAGCCGAAGAGAAATGTGTCCATTTCAAAGCATGTATTCTTACATCTTCCGACAAAATAGATCATGTGATCGTCAGACTAAAAATGAGGTGGCTCTCATAGTTAAAAAAAATAAAATAAAATTTAGATGTGTCTTGAAATACAATTTGTATCTTGTGAGTGACAAGATAATATATATATGCATACAAGGACATACAGCGAATACCACTATCATTCGGATATATGTCCCAACAACCAGAGGAAATACAAGATTTCTATCAACATTTGAATTCAGAAAGAAATTGAACATGCAAACAAGATGC
>NW_006399831.1:8122791-8125387 GCF_000299155.1 Elephantulus edwardii | reverse complement strand
TCTCCATACTTTTTCAATTATTAAAACAGATTATCTGGGAGGCTGGGCTGTATGAGGAAAAATGTGACACCAGAGTTGGAGGAAGATTCATCAACAATCTGCGTTATGCAGATGACACAACCCTGCTTGCTGAAACTGAGGAGGACCTGATGCAATTGCTGCAGAGCATCAAGGACTGCAGCCTTCAATATGGATTGCGGCTCAATAACAAGCAAACAAAGATTCTCACCACGGGGCAGTTGACAACATCTTAGTAGATGGTGAAAGGATTGAGATTGTTAACAACTTTTGTTTCTTGGCTTCACAATCAACATTGTTAGCACCAGCAACCAGGAAATGAAAATACATAGTGCGATGGGAAAGTCTGCTATTAAGGACCTCTCCAAAGTACTGAAGAGCAATGAGGTCACTCTGGAGACTAAGGTGTGCCTGATACAGGCCATGGTCTTTGTAATCACTTGCTCTGTGTCAGGGAATTATATGTCATGCAATGACTAGGGATGACAGAATTCGAATTGATGCCTTTAAGCTGTGGTGTTGAAGAATAGTATTGTATATACCATGGACTGCTAAGAAAACAACCAGTTTCATCCTGCTGTTGTTGGTTAGGTGCCATCGAGTAATAGGTGACTTGTAGCGACCCTATGAACGAAAGACCTGATTACTGTTCATAGAGTTTACAGAGGTAAGCCATTTCGGAAGTGGATGCCACTCCTGCTTCCTGCTTTGGTCCCAGAGAGGGTTAAATCAAGCAAAGATTCTGAAGGTTTGTCTGATGTATTTTGTACATGTTGTAATGGTTGGGAAGGTTGAGGGACAGCACAGGAGAGGAAGATTCTCTCTGAGATGGATTGATTCAGTGACTGGCATAATCAGGGTAGGTCTATTGGAGACAGTGAGATTGGTACAGGATAGAGCAGGGTTATTGTACATAGGGTCAGTATGAGTTGCAGGTGACTTGAGAGCATATAACAAAAAGAACAACAACATCTTTTTACACACCAACACTCTTTTGTATATAAAAAACTCAAGACTGAATTTATTAGAATTTTTAAAGACCCAATTTTCCACCTTGACTCTTATATTATCTACTCCTAAGTCAAAACTAACTCATAGCTGACTCTCCAGCTGGTCTTCAGGGATAATTCATCACACAGAAGGAGATTGCTCATCTTTCTACTAGGAACAGCTGGTAAAGTCGAACTGTATGCTTTAGAGTTGGTAGCTCAACTCCTTATATTAAGCTACCTACAAAATTAAGAGATATATCTACTTTCCTCCTATTTTCAAAAGGAAATACTAACAATTATAGAGAAAATTATTTTTTTATTTCCTTACTCTGAAAAGTTATGTTTGAGGAATATTAAACAAAACCTCTGGCTCCCAACAATATACTGACACTACTGATTATTTTTAAATTGACACATGGGAAATTAAAAAGAATAAATTACTAAAACAGTAATCAACATGTCCTACATTTTTCTTCAGAAACATTAGTACAAGTCTTGTTGGCAAAAGTTCAGCTCTAAGAGGTAAGAATATGGAAAATGCATTATGCTGTATGAGAATTAAATTGGACATGGATAGCCACATATGTAGAATTATGAGGCTAGACCAAATTTGCTTGATCTATTTTATAGTTCATGTTTACAGATCTGTTTTTAAAGCACTCAGTGTAGCAAAGAACTTAGCCAATAACCTATAATTGTAAAAAAACATTGTGTCTTCTCATTTCACATCATTTTCATATTTGACAAATATCTTCTGGGTATGGCTACATTCTGGGTGTTAAGCTGACACAACGGATTCAAAGATAAATGAAACAGCACCTGCCAAGAAGACATCACAACTTAGGATAGACAGAAATGAAAAATAGCTCCATAATGCAATGTAAGACATAAATATAATGCAAAGTGTGTGTGTGTGCATATATAAGTATATATGTGTGCTCTCTGTGTGTACATAACAAGTTGTCATTATTTAATTTTGACCCATGAAAGCCATGCATATTATAGAATTATGTTTGATGTGGTTTCAATGTTTGCTTTCCATACTTGGATTTATAATTTTTTTGTTCTCATTTTTATTTGTTGATTCACATAAATACTTCATTAGACATTTACTATGGATTATTAAAGATTTTTTTAAAACTATGCTCTTCCTCAATGGCTGACACAGAAGAATTTAATGAAATGACATAGGAGTAAGAGCCTACGGTGATGAAGAAGGAAGTTCAAATTACTCTGAAGGAATTGGAAAAAACAAGGCTCCAGGAGTTGGTGGCATACCAATTGACACATTTCAACAAACAGACACTGCCTTGGATGTGCTCCCTAAGTTGTGCCAAGAAATCTGGAGAACAGGCAGCTGGCCCACTGACTGGAAAAGATTGATATTTGTTCCCATTCCAAAGAAAGGCGACCCAACAGAGTGCGGAAATTATTGAACAATATCATTAATATCACATGCAAGCAAGATTCTGCTGAAAATTATCCAAAAACGTTTGGAACAATATGTCAACAGAGAACTGCCAGATGTGTAGGTTGGATTTAGAAGAGGTTGTGGTACTAGGGATATGTTAGATGGATCTTGGCAG
>NW_006399831.1:8119655-8122016 GCF_000299155.1 Elephantulus edwardii | reverse complement strand
AGCCAGAATGCTCCTTGGAGTCAAGGATTCTGAAGCTTCGTCTGACATACTTTGGGCATGTTGCAACGAGGGACTGGTCCTTGGAGAGGGACATCGTGTTTGGCAGAGTGGAGGGGCAGCGGCGAATATTAAGACCTTCGATGAGATGGATTGATTTTGTGACTGGAGATGGTGGGAATAAGTATATTTGAGATGGCTAGGTTGGAACAGGATAGAACAGCATTTAAAGCTCTTGTACATAAGGTCGCTATGAGTCGCAACAACTTGGTGACATGTAACAACAACAACTTCCTCAGTTGTCTCTTCTGATTCTTTTTAGTTCTTCAAATGTTAATATTCTCTAAATCTCCTTGTTTTTTATTTTTTTTTCTCCTTAATATGTATGATGGAGATAATCAATTCATGCAATATCAAGTATCACATCTTTAGATAAAATATCTAAATATTTGTATTTGCGTCTAAGATATGTGTTTACATGTTGAGTGTCAATGATATTCCAGGAATAGGTTTAAATTCTTCGCATATATTAACTCTTTTAATCCTTACAAAAGCACAATGCAATAGGTACCAGTACCATACCTTTCTTATGGATGTGAAGGCCGAGACATCTAGGGCTTAAGAAGAGATATATGAAAAAAAAAAAAAAAGAAGAGATATATGACCATATTTGTACTGTTGTTGTTATGTACCATCAAATCAGAACCAACCCATAGCTAACCCTCCAGTGGGTTTTCAGAGGCAATAAATCACACATAACTTTCACTGTTTCTCCACGTTCATAGAGTTTCTGGAGACAAGCCATTTCAGAAGTAGATACCACTCCTTCTTCCAAGTTGTTGGTTTTTTTTTAATTTTTTTTTCCAAGTTTGTTTTTATCGGGAAGCTCTACCAAACACTGTCCACCATGGGTAACTATTATCACATTTGACACATCAGTGTCACAGTGTTTAGCATCACAGCAAACATCAGTTATCTCTGTACAGCAAATGGACAGACCAGTGCAATATCACTTAGAAGAATGTTTGACCAAAACCAATTAAAACCAGATCTGAGGGCTACAGATTAAAATCACCCACGTTTGGCTTGGTAGCATAACTTTCTATCCACTAGGCCAACAGAGCTATATGTTGTTGCTGTTCTTGTTGTTAAGTGCCATTGAGCCATAGATGACTCATAGTGACCATATGAACAAAAGACCTGAACACTTGTGTACCTTTCATCATTTCTCCAAGTTCATAGAGGTTCTGGAGGCATGTTATTTCATAAGTAGATACCACATGGGAAAAGATTGCTCATCTTTCTTGGACAGAGCAGCTCGTAGTTTTGAACCGCGTTACTTTGAGTTGGCAGCAAAACTCCTTGATACTAGGCTAACCCTATGAACACTGTGCTGCTAACCAAGGCACTTGGTTACAAGGGAGAAAGAAGTAAGATTTACAGACTCTGAAAATCTGCTGAATGTTTAACTATGAATTGGTTCTGACTCTACAGAAATGAGTGAGTGTGAGTAAAACCTCTCTTGAATTACTTTATCCCAAATCACTCATAATTTAAATCAAGCCAGTCCTATCACTAAGTCAATTTTGACTCATAAATATTTTCAATTGGGATTCTAAGGTTGTAAATTTTTAGGGAAGAAGAATCCAAACCTGTTTTACTCCTAGGAAATGAGTGGTGTATACAAACTGCTGGAACTTTGTTTAGCAGTGCAGTATGTCACCAGGGTTCCTTGGGAAATGACAATTCTTTTAGTATGATATATGTATTCTTGTATGACTCACCTTTCAATCACTCTCTCAACATTATTCTCAAATGACCATGACCCAGTAAACTGGTCATATTATGTTATTGCTTTTATGTGAGTATATGTTATGGTTTCCTTTCAACTCAAAGCTTATGGTCTCTGTTAGATATTGTTGATTTGACCCCATGTGATAGAGAATTTCCTTATAGGGTTACATTGGCTGCTATATTTATGGGAGGAAATCACTAAGTCTTTTCTTTCTTGGAGCTATTGGGTGGGTTTCAACTGCTGACCATTTAATTAACAGCAAAATAAATGATAGCACTACCAAAGCTCCTACTCAAGGGTGATCCATTTTGAAAGATTCTCTTTAAAACCAGCTTCTCCTATAATCACTGTTTCTATACTATAGTACTTTGCTTACTGACAGGTCTCTGTCTACTGAAGGTTGGGATTGACAGTACCAGTGGACATTTCTTTCACAGTCTGATAGAATCCTAGTTCATCCATTTATTCCCTAAATCCTTCCTGACTGTAGGTGTTTTATACATGTTAAATAAAGACATTTAAATTATAACCATTGATGAGGGGCCATTGTTGTTGTTGTTGTTGTTGTT
>NW_006399831.1:8108854-8115540 GCF_000299155.1 Elephantulus edwardii | reverse complement strand
CCAGCACCACAGCTCAAAGGCATCAATTCTCCTTCTATCTTCCTTAGTCACTGTCCAACTCTCTGATGCATAACAAGTAATAGGCCTGTATTAGATGCACCTTAGTGTCCAAAGAGACACCATTGTTCTTCAGTACTTTGGAGAGGTCCCCAACAGCAGACTTTCTTATGGCAATACGTCACAGCAATGCCACAATCTCTTCACCATTTCTCAGAGTGGGAAGCACTGTCATATTGATCCCAAAGCTGTTGATGATTTGCAAGATCATGTGTCTACAGGTAAAGTAGCTGGATACTATGTCCCCAACAGTTGCTAAGATAATGGATAGAAAAAAATTTTCGAGGTTTCTGATACAACAGATCATCCCTTGGCTTTTCTAGTCTTGATTTCTCATTATTCAAGTGAAATATATACTCAAGATGGCAATTAGGTTTCAGGAACTTGTTTTGATTTTCTTCAGCTTCACTTTGAACTTAAGACATGAGTAATTGATGACCTGTTCCACAGTCCATGGCCTGGTTTTGACAGGTGATATTGAGCTTCCCTCCTCCGCCAACATATGTGGTCAAAGTTATTCCTGTATAGTCTGTAAGATGAGTTCCATGTACTTAGTCACCTTTTTTGTGTTTTCAATAAGGTATTTTCAATGACAAAATAATCAATTGTACAAAATTCTATCGTTTGATCTCCAGCGTCATTTCTGTTCTCAAGTCCTTCTTTGTTTATAACTTTTTCATTCTGCTTTATCAATTCCTCTTGATACATCTTGATGGAATGTTTGAGAAATTTAGGCTTTAAAAAGTTGATAGAAGTCCTGATTTTCTTCCTCAACTGATAGGAAAATACCTATATTTTTTCTCATTCTAAAAAAAGGTATGTGCAAATTATTAAAAAAAATCATTAAAACACCTAAAAGTAAAATCTTGCTGAAAACGATTAAAAAAAAACCAAAGAAAACAACAAACCTGCTGGAACATTACATCAACATATGATTACCAGAATTTCTTTATTGATGTTTTAATGAAATTTTATAAAGAACTTGGGCTTCCAATAATTCATTGTTGCACATTTTCCTCCCGGTATGCCCCCTCCCCCTTGATCACTTTTTTCTTCTGGAAAAAATTTCTTTCATTGTTATACACTCCCCTACCTCCATTCCAAACCACTCTACTATGCAGCTCTCAGTTCTGGACTCTTGTAATGACAATGATAATCATATATTCCTATTATACAATTCTCCCCCTCGTCTGTTTCAATGCTGTTTAGATTATTTATCCCTTATTTCTCAGTTTCCCCTAATCCCTATGTCAGTCCTGTTTTATAACAGGGGTATTATGCGGCATTAGTCTTTTTGTGACTGAGACCCATTTGTATAACAATTGATGAGTTCCTTGTTTTTTAATAAATTGCCAGAAATGTAAGGTGAATTCAGAAGAAGCTTGGGGACGAAGGATACCATTACTGATGTCAGATGCATCTTGACTGAAAGTATAGGATACAGAGAGATGTTTACTTGTGTTTCACTGACTATGAAGAAGTATTTGACAGTGTATATCATAACAAATTATGAGCAATATTGAGAAGAATGGAAATTCCAAAACACTTAATTGCACTAATGCAAAATCTATACACAGAAAAAGAAATAGTTGTTTGAAGAGAACAAGGAAACCCTGAATGATTTAAAATTAGGAAAGATGTGTGTAAGGCTTATATCCTTTTCTCATACTTGTTAAAGATGTACACTGAGAGAATAAGAGAGTTCAAGAAGCTAAACTATATGAAAAAGAGGTGGCATCAGGACTGGAAGAAGACTCATCAACAACCTCATCATCAACACACAACCTTGCTGGAAGAAAGTGAAGACTTAAAAAATTTATTGCAGAATATCAAAGACTATAGCTATAAGTACTGATTGCATCTCAACATCAAGAAAACAAAAATCCTCATGACTGGGCCAATGAACAACATCATGATAGATGGAGAAAAGAGTGAAATTGTTAATGAGTTCCTTTTACTTGCATTCTCAATCAGTATCCATGGTACGAATAGTCAGAAAATAAAAATATATGTTGCATTCGGTAAATCTGGTGTCAGTGATTTCTCCAAAGTTCTAAAGAGCAAAGGTATCAATTTAAAGACTAAGGTGTACCTGATGCAAGTAATGGTATTTTCAATTGCTTTGAATTCCGTTTAGACTGAATAATAATCTATGGCTTTGAATATTAGTGTTGGAGAAAAGTACTGAATATCCTACACAGTTTTAAAAGCATAAACCTATCTGTCTTAGAGGAAGCATAACCAACATGCTTCTTAGAGGCAAGGATGATGAAACTTTGTCTCACACTTTGAGTACATCATCATGCTTGGAGAGGTGGAGCCTCAGAAAAAGAAGAAGAATCTCAAGAAGATGGATTGTCATAGTAATTGTAACAAAGAACTCAAACATGTGGAAAATCATGAAGGCAATGCAAATTAGAGCAAGGTTCCGATTTGTTGTTTATAAGGTCACTATGAGTTGTAGTTGATTTAAGGACACAAAAAAACTACAACAACAACAATAACATTTGAACAACTGAAGAAAATAAAAGTAAAGTTGATAAAAGAAATACTAAATCTGATTTTACTAGTCTCATAAATGGCAGTAGGAAAGATTCTTTTTGAGATATTCAATTACATGTTTAGTTTAAGGTTATCTCATTATACAAATAGACTTTATTCTGAATGGGGTAAATTTTATTATAGAAGTAGAGATTAGAAATTATAATAGTATTCAACGCCTGTAATAAATCTAAGCTAGTTACTTTTCCTTTTGAAATTCTCTATAGTTTCTAAATATTTTGTATTATCAGCAATTGTAGGTGGGGTTCATTAGCATAATATTTAAAATACCTTGACTACTTTTGAGATGATGCATTTTTGTTTAACTTTAATTATCGTACTGTGTTTATGGGTAAATGCAGAGTGAAAAAAGGAAACAAAACACAGAAAACAGTGTATGGGAATAAAAAGGTCAATTCTCTTGTGATTCAAATCCACAATGACTCCTTGGAAGGAAGATGAACATTCTTCCTGTGCAATTTACAGCTGGAGAATCAGCTGTTAAGTCTAACTTGACAGTAAGGAGATTAAGTTTTGAGGCTCAGAAAAATATTTTCAAAGTAACAATAGTTATTTGCCATTGATACCATCTGACAACCTCTATTTTATCTGAGTTCACTGTTTCACCTACTACCTCAACTTATTTCGTTGACTGTTTACCTTTTTTTTTAGTTTAAATTTTTTTTTATTAATTTCAATTAACATTTACAGAGATTTTGGATTTCCATTAATTCGTGGTTAGGCTTTTCTCCTCGCCCACCCCACCCCTACCCCTAGTTAGCTCTTCTCTTTGAAAAGTAAAAGAAAAATTCCTTCATTGGTATACAATCCCCACCGTCCCACCCCCACCCCAAGTATACTCCGCTCTGCAATCTTCATTCAAGCTACCTCTATACTAAACAAAATTTTTTCTTCAGAGATGGTTATTTATTACTTCTATGATTTCTTTAAGACATTTCATTTCTCATTTTATATAACAGAACTGGTAGACAAAAGGGAAATAGAAAAATGCCTTTCAATGACATGCTAACTCTTTTCAGAAATTCCAAGCAAATGGTGAATGTTTCTTTATTTTTAAAACAAATTCTTCTTTTAAATACTAGTTTATTTACAGAATTCAAATATGTTGTTTTTCAGACCAGAGTCTTCTAATTACTCTCATCCCTTCACCCATCAAATTGTACAACCCCATGATTAATAAATACTTCCACACACACTCCCCCCCTCATTCCTCTGCTTTTCCCCTCCCCTGATCTTCATATTCATTCTACAATAATGGTTTTATGCAATATTTGTCCTTTTGGGACTGATTTCGTTCATCCAGCATAATGCTCTCCAGTCCCACCTAATTTAGGTAATAATTTACAAAATCATTGCACCTATGTGCTGTATAGTATTCCATTGCATGACTGTACCATAATTTGTCAATCATTTAGATTGTGGTTGGACATCTGGGCTGTTTCCATGTTTTTGTGATGGTGAATAACGCTGCTGTACATTGTACATTCTACTTGTACATAGGTGTACAAATCTCCTTTGTGCCTCAGTTTTCATTTTCTGAGGGTATATTCCAAGCAGTGGAAAACTGGGTCATATAGAATTTCTATGTTCAGCTTTTTGAAGAAGGGTCAACCTGACTTCCAGAACGGTTGCACCATTTTACAATCTCACCAACAATGTATAAGAGTTCGTATCTCATTACATCCTCTCCAACATTTATTACTTGCTGTCCTGTTAAACTTTGGTGCTGTTACTGGAGTATGATCGTATCTCATTGTGGTTTTGATTTGCGTCTCCCATTACCAGCAATTTCGAGCATTTCTTCATGTGTCTGTTGGCCATCCGAATATCTTTATCTGTGAAAATTCTTACCACGTTTTTTTCCCATTTTGTAATTGGGTTAAGAGTCTTTTTGTTGTGGAGGCCCAGGAATATTCTCTATACTTTCGTTAGATGTATGGTGTGAGATGGCATTACCAAATGTTTGTTCCCAATCGGTAAGTTCTCTTTTCACCCTGTTGGGAAAAGATTTTGATGTGCATAGGGATTTAATCTTTAGAAGGTCCCATTCATCAATTTTATCCTCTTCAGATTGTGCAATTTTCTCTGTATTTGGCAGTTCTAAGCTTAATCCCAGTTTGTCTCAAATGAACTTTATGGTTTTAGGCTTTACTCCCAGTTCTCTGATCTACCTTAAGTTGGTCTTTGTGTATGCTGTGAGATGTGGATCCTGTTTCAGCTTTCTGCATGTAGAAGTCCAGTTTTGGCAGCACCTTTTATTGAAGAAATTTTTATTTCCCCATTTGATAGCTTTTATTTCCTTGTGGAATATCAGTTGTCCATCAATAGCTGGGTCTATTTGTAGGTTCTTAGTTTTGTTCCATTAGTCTATGTCTCTCTCATTGTACCAGTATCATGCTGTTTTGGTTACCATTGCTGTGTAGTAGGTTTTGAGGTCAGGAAGTGCTATACCTTCAACCTCATTTTTATTTCTTAGAAGTGTTTTACTTATTCAAGGTCTCTCACCTCTCTGGATAAATTTGACAATTTCCCTTTCAATCTCCTTAAAAAATGAATTTGGTATCTGGATTGAGATTGTGTTGAACATGTGGATTGCTTTTAGTAAGATTGTAATTTTCATGATATTGAGTCTTCTTATCCATGAGCAGGGTATATTTTTCCATTTCTTTAGGTCTTTTATTGCATCTTGCAGAAATATTCTATAGATTTTTTGTACAGGGTTCTTGTATCTCTAGTTAGATTCACTCCCAAGTATCTCAATCTGTGGTTAGCTATTGTAAATGGTATTGCTTTCTTGACTTCCTTCTCTGAGTTATTTTTGTTAATGAAGAGGAATCCTATTGATTTTTGGATATTGATCTTATATCCTGCCACCCTACTAAACTGGCGTACTAACGCAAACAGGTTTTTTGGTTTAGTCTTTAGAATTTTCTGTGCACACTATTATATCATCTGCATATAGTGATAATTTAAACATCTCTTTGCTGATGTGGACGCCTTTTATTTCCTTCTCTTGTCGTATTGCCCTAACAAGCACTTCCAATACAATATCAAATAGATGTGGTGACAGTGGGCATTCTTGTCTGGTTGCTGTTCACAAGGAAAATGCTTTTAGTCTTTCTCCATTGTGAATGATATTGGCTATTGGTTTTGCATATATACTTTTCACTGTGTTGAGGAAATATCCTTCTATTCCAATTTTGCTGAATGTCTATCAGGAAGGGGTGTTGTAGTTTGTCAAATGCCTTTTCTGCATAATTGCTAAGATCATACGGTTCTTCTATTTACTTTGTTAATATAGTGAATTATATTGATTGTTTTTCTTATGTTGAACCATCCTTATATACCTGTTATGAATCCCACTTGGATTTTTTTTTCTGTTCTTTTGGATTCTATTAGCTAGAATTTTGTTAAGGATTTTTACATCTATATTCATGAGAGATATTGCTCTGTAGTTTTCTTTCTTGGTAATATCTTAAACTGGTTTTGGTGTTAGGGTTATGCTTGCTTCATAGAATGATTCTCAAAGTATTCCTTCTTTTTTCAATTTTTTTAAATAATGTAAGTAGAATTGGTTCTAAATCCTGAGTATTTGGTAGAATTCAGCTATCAAGCCATCTGGTCCAGGACTTTTCTTTTGGAGAAGTCTTTTTATGACTTCTTCAATTTTTTTTTTTTTTGGTGATAGGTCTGTTCAGTGTTCTATATCTGTCCTTGTTAATCTGGGTAGGGGATGCATTTCAAGAAATTTGTCCATTTCCTCTAAGTGTTCAAATTTATTAGAGTATAGTTTTTTATAGCATTCCGATATTATCAATTTAATTTCCTCTGATTCTGTTGTGATGTAA
Organism: Elephantulus edwardii; assembly: GCF_000299155.1. Classification (NCBI taxonomy): domain Eukaryota; kingdom Metazoa; phylum Chordata; class Mammalia; order Macroscelidea; family Macroscelididae; genus Elephantulus; species Elephantulus edwardii. The sequence continues at coordinate 8,109,073 of NW_006399831.1, read as the reverse complement.
CCCCTGTTATTTCTTAATCAAGTTATCTCTTTCTTCTCTTTTTTTTCTTTTTGTTAAGTTTACCAGTGGTTTGTCAATTTTACTAAACCTTTTGAAAAACTAGCTCCTGTCCATATTGATGATTTCAATTATTTATGTTTTCTATCTAATTGACTTCAGCTCTTGTCCTTACAATGTCTTTTCTTCTAGAGACTGTAGGATTATATTATTGTTATTATT
>NW_006399831.1:8103992-8108754 GCF_000299155.1 Elephantulus edwardii | reverse complement strand
ATTCTTTTCCTTTACTTCTTTTTTATGTGTTCATATCACTATGAACTGCCCTGATGACTGCCTTAGCTCTGTCCCAGAGGGTTTGTTTGGTAAATTATATTTTCATTATCATATGCTTCAAGGAACTTTTAAATTTCATTCTTTATTTCTTTTATAATCCAATCATGTTCTAGCAGAGAGTTGTTAGGTAGAATCTACTGCTGTATCACTATTTAAATAGTTGTTTATTGGCAGTGGGTTGGGAAAGGTGATGGAGTTTGCAAACAGAAACACCACCACACATCAATATCACAAGAGCAACAAGAGTGATGGAAAGGAGAAGCATGAAGCCCCAGATGAGGACCTTCTCCTCAAGTGTTAAGTCTAAGGGTGCTGGGGTCTGGAATGTCGAGGGGGCGGCCTTAGAACACCTCCACTTAGTAGGCATGATTAGAGAGGAAGCAGGACTCTCCGGCTTTAGGCCTGGCCTGGCCACTTGGGGTGTACTTTCCTTGGCAGGTGAGGCTATTGACCAAGTCTTGCTTGATATAGTCCTCCTGAGCTGCCTTCAGATTCTCCTTCCCACCCCAGGCCTTCAATGCAGAGCTTTGCAGGGCTACGCCACAGGAGAAGATCAGGGCCCATGGCTTCAGCAGGGGGCACTTGTTGCTGACATTGAGGTTGATGGATGCCTCCTCCTCACTCTGGCCTCCAGACAGGAAGGTGATTCTAGTAACAACAGGGGGCAGTTGTCATGGCAATCTCCTCATGAGAAAACTTCTGTGTGTAGGCGTGGCCTGAGATTACCATGTTAGGCTTCAGCAAAGTGCCTTCCAAATGGATGTGGTGGTCATTCAGAGCCTTGTAGACGGCAGCCAGCATCTCCTCAGCTACATACCAACAGCGCTTCAGGTCATGGGAGGATCTCAGGCTCCACAATGGGCACAATCCCATTCTGCTGGCAGATGCTGGCATAACGGGCCAGCACGTTGGCATTTTCCATGATGGCAAGGGCTGGGGGGCTGTGTTCTCCGATCTTCAGCACACAGCGTCACTTGGCAAAGTCAGCTCCATCCTTCTTGTACTGGGCACAGAGCTCCAACAGCCCGTCCAGCCCTTGGGTGGTGGTCTCAGCATGGTTCCTGCCAGGGGTACCACGCCCTTGTCTACCCTGATGCCCACAACACCACCCTTAGATTTGATGATTTGGGGGAAGGGACGCCCATCATCCACCTTCTGGTAGAGGGTCGCATGGAAGAGGATGACACCCCCGATGCAGGGGTTCACACGGTCATCGGCGGTCAGCCGGAGCTGGCGGTAGAAGCGCCGGTTCTCCTCTGTGTTCTCGGTTCCAGTGGACTGCAGAAGTTTTGCAATGCTTCCGGTGGACTCATCTGTGGCCAGGATGTCCTTGTCCGGAGCAACGATGCGATGAGCGATGTCAGCGAGCTCCTTCTTCTGCTCCGGGGTCAGCGCTGGGTATGGGTAGGGCAAGGTATCCTCGGTGGTGATTTCCTGGGCGGAGGCTGGAGGAGCTGGCATGGCCTGGTCAGCAGCACGAATCTGATCTTATTTTTACAAAAATTGTAATTGCTTAGCTCTTTAAGACATCAACCAAAAGGTTATAAACATTTTGTAAGTACAGCTGAGTGAACTTTTATTTTAGTATATGTTAAATGATATTTCTCTTACTTTTTCTACAATCTTAGCTTGATCTCCATTTGGTAACTGCTCCCTATCTAGAAAGAGAACGCAGGCTTCTAATAACGTGCACGTAAAACTGCTTCTGCATGATGGAGCCAAAGAGAATGCTGCAAGTATCCCAATTAACAAGATATTTATCCATGGTTTTGCTGGCTTTAAAATAAAGGGTTGGTTTTTTTTTTAACTAGGTTGTTGTTGTTGATTCCATTCTAGTTGAGCACAACTCATAACAAATGTATGAATTAAAGGCCTGAATCCCCTCTACAACCACTGACATTTATCAAAGTTCACAGAGTTTCTGGAGGCATGTTGTTTAAGAACCAGATACCACTTCAGCTTCCAAACCTGTCATAGAATGCTATTGGTTGAGTCGCCTCAATGCATAGTGACCCTATGTATAGCAGCTCTGAACCCTTCCGTGTCCGGAGCCATTCTCACTAACTTTGACATACCAACCCCCATTGTCCCAGTCACTGAATCAATTCATCTCATCCAGGGCTTCCTCTTCTGCACTGTCCATCTACCCTTCTGAGCATCATGCCCACCTCCAAGGACCAATCTTTCCTGGCCACTGCCCAAAGTAAGTAAGGCAGAGCTTAAAATTTTTAGTCTCCATGGAGAGGCTCGGTTTCACTCTCTTCAAGACAGACCTATTTGTTCTCTTGACAGTCCATGGTATGTATATTCACGACTCTTCTCCAGCACCACAGTTTGAAGGCATCTATTTTTCTGTCATCCTTAGTCATTGTCTAACTCTCTGAAGTACAACAAGAAATTGAGAAGACTATGGCCTGGATTAGGTGCACCTTTGTATCTAGACTGACATTGTTGCTCTTCAACACTCTGGAGAGGTCCATGACAGCAGATTTCCTAAATGCAATCTGTCTTTTGATTTCCTGACTGTTAGTGTTAGGAGTCTTGATTGTGGAGCCAAGCAAGCTCTAATTGCTAACAACCTCAATTTCTTCTCCATCTATCATGGTGCTGCCAATTGGCCCAGTGGTGAGAATCTTTGTCTTCTTGCTGTTAAGCTAGATTGAGACTTAAATATAATTTTGTTGTACATGTTATTTTGTTTAAGATAATATCATATCATTTAATTTACCTACTAAAACCACTGGCCTCAAGTAGATCCTAACACTTGAAGGCCCTAGATATAAAGGAGAACTGTTCAGAGGGTTCCTGATCCTGTAAACCCTTATGGAAACATGCCGTTTTATCTCTCTGTCAGAATGAGTGGCTGGAGAATTTGACACTTTATTCCACTGCACCAACAAGTCGCCATTTTATTTATTATTTATTTTTTTCACAAAGAAACAAGTAGTTTATAAGCCTTCCCTTGAGGCAAAAATGTGAGAGTGGAATTGCTGAAAATAAAGAAACATAATATAAAATGTTTGAAGAGAAACTGGTCAAGTCGCCATTTTAATTTAAAGTTCCACTCAAAGGTATTACATTATATTTCTTATTTGCTTCCTTATATTTTCTAACAAAATTACCTGTCTCAAGTGAACTCTTCAGTAGCAGATGTTAGAGTTCTGAGTAACAACCTTTGCCAAAGAAAAAGAGAAGTAAAGGAAGAAGTCATTTTGTGATACAAACCCTCCAGAGAGCTGTGAAGGATTACTTCTGCTTGCCAGACTTTTAGCATTGCCCTGGCTGAATAAGCCTGGAAGAGCCAACGGAAGGATAGAACCAAATTCCTTTCTAGTAGGGGGACAGAGTGATACATATTTGTGTATCCATATAGTCACTACTCCTCATTTCATTTCAGATGATTCTGGTGGGCAAGTAGTAAGAAGCTGTGCTGCAAACCCCAAAGACATTAGATTCAAATTCACTAGTTGGTCAGTTGAAGAAGGGTGGGCAATCTCCTCCTATGTGATTAAACTGCCTCTGAAAATTCACTAGACAGACAGCTACCAGTCAGTTTTGATTGAAGGGCACAAAACAACAACATGGCTTAATCTTTAAAATGTTGACATTCTGCTTCATAAAACAGCATCTCAACTAGCCCATTCTCTTAAAATGAAAAGTTTCCTCTTGGAGTATTTAAACTAGGCATACCTAACTTTCAGATTATTCCATAGATTCTATTCAAATATTGATCTTGAGTACTACAACCTCTATAACAATACACTTAAAATACTTTCTGGCATAGACATGTATATAACCATTAGCCTTTAGATTTCTAACAATTTTAATGATCAAAGATTAAAATTTAATTCTTTTTTGGTTGAGCGTATGAGACATAGAATAGTTTTTGAACAAAAACAATGTAATTCTCATCTGACCTGATCTTGAACAAGTAAGTAATCAATCTTGAATTGTCTTGTGAATTGAATAACCTTTGCTAGAATAATGTATTAAATTAGTACTCAGGTGAGGGATGTTTTTAGTACTTGATGCACATTTCACCCGGCAAAGGAAATGAAGGATAAAGAACACAGGCAAAAATAACGTGAGAAAGTATAAAAAATTATAAGGTAGAAACTAAATATTATATTTGAAGGTATAGATTCAATGTATAATCTGGTTGCTAGGTTCCAGCCAGTGGACTCTAACCCATAGCAAACTCTGAAAAGAGAAAAAAACATCTTGCCCAATCCTGTTCATCCCCACAATAGTAGTTGTACGTAAGCCCATTGTTGTAATCACTGCGTCAGTCCATCTTGTTGAGTGTCTTCCTCTTGCACTGAACCTCTAAGCATGATGTCTATCCCAAGGACTGGCTTTTTTGATATTATGTCCAGAGTACGAGAGATAAAATCTCATCATTTTTGCTTCTGAGAAGCACTCTCGCTGTACATCTTGCTAGATAGATTTATTGGTCCTTTTTCCTCTCTGTGGTTAATTTAATATTATTCTCAAACACTACATTTCAAAGGCAACAATTCCTTTTTTAGTCTTCCTTATTCACTGTTCAACTTTCAAATGCTTATGAAACAACTGAAAAGACCATGATGTGGGTCAAATATAGCTTAGCCTTTTAACTGATACGGTGGTGGTGTTGTGTGTCATCAAGTTGCAGATGATTCATAGCAACCCTATGTATGACAGCTCTGAAGCTTACCTTATC
>NW_006399831.1:8090512-8102347 GCF_000299155.1 Elephantulus edwardii | reverse complement strand
ACACCGTTGCTCTTCAGTACTTTGGAGAGGTCCCTAACAGCAGACTTTCCCATGGCAATACACCTTTTAATTTCCTGGCTACTGGTGCCGAGAGTGTTGACTGTGGAGCCAAGCAAACTAAAGCTGTGAACAAAATCTCTTCACCATCCATCCTGATGCTGCCAATTGGTCCAGTGGTGAGAATCTTTTTCTTCTTGACATTGAGCCTCAATCCATATTGGAGCAGTCATTGACTCAGGTAGCTGAGGACTGGGCGGGATCTGTTTCTCAGGTCGCATAGAGGGGGAAAGAAAGAGATCTGGACAGGCAGAGAAGCGGGACTGCCAAGGGACGTTGAAACCCTCTGTCCACGTAACCGAGGACCACGCGGGACCCTGTCTACACACCAGTTCTACAGGACATCTCTGATACATAGCAAGTAATTTTGAAGACACGTTCTGGATTAGGGGCCCCTTAGTCTCTAGATTGATATCATTGTTCTTTAGTACTTTGAAGGGGTCCCTGACAGCAGACATCCCCAATGCGTTTTGTCTCCCCCCACCCCCAGCCCCTCACTCTGAAACTCACTTCAGTGCCTATATCCTATAAGCAAGGAGGCCAGGCAGTAATTTGGGGCTACAGTTTGACCTGGCACTAAAAGAGACCCATGGGGACAGGACTACCATAAATCCACAATTTGTCTTTAAAACTGATACTTTTGCTCGTTATCACTTTAAAGAGGCTCTTGGCAACAGATTTACCTATTGCAATACATTGTTTGCTTTCTTGACTGCTATTTCCTTGAGACTTGATTTTGAATGCAAATAAAACTAAATTCTTCATAACGTCAATCTTTTCTCCATTTGTCTTGATGTTGCCTGTTGGGGTAGACACAGGGATTTTTGTTTTCTTGATGTTTCACTGGATAATTCAAAGTACGATGCTTCAAATCTTGTGCTTGAACAAAAAAAACAAAAACAAAAACAAAAAATCATCCTAAAGATCAAAGTAGCCGATTATACAGGTAACTCATAGTTGATTTTTAACCCATTCTTCTGTCTTCTACACTTACAGTTAAGTATAATCAAAGGATGTTTATTTCCTTTTCTTTTCCATTAGCAGTGACATTGGTTTGAGTTTTTTAATGATAATGTGTACTTTTTAAATTATAATCACTCAAAAGTTTTAGAAGTGATCTTTCAATTTTCCCTGAATGCCTTCAGTATCATAATGAATATAATAATAACCTAAGATATTTATAGAAATTCTGCTCTGTGCCAGTAACTAGGTTAGGTCTTTGTATTTGATCGTTTTCTATCTGTACCTCAAGGTTTTTAAATCCATGACTATTATTAATGCATTAGGTGAAACTTTGAATTGATACAAGTTTTATCTTTGTCAATTTTTAATTTTCTTTGGAGAGTTTTGATGTTTTAATCCACAGGTAGTTGTGAAGCTAATTAAAAGTCCAAGCTCTTGTAGAAGTTCAAATCCACAAGTGGCCCATTGAAAGAAAGATGGGTAATCCTCTCCCATGTAACATACAGCTCCCATTGGAGTGACAGCTGCTGGTCAGTTCTAACTCCATTGCAATGACTTTTTTTCTTCATTGTCTTTCAAGATCAAGTAAAAAGGCTTCCTATTTACTCATTACCTTCTTCATTTTCCTAAGAGCAATTTGTTGCTTTTTAATTTGTTTTATGTTTCACTCTCACACACATTTGCCAAAATTGTTCTATTTCCATCATAACACATGTATACCTTAAAAGTACGAATATATCTTAACCATGAGTGGCATCCACTTCCTAAACAACATGCCTCCAGAAACTCAATGAACTTTGATAAATGTTGACAGTTATAGAAAGGTTTTAAGCCTTTTGTTCATAGGGTTGCTATGAGTTGTGCTTGACTTGAAGGCAATCAACAATAACAACAACAACAAATGAGTACAAATAACATAGTATACACATGACAACTGGTAAAAGGAAATACAATTAAAATTTCATTTTAAAATTTTTATAAAATACATTTACAACCACACAGTTATTTTGAACTATAGAGAAGTAACTGATTGCAATTATTATGAAAATCATTGGAATACAAAGATAATAAAACAAAGGTAAAAACATTATAGTATCTATTGGCTTAGTGATAAGGAATTTTTCTGCCAACCCAGAGACATGTGGTTTTAATCTACCAGAAGCCTCTTTGAAGAAATTAGGCAACACCCGTTTGTGCAGTTTACTGTCTCTGAAAACCTGCTGGGTGGTCAACTATTTCAAATACAATGGGATGATACACACAGTAAGAACATTAAGTATAGTTGTTCTAGGAGAAGATCTAGCATTCACCCTTATTCTTGGATAAGGGAAGAAAAAATACAAATAAAAAAGGATGAAGATACTGGTATCAGATACTTAGAGCTTCTCTATTCTGTCAGATGTGAGAAGGGGAAATTAAGTTGGCATTTAGCTATCTAGTTATCTAAATCAGTTGTCATCAGTTGACTGTGACTCAACAGCAGTGCTATAGGTGTCACTAGATATGTGCTCACATACACAGCTGAAGGGTTTTTCACAGGGCTTTCCACAACTGATTTTCACATACATACACAACCTCTTGAACTTATTTCTGGTTAAAGAGGAGGAGGGACCAATTTAAACCATTTAGGGTTAGTACGTAGTGGCCTAGAGGCAAGAAGTTGCATTGCAATTCCAAAGGCAAACAGTTCCAGGCCACCAGCTGCTCCACAGGAGAAGGATAGGCAGTGTCCTCTCAAGTGATTAACTGCCTCTGAAAACCTGCTATGGGTCAGCTATGAGTTTGTTCTGACTTGACAGTCCATAACAACAACATGGTTAGTACATGCTCTCTCACTTGCTTTCTCTCATTGTCATTGACTTGGTTCTGAGTCATAGCAAGCTAGCCCTGCAATGAGCTTCAAAGGCTACAAACTGCACAAAAGGAAATCCTCATTTTTGTACCTCAGAGCGACTGGTGGATTTGAACCATCAAAGAAGCATGCTTAGCTGTGCTTCTCTCTGCAGACCACAGCACTAGAGGTCTCCTTAGGTTAGCTTGTTGTAAAGGAAAAGTTTATGAGATATTATTTTTAAAAAAAATAAAAACAGCTGATTTAAAATTTGTTGAATTCTTAACCCTTTATGGTGTTGTTTATAAAGCTACTCGTAGCTGACCTTCCAGCTATGAGTTAAGTGAAGATTTTCCATGTTTCTCTTGTGGAACAGCTGGTGGATTTGAACCATGTGGCTTTGGGTTGGTAACACAGCTCGCTATCACTGTGTAACCTTTCATTCTCATACATAAGTAAAAATAGAGCAGGTGGCAGGGAGGAGATCTCCCGATTGCCCAAAAATCTAATGTGAAATATAAGCTTTTAAGAATTTTTGTTTTTTCTTTTATGTCAAAGATCTTATTTGCAAATCAAAACCACAATGAGATACCGTCTCGTTCCAGTAGCAGTGGCCAAGTTTAACAGGACAGTAAGCAACAAATGCTGGAGAGGATATGGTGAGATAGGAACTCTTATACATTGTTGGTGTGATTGTAAAATGGTACAACCATTCTGGGAGGCAGTTTGGTGTTTCCTCAAAAAGCTGAACATAGAGATTCCATATGACCTAGCTATTCCACTGCTTAGAATATATCCCAAGAAAATGAGAACAGAGACAAAAACGGAGACTTGTACACCAATGTTCATAACATTGTTATTCACCATCACAAGACCATGAAAACAGCCAGATGTCCAATCACAATCAAATGGATTGAGAAATTATAGTACATTTACATGATGGAATACTACACAGCATGCAAGAGTAATGATTTTGTAAATTACTACCTAACTCGGGAGGGACTGAAGAGCATTACGCTGAATGAGCTAACTCAGTCCAATAAGGAAAAATACTGTATAAAACCATTATTGTAGAATGATTATGAGGTTTGGGGATGGAGGTGGGGTGGAAGCAGAGTAGTCAGGATGGGTGGGGGTGGAGGATGTTAATCATATAGTTGTTGTTATGTGCCATCAAGTCACATGCGACTCATAACGACCCTTTGTACAGCCATAAACCCTGCTCTATCCTATGCCAATTTTGTCTCTGACACACCTATACCCATTACCCAAGTCACTGAGTCAATCCATCTCATCAAGGGTCTTCCTCTCTTTCACTGTCTCTCCACCTTCACAAACACCAGTCCCTGCTTACATGTCCAAAATAGGACAGATGAAGCTTCAGAAACCTTGCCTCCAAGGAGCAGTCTTGTTTCACCCTCTCTAGGATGAACCTTTTTGTTCTCCTAGCAGTCCACGGTTTATTTAATACTCTTCTCCAGCACCACAGCTCAAAGGCATCAATTCTTCTATCATCCCTAGTCATTGTCCAACTCTCTGATGCATAACAAGTAATTGCAAAGAGTATGGCCTGGAACAGGCACATCTTAGTCTCCAGAATGACATGGTTACTCTTCAGTAGTTTGGAGAGGTCTCTGACAGAAGACTTTCCCAATGCAATTCGTCTTTTAACTTCCTGGCTGTTGGTATCAAGTGTTGATTGTGGAACCAAGCAAACTAAACCTGTTAACATTCTCAATCTCTTCAATATCTATCATGATGCTGTCAATCAGCCCAGTGGTGAGAATCTTTGTTTTCTTGATGTTGAACTTAAATTCATATGGAATGCTGCAGCCTTTGATTTTCTGAATTAAGCACTTCAAGTCCTTCTCAGCTTCAGCAAACAGGCTTGAGTCATTTTTATAACAGATTGTTGATGAATCTTCCTCCAATCCTGATGCCACATTTCTCCTCATAGAGCCTAGCTTCCAGTTAATCTGTTCTGCATATAGATTGAAAAGGTGTGGTGAGGACGGGTGGGATGGGTGAGTGTTAATCATAGAGTCATACAATTTGATGAGTTTGTGGGGTGAAGGAAATAGCAAAGATACAGGGTGAAAAACAATGTATTTGAATTTTGTAAATAAACCAGTATAAAATAAAAAAAGAAAAAATAGAGAACAACAACAACAAAAAGTGGCAAGAAAAAAAGATCTTACTCATGTGCAGCTCTCTGGGTTCTTTTATATAAAATTACCATAATTACTAGGGGATTCATAGAGTGAATAATTTGAAACCTAACCAAATTACATCCTAAATAACATTTGTTTCTATATAATTGGTTACAATTTAGTTAATATCATCAAACAATTACCATAAACATTCATAAATGATTTGTTGAAGTATTTGAAGAACAGAATGTTATTACTAAGCCATCCATAGTTAATCAATTTCTATGGAAGTAAAATTGTTTGCTACAAACTAGAAATACCCATTAAAAACTTAGATCTTCAATTCAATCTGATAAATTCTTAATGACATTCTGGATGCAATCTATTACACTAGGAGATGTAGAAAGAATTTACTGCCCCTTTTACCTTCCTTTGGACCACTCCTGGAAGCTTCTCTGTTTCCCTTAAGCTACTAAAGTTATTTCTGGAATCATGTTCAAGCTACATGGAAAGAAAATATCGTCAAGGGAAATGGAGAATAAAACAAACTATGAAAAATTAAAAGTAAAAAATTATCCTGCTAACATACTGATTTTTAAAAAAAACATTAAGTATATAGAACAAAATGGGTGAACGAAAGTACTTAAAATTGTCCCAAAGTAGATTTCTTAGAAGCTAGGATAGGAAGAAAATGTATTATGTGTGCTGCATATGTTACCAGGAAGGGTCAGTCACTGGAGAAAGATATTGTGCTTGGTAATGTAGGAAGAGTCATCATTTCTACATTGGTAATGTGGAGAGTCAGCAGAGAGGAACACTCACATTGAGATGAATTGCAGCAACTGACTCAGGCCTAGAGGCGACTCTGGAAATAGTGCAGGACCAAAGCTCTGTCCTTCTTGTTCAATCACTATGAGTTTGAGCCAAATTGACAGCCGGTAACATCAGTGACTTACTCTTTCAGCACAGGAGACTTTCTTTTATCCCAGGAGAAGGACTCAGTCTTTCACTTATTATCCTGAATCACAACCAACTCAGAACTGATCCTGTGGTGAGTTTTTAGAAGCTGTAAATAAAATGTGAGGAGACTATTTTTGCCCAACTTCCTTCTGTGGCACCACAGGTAGATTTGAACAGCCAGGAGACATCGCCTTAGGCTTAGCAGCGTGGCTTCCTAGAATATGCCACCATGAAGCATCTGTAAATATGATGACGTAGTCTAGGGAGAAGGAAAGATAATAGTTTGTAAAGAGTATGCTACTAATCCAAAGGTAGGGCTTTTCTCCCACTTCAAATCCACCAAGCACTCCTTGGAGGAAATGGAGAATCTCCTCTGGTAGACTTTACAGCCACTGACAACCCATTGGAGGGTCAGATGTGAGTCAGTTCTGATTCTTAGGCCATAGAGTAAGGACCAAAAAATCATATAAATATTAAGAGCTAAGAGAAACTGCAAACATTTTACACAGTCTGTTTCAACACTTGAAGAAATAGCTTTTCAGTATTGAGAAAAATCTTCCAGATAAGTCAATGGTATTGTTTTCTAGCAAAATAAACAGAAACATGATTTCATTTTGGTTGATATAGAACTTAAACATTTTATTATAATATTGTGCAGCAGGATAAGAAATTTTAATACTCATTTAAGATATTAATATTTCACCAGAATTCTTTAAATCCTTTTAATGTCATATATAAATGCACCCCTAAAGAAAAAGAATTGCTGATGGAAGAATATTCCTTGCTCATGGATTGTAAAACTCAATATTGTGAAAATGACAATACTACCAAGGGCAATTTACACATTCAATGCAATTCCAATACAAATACGAATTCTATTCTTCAATGAGATGGAAAAGGCAATCTCCAGTTTCATTTAGAATGGAAAGAGGCCCTGAATAGGCAAAGCACTCCTTTAAAAAGAGAAACAAGGTAAGAGGCATCTCACTCCCTGATTTCAAATCCTACTACACTGCCATGGGGGTCAAAACAGTGTGATACTGGTAAAATGACAGACACATAGATCAATGGAATAGAATTAAGAATCTAGAAATCAGCCCACCTACATAAGGTTAGTTGATTTTTGACAAGGATATGAAATCAGTTAAGTGGGGAAACGACAGCCTTTTTAATTGGAAAACTGTCTGCAGAAAACCCAAGCAAGATCCATACCTCACTCCATACACAAAAACCAACTCAAAGTGGATCATGGACCTAGGACTAAAACCAGACTATAAATTTCATTAAAGAAAACCTTGGAAGAACTCTAGAAGTCCTAACCCACAATATAAACAGTCTTCCAAGCATCCTGAAAAATCTACAACCAAAAGAGGATAAAATAGATGAATGGGACCTTCGAAGAATCAAATCTCTATGCACATTCAAAAACTTCTCCAACAGAGTACAAAGGGAAGCAAGCCACAGACTGGGGAAAAATATTTTGTCGGACATGTCAGATAAGGGACTTATGTCTAGAATTTATCAAAGACTCAAGCACCACAACAAGATAAAGGTAAACAACCCAATTGAAAAAAGGATATGAACAGAATGAACAGACACTTCACCAAAGAAGACATTCAAATGGCAAACAAACACATGAAGAAATGTTCAAAATCCCCAGCTCTAATCTAAGAGAGATACAAATAAAAATAACTATGAGATTTCATCTCAACCCAGTAAGAATAGCAAAATTTAACAGAACAGCAAACAATAAATTCTGGTGAGGTTGTGGAGAGACTGGAACCCTTATTCACTGTTGGTGGGAGTGTAAAATGGTACAACCATTTTATTGCAAAAGTTGCAAATAGAAATACCATTTGACCCAGCAATTCCCCTACTGGGAATATACCCCAAAGAAACCATAACCGCCACCCAAGCAGATATAGGCACACTCATGTTTATCACGTGCTCATCAACAAACGAATGGATAGAGAAGCTGTGGTATATTCACACAATGGAATATCATGCTGCATTGAAAAACAAGGAGCTCATGAAATATTATACAAAATGAGTGACCCTGGAGGACATTATGCTAAGTGAAATCTCTCAGTCATAAAAAGACAAATTCTGCATAGTACCACTGTTGTAAAACGGGGCTGACATTAGGGTTCAGGGGAGACTGAGAAAGATGGGATAAATGATGTATACTGCTTTGAAACAGATGAGGGAGAGAACTATTTAAAAAGGATATATGATTAGGTATTATTGTCATGACAGGAGTCCAGAATTAAGGCTGCATAGTGAAGTGGACTTTGTGGGAGAGACTTTTTTTATAACAATGAAAGAATTTTTCTTTTACTTTTCAAAGAGAAGAGTGTACTAGGAGGGGGAGGGGGACAGGGAGAAAAGTTCAACAATGAATGAATGGACATCCAAAGTTTCTATAAACTTTTATTAATATTAATAATAAAAAAGAAAAGGGATTGTTTGCAAGAATTAAGCTTATTAAAAGAAGAAATAGCTACACAGAGAGACATTTAAAAGACAATATAAATCCTCCTCACCATTCTAAGAAGAACTTTATTGGTTCATAATTATAAAAATATTCCTTTTTAAGTAATTTCAAAATTGCTGAATTAATTTTGCCTCTAAAAAAAACAAGACCATGATTTCTTCAATAATACTACCTCATTTTAATAAGATTAACTATACAAATATTAGCTACAAATGCTTATTTTCTGGTGTTTATCCTTGATATCATCCTATAATTTCTCTGCTCTTCAGCCATTAGTGTTTAATACATCAAATCTATTTTGCTTACAATTGTTTGTTATCTGCCATTGAGTCAGATACGACTCATAGCGACTCTATGCACAACCTGCCCTATCCTGAGCCTGTCTCACTCTCTCTGACACACCTCCTCCCATTACCCCCGTTACTGGCTCAATCCATTTCATCCAGAGTCTTCCTCTCCTCAACTGTCCCTCCAACTTTCCAAGCGTGATGTCCTTCTCCAGGAACTGATCCCTCTTGGCAACAAGTTCAAAGTATATGAGACAAAGCTTCAAAATCCTAGCCTCCAAGGAGCCACTTGATTTTACCCTCTCCAATTCAGACCTGTTTGTTCTCTTGACAGTCCATGGTATATTCAATAATCTTCTCCAGTACCACAACTCAAAGATGTCAATTCTTCTTCTGTTATCTTTAGTCATTGTCTTGGTCTCTGATGAACAGCAAAAAATGTCAAAGACCATGGCCTAAATTAGGCATACCTTTAGACTTTAGACTGACTGCTGCTTTTCAGCACTCTGTAGGTATTTATTCTTGACATGTCTTACATTCAGGTAAAATATACTCAAGGTTATATTTTCATATTCATGAACTTGTTTTAATTTTTTTCAGGTTCATTTTGAACTTGCCCATGAGTAATTGATGATCTGTCCCATAATCAGCCCCTGGCCTTGCTTGACTGCTGATATTGATTGAGCTTCTCTCTTGGATCTTTCCACAGATGTACTCAACCTAATATTTACTGCTGCACGACAGGCTAGTCTACCTGGCTAAAAGGATACCTTTTCCATTTCAGGGGATGGATGCAGGCAAGGCATCCAGTCAGGGTTGTCTAGCATGAAGAGTCAATAAATGAGGATCTGAGCAGGTCAAGGATGAGGACAAGGGTATACTGCTCCAAATGTGGCTATAAAGTATGTCAGGTACTGGTGACCAAAAAAAAGGAAGGGCCACAGTCAGTTATTGTTGTTTGTTGCTATTCACTGTTGAGTCAGAACTGACCCAAAGTGACCCTCCAGTGAGTTTTCAGGAGGAGTAAATGATATGGGAGGAGGTTATGCATAATTTCTCCCGCAGAGAACGGATGGATTTGAACTGCATTCCTTTGGAATGACAGCACAGCTCAATACTACTAAGCCAGCAGAGCTCCCTTAGTCAGAGGAGATGCTCCAATTAGTCCGGGGCATGTCTGCGAGCTCAGTTTACAGACTCCTGGAAGAAAGCCCTGAGAGCTTCAGGCTCCAGATACAAGATGTTGTGAGCACCATCCTGGGTTCCCAGCCATGTGTATAAATCCTTTCACCATTCCCAAATAACTCTTCCCCAAACTCAAGAAATGCTGTGCCTAATCCTGGTCTCCTCAATTGCACCTTTCCCAGAAAGAAGGGTTAACAGCAAAAGAGGCTTGGTGGAGTACACTTGATAGGAGTCCGACTGCACCATGGGTATACTTAGTATTTATGTATCTGCACAGGGCGCTAGGGATCTTTGGTGCTACTGGTAAGAAGTTTCACTTCTAAAGAGAGCTGATTTGAATCCATGAGCTTCTCTGGGAAAGAAATATGGGTAATCTCCTTCCATCTAATTTGCAGCTTCAGAAAAACCACTAGAATAAAGTTAGCTATGGGCAGATTCTGATTTGATGGGACATAACAAAAATAACACATGGAGTGCAAATAGGACGACTAAAATAACTTTTTTCCCCCGGAATCTAGTTTATAGAACATTTCCATGATATTTTTATTTACATTGGTCTAGGAATTTTTTATTATTATTAATCAGTACAATAGCATCAGATTGAGGCTTTGTTTACCAAGTACTTCATGTAAATTCTCAGCATTGTTCTCTCTAAACAACTATTGTTCTTACTTAGTGAAGGCAGCGCTAGGAGTTGGAGAACATTTTGGGATACCATACATTCACCTAGATTGCTATTTCACGCACAGAATTAAAATGTTACTCTAAGAATTGACAATTTCTTAAAGAGAAGTGCATATAAAAGCCAAGTGTCAAAATATTATGTCAATGGTACTTCTGTGCCCTCTGGTGGTGAGTATATGTAAAAGAAAATGGTGATAAATGTTATAAACATTATTTTATTCAATTATTATTCATCTCTGTCTATTAAGAAAACAGTAAGGAGAAAGAGCAAAGTGGTTAAAATCACTGGTTCCAGTATGCAATGATTCAAGGGCTTGTTTGTTCTTTTATGAATTTACACTTAAGGGAAAATAAATCATGATGTATGAATAACCAGCCAACAAAAATTTATCAACTGAGTCAAAGGTGAGTGATTTTAATCCGCGGCCGTCAGACCTGGTTTTAACTGTTTTTGGTCAAACATTCTTCTAAGTGTATAGCACTGGTCTGCCCACTTGCTATACAGAGGTAACTGTAGGTTGCTGTGACACTTATGTGTCAAATGTGATAATGGTTAGCGACAGTGGACAGTGTTTGGTGGAGTTCCCCAATTAAAACAAGCTTGGAAGCAGGCGTGGCATCCACTTCCGAAATACTTGCCTCAGGAAACTCTATAAACGTGGAGAAACGACCGAAGTTATACAAGTGTTTAGGTCTTTTGTTCATAGGGTCGTCTACTGCACTTAACAGCAACAACAAACAAACATCTGGGCAAAGAAAACCAAAAATTCCTTTCTTTGGTTTTCTATGCAGTTTTATCAACTTTTTATCCATGCCACAAGGAGTTCTAATGACTTAGTAGGAAAGAGTTCATGACAAACAAAAGACAGTTCAATTTCACCAGTTGATCTGCAGGAGAAAGATTGGTAGTCTCAAGATGTTCAATTTTCTTTTTTTTTTTAATTAAATTTTATTAGTTTTAATGAACATTTACAGAGATTTTGGGTTTTCATTCATTTATTGTTGCACTGTTTTCTCCACCCTCATCCCCAGTTCGTTCTTCTTCCCCCCGCCCCAATGTCTGTTTTAATTGTCCAATTACCACACTGCTTGTCAAAGCCAGTTCTGATTAATCTCCTTTGTCAGTGTGGCCCTTGCCATATCCCTCCCTGAGAGAGACTTCACCCTGATTCATAAGGAAAAGGGGATGGCGTATTCTCTTAGCTACTTCCTGCTGAAAAGGGA
>NW_006399831.1:8087781-8089007 GCF_000299155.1 Elephantulus edwardii | reverse complement strand
CCTAGGTCCATGATCCACCTTGAGTTGGTTTTTGTGTATGGAGTGAGGTGTGGGTCTTGCTTGAGTCTTTTGCAGATATTTTTCCAATTTTGCCAACATCATTTGTTAAAAAAGGCTGTCGTTTCTCCACCTCAATGATTTCATTTCCTTGTCAAAACTCAGTTGACCATAGATAGATGGGTTGATCTCTGGATTCTCAATTAGATTCCATTGATCTATGTGTCTGTTCAATCTCTGAAAATCTGGAGTTTTAACACTGCAATTTCTTAAACAGCCTCAAGGGGGCGTAGATTACAATTAAAAGCAGGATGAACTAATCATTTAATATATCTTTTGATAGTAGTCCTATCTCATCAATGCACTTTCTCTTTATTCATTCTGTGGGTAAATATTCAATATAGTTTGTTGCTCTTTTTAAATTTTTTAAATAAAATTTTTATTTTATACTGGTTTACTTACGAAGTCCGTATATATTGTTTTTAACACCAAATCTTTCCCATTTTCTTTACTCAGCCTTTCCTCCAGCCATCATATTGTGGGAACCTATGATTAACGCCCCTTTCCAACAACCATCTTCAACCCATTGCTCCCCCCCCTTATTTCTTGTAGCCTCATATTCATATACTCGTCTACAATAATGCTTGTATACAGTATTTGTCTTTATAGGATTGAGTTAGTTTATTTAGCATAATGCTCCCCAGTCCCTCCCATGTTAAGTTGTAATTTACAAAACCATTGCTTCTGTGTGCTGCACAGTATTCCATAGTGTGAATGTGCCGTAATTTCTCAATCCACTACATTGTGTTTGGGCGTTTGGACTGTTTCCATGTTCTTGTAATGGTGAATAATGCTGCTATGAACACTGATGTACAAGTCTCCGTTTATGCCTCAGTTCTCATTTTCTCAGGATATATTCCAAGTTATGGGAATACCTGGGTCCTCATTTTCTCAGGGTATTTTCCAAGTTATGGGAATGCCTGGGTTACATGGAACTTCTATGTTTAGCTTTTTGAGGAAAAGCCAAATTGTCTTCCAAAATGGTTGTACTATTTTACAATCTCACCAACAATGTATATGAGTTTCAGTCTCACCACATCCTCTCCAATATTTATTACTAGCTGTCCTGTTAAACTTTGCCATTGCTGTTGTTGTTGTTATGTGCCATCGAGTCGTTTCCGACTCATAGCGACCCTATGCACAACAGCTCTAAACCCTGCTCTATCCTG
>NW_006399831.1:8086186-8087206 GCF_000299155.1 Elephantulus edwardii | reverse complement strand
TTGAGCCTTAGTCCATACTGAAGGCTGCAGTCCTTGACCCTTCGCAGCAAGTGCCTGAGGTCCTCCTCAGTTTCAGCAAGCAAGGTTGTGTCATCTGCATAACGGAGATTGTTGATAGATCTTCCACCAATCCTGATGCCACAATGTGGCATCAGGATTGGCATCAGGATTGCCATTGCTACTGGAGTGAAATGGTATCTCATTGTGATTTTGATTTCCATCTCTCTTACTGCCAGTAATTTTGAGCATTTCTTCATGTGTCTGTTGGCCATTCAAATTATCTTCCTCTGTGAAAATTCTTTCCATGTGTTTTGCCCATTTTGTAACTGTGTTATCAGTCTTTTTCCTGTGGAGATCCTATAGGATTCTGTAAAATTTTGATTCAAGACCCTTTTCTGAAATAGTATTGTCAATGTTTGTTCCCAGTCAGTAGGTTTTCTTTTCACTCTGTTGGAAAATGCTTTTGAGGCACACAGGGATTTAATGTTTAGAAGATCCCATTCATCAATTTTACCCTATTTAGATTTTGCATTTCTGGCTGTATGTGGCAGTCTCTTTATGCAGTAAACTAGGCCTTCTAAACTTGGTCCTGCTTTGTCTCTGATGAACTTCATGGCTTTGGCTTTATTTCCAGGTCTCTGATGCACCCTGAGTTGATTTTTGTGTATGGTGTGATGTGAATCTTGATTCGGCTTTTTACAGGTAGCAATCCAATTTTGCCAGCACCATTTATTGAAAAGGTTGTCATTTACCCATATGATAGGTTTTACTTATTTGTCTAATATAAATTGACCCTAGATACCTGGGTCTATTTCTGGCTTCTCAAGCCTGTCATTGTACCAATACCATGCTGTTTCAGTTACGACCACTCGGTATTAGGTTTAGAAGTCAGGGAGTGCTATGCCTCATACTTAATTTTTTTTTTATTGGGAAAAACATATTGGGGGTACAAGGAGGTGAGGGTTGGGGGCAGAAGGGTGAGGATGGGCCAGGATGCAGTTGCAGAGCTGCACAGTTTGG
>NW_006399831.1:8082116-8084401 GCF_000299155.1 Elephantulus edwardii | reverse complement strand
AATCCATATTGAAGGCTACAGTCCTTAACCTTCTGCAGCAAGCATTTCAGGTCTTTCTCAGTTTCTGCAAGCAGGATTGTGTCATCTGCCAAAGATAGATTGTTGATGGAAAGACAAAGTAAAATACTATAATAAAATGTGAAAAGAACTGGAGTCAGAAAATAAAAGGGGCCAAACTCACTCAGCATTTCTTTTTTTTAATCTTTTATTATTATTAATTTTAATGAAAATGTACAGAGAGTTTGGGTTTCCATCCATTCATTGTTGTACTTTTTTCCCTGCCCACCCCTCCCACTCCCAGTATGCTCTTTTTTTGAAAAGGAAAACAAAAATTCTTTCATTCTTTTGTGTCTTCCTCAGTTTTGTGTCTTGCTTTGTGTCTTCGAATGCGATCGATTTTGGAGAATATATCATATACTCTTGAGAAGAAAGTGAATTGAGTTTTAGTTGGGTATAGTACCTTGAATACATACACAAAGACAAGTTGGCTTATTGTATAGTTTAGATCTGCATTTTTGTTAAATTTCTTTTGAGTTGACCTATCCGTTGGGGACAGTGTTTTATTAATGTCTCCTACAATTTCCTTCTTCAATTTTGTTAACTGTTGTTTTACATATTTTGCAAGTGTATCATTTAGTGCATAAATGCTGAACAAGGTTATGCCTTCTTGATCTGTTCTGCTATTAATTAATATGCAATTCCCTTCCTTATCTCTTATGGTGATTTTCATTCTGAAGTCTGTTTTATTAGAGATTAGTATTGCCACTCCCGTATGGGTTTTTTTGTTTTGTTTTGTTTGTTTTGGTTTTGTGTTTGCTATTTGCTTGATATATTTTCCCCCTAGACTTTAATTTTGAGTATTTCTTTCCATTTTTTAGATGTACCACCTGTATGCAACATATTAATGGGCTTGCATATTTTTTTCCATTCTTCTACTCCTTTTCTCCTAATTGGTGCTTTTAGTCTATTGACAGTGTGATTATTGTCATGCAAGTGTTTACGTTGTCATTTGGGTCTGTTTCTTTTTCTATTATTTCTGTTTATTATGGTCCATCCACTTTCCTTTGCCATCCGCATGTGAAGAATTTCACTTTAAATTTATTTACAGTGAAACTGGAAGACAGACAATACTTAGATGTTCCATCACATTTTTTAAGGTAATTTACAAGGCTGTTTCTATTCTTACTCCCAATGTGTAAGAAAACAATACTCAATGTATAAGGAAAAAAATACATTTATTCTTGACTTTTTCATTTGACTATTCTGTTACATAAAACCAAACAATACTAAGCAAGTCATGTCTACTCAGCTTATGAGCTTGGTTACATGACTTGCTCAGTGGGAAATTAAAACTATATTTAAACTCCAGACCTACTGATTATATATTGAGGGTTTTATACCAATACACACATATTATTAGCCCTCAAGAGCAAATAATAACATTGCCTTCTCTAAATTAGGGCTGCTTTCATTTCCATGGGTCCTTAATAATATCAATGTCTAACTCGAGAATAGGTTTAAGCCCGGTGGTAACCAATCTCCACAGGATTAAATTTTACTTTCATTATTCCATACCCTACCACAATTCATAGTTAACAAAAAATGCATAAATGGAGAAAGAAAGGACATCCAGTAATCACATTTCTGTTGGCTCAGTCATGCTGTACATCTTTAAATAAAGCACTTTAAAAACATATTAAACAATAAACTCCTTTCATGTCGTATTAAGTTCTTCTACTGCAGTCCATAAAATAAATATTCATTTTCAAAATAAGATTTCATTGATTTTCACAAAAGCATTTTTAATATAATTTACTGTCTCAGCATTTCAAGTTAGAACTGTGCAAAACTCAGCGGTTTTGGTTCACAGAGAGAAGTGACCCTTGGCTTTCATGCTGAGTCTCCAAATAAAGCAGCTTCTGAAATTAACACTTAAGCTGCATTCATTGTGATTCACATGACTTAGATATTTGACTGATGTGATTCTTTTTGACCCAGGAGTATGATCCCGCTCCATCTTTTCTCTTTGTGGTCAATATAAACTTCTTTATCACACTGACTAGCCTTAGCATTTCACATGAGGTTTGGAAATCAAGAATGTTGTACCTTTACTTGAATTAATGTTGAAAAAACTTGTAGGGGGAGAACTTGGAATAATCCTTGGCCGTCTCAATTAGCAAAATGGAACATGCAATACACCACATCCCATAAACTTCTGGACTTCATACCTAAAGCAATAATGCATATATCTTGTATTTACAGAACATTTTTTTACAGAAGATATT
>NW_006399831.1:8078249-8081176 GCF_000299155.1 Elephantulus edwardii | reverse complement strand
TGACTGCCTCTTGGTCCAAGTATAGGTTTCTCATTAGCACGATTAAATGTTCTGGGATTCCCATTCTTTGTATTTGTTTATATTAAGTTATTTTGAAGCTCAAACTCAACTCCTGTCAAATATGTTTGAGCTCATAGGGATGCTCCTAATAGGCTTTCAAGGCTATAAAACACAAAGAAACTGGACTTCCCATTTGTGTCTTGCATACTGTTGGTGGAATTGAAGACATGTGGCCTCTAGTTACCACAGTTAACATGGTATTTATAATATCTAATACATATATCATCTGACATAATTTAGACATCTTTCAAAGTGGGACCAGGCCTTGGAGAGAGACATCATGAGAGGAAGACCCTTGATGAGGTGGATTGATTCAGTGACTGGGGTAATGGGGGTTGGTGTGTCATAGACAGCAAGATTGGCATAGGATAGAACAGAATTTAGGGCTGTTGTACATAGGGTCACTATGAGTCACACACAAGCAACTCGACAGTATATAACAACAACAAAAAACAACAATACATATATGTATAAAAATCTATAAATCATTATGTTACTAAAAAGTATGCTGTTGTTGCTATGTGCTATCGAGTTGTCTGTGCCAGTGACTCTCTGTACAATTTCTCAGAACTCTTCCTTAGCCTGAGCCAGGCTAACTATCTCCAACAAACCTAATCCCATTGCCCTAGTTTCCATATCAATTCATCTCTCCTGGGATTTACCTCTTCTGCATCGTCCTTTAACTCTTCTAAGCATTAAGTCCTTCTCCAAAAATCAGTCCCTACTGGTCACATGCCCAAATTATGTGAGATGAAGCTCCTAAAATCTAGCCTCCAAAGAGAAACTTAGTTTAACTATCTTCAAGACAGGCTTTGTTGTTCTTTGGGAAGTCATGGAATTCTTAATACTCTTCTCTAGCACCACACCTCACAGACATCAATTCTTCTATCATTAGCCATTGTCCACCTCTCTGATGCATAGCAAGTAATTGCAAAGACCATGCCTAGATCAGGTACACCTTAGTCTCTAGAGTGACATTATTCTTTTTTTTTTTTTTATCATTTGGTGCAATGAACCTAAAAGCAAACTTTACCGAAACAATTTGTCGTTTGATTTCCTGACTGCTGGTGCCAAGAGTGTTGATTGTAGAGCGGAGCAAGCTAAAATTGTTAACAAACTCAATATCCTCTACATCCCTCATGGTGTTGCTAGTTGGCCTACTGGCGAGAATCTTTGTCTTCTTGATGTTAAGCTTCCATCCATATTGAAGAAGACTATAGTGCTTTACCTTCTCCAGCAAATGCTTCAGGTCCTCCTCATTTTGGCAAGCAAGGTTTTATCATCTGCATGATACAGGCTGTTGATGAGCCTTCCTCCAGTTTTGATGCACCACTCCTCCTCACAAAGTCCGGCCTCCCTACTGATCTATTCTCCACATAGTTTAAAAAGATATGAAGATTGGGCACATTGCTGATGCACTCTATTCTTGATTTTGAGCAATACAGTGTTTCCTTCTTCTATTCAGATGACTGCTTCCTGGTCCATGTAGAGGTTTTGAATGAGCACAATCAAGTGTTCTGGGATTTCCATTCTTCTCAAGGTTAGCCACAATTTGTTGTGATCCACACAGTCAAATGCCTTTGCATAGATTATGAAACACATACAGACATTCCTTTGGTACCCTTTGTTTTCTGACTTTGGCAATAAGGTCTCTAGTGCCACGGCTTCTTCTAAATCCAGCTTGTATTTCTGGTAGTTCTCTGTCAATGCATTGTTTTTGGTCATTTCTGGATAATCTTCAGCAAGATTTTGCTAGTGTGTAATATTAGTAATATTGTTCTATACTTTCTACATTCTGATGGGTCACCCAGGTAGTTGTCTTCCAGATTTCTTGCACAATCAATTTATTGACACAACAAGAAACCTCCAGATTTCTTGAATGTGGTGAGCATGTCCAGGGCAGCATCTATTTGTTGAAATATGCCAATTAGTTTACCATTAATTCCTACAGCCTTGTTTTTTACCAATTCATTCAGAGCAGCTTGAACTTCCTTCTTCATCACCATTGTTTCTTAATAATATGTTGTTTCATGAGATTCTTTTGTGTCAACCAGTTCTTCCTGGTATAGTGATGCTGTGTACTCCTTTCATCTCCTTTTAATGACTCCTGGGTCATTTACTATTCTAATCAGAGCATCCTTAAGTATTGCACCTTAAGGATTGAAATTTTTCTTCAGTTCCTTCAGTTTAAGAAATGCTAAGCAAATTTGGCCCTTATTTGGTATTTTTGGTTTACCAAATCCAGTTCTTTTCACATTTCACTATAATACTTTGCCTTTTGTCTTCCTGTGCTGCCCTTTGAAATCTTCTGTTGAGCCCCTTCTTGATTGCTTTGCTTTGCTTTGGATTCTCTGCTCTCTAATGCAATATTCAGAGTCTCTCCTGACATCCATCTTGGTCTTCTATTTTCTTCTCTGTCTTTCTAATGACCTTTTTCATTTTTCCTGGATGATATTTTAACAAAGTATTTTTATATACACACACATTTAATTAATTTATAATGTCTTCAATACTTCCTGATCTCTTGCTGTACAGAGGTAACTGGTGGTTGCTGTGATGCTACACACTGTGACACTGATGTGCCAAATGTGATAGTTGTTCTCCATGGTGGACAGTGTTTGGTGGAGTGTCCCAATTAAAACAAACTTGGAAGCAGGAGTTGCAACCACTTCCGAAATAGTTTGCCTCCGGAAAATCTATGAACAGTCCTCAGGTCTTCTATTCATAGGGTCACTATGAGTCATCTATGACAAGACGGCACCTAACAACAAGAGCAACAACAACATAGAGAGAACTACGTTGGCCTAGTGGACAGAAAGTTATGCTACCAAGCCCAAGGTGGCAGAGAATAGACAATTTATTTCTAA
>NW_006399831.1:8073173-8074754 GCF_000299155.1 Elephantulus edwardii | reverse complement strand
TCGTCCAGTGTCTTCCTCTTCTGCACTGTCCCTCCACCCTCCGGGTATGATCTTCCTCTCTAAGGACTGTCTCTCCTGGCAACATGCTCAAAGTATATCAGATGGAACTTAAAAATTCTTACCTCAAAGGAGCAGCCTGGTTTTACCCTTTCCAAGGTGGACCTGTTTGTTCTCTTAGCAGTCTCTAATGTAATCAATACTCTTCAGGAGTACAGGAGTACAACACAAAGGCATAGGTGGTTTTTGTTTGTTTGTTTTATTCTATTATTCTTAGTCATTGTCCAGTTCCCTGATGCAGAAAAAGTAATTGTGAAGACTATGGCTTGGATTAGGTGTACCTTAGTCTATAGACTGTCGTTATTGTTCTTCAGTACCCTGGAGAGGTCCTGACAGCAGATTTTCTCAGTGCAATTCACCTTTTGATTTCCTACCTGTTTTTGTTGGTATTGTTTAAGGTTCCATTGAGTTGAGTATGACTCATAGTGACCCTATGAACAAAAGATCTGAAACCAGTCCTTTCCTGTGCCATCCTCACACTTCCTGATACACAAGAGCCCACTGCAACAGTCACCTTGTCAACATCATATCCCTCTCCAAGGGATAGCACCTCCTAGAAATATGTCCAAAATATGTGAGGCAAAATCTTATCATTTTTGCCTCGAAAGAGTACTCTGGATGCACCCTATCCAAGACATACTTATTCATTCTCTTGGCCGTCCATGGGGTTTTCAGTGCTCTTCTCCAACACCAGAGCTCCAAGGCATCATTTGTTTTCCTTTCCTCTTTATTCATTGTCCAGGTCTTGGATGCATAGCTAGTAATCTGAAAGACCATAGCCTGAATCAGACGCACCTTAGTCCTCAAATTAACATCACTACTCTTCAATAATTTGGAAAAGTCCCTAACTTCAGATTTTCCCAGTGCAATGTGTCTGTCTCCTTATTTTCTGACTGCTCATACCAAGGGTGTTAATTGTGCATCCAAGCAAGATGAAGTTGTTGACAATTTCAATCTCCTTTCCATTCATCATGACACTGCCTATTGGTCCAGTGAAAAGAATCTTGATATTGAGACGTAATTCACACTGAAGGCTGCATTCCTTGATACTCTGCAACAAGTGCTTCAAATCTTCCTCAATTTCAATAGGTAAGGTTGTGTCATCTGTATAACACAGGTTATTGATGAATCTCCCTCCAATCCTGATGCTACATTCCGCTTCATAGAGTCCAGCTTCTCGGATAATTTGCTCAGCATATAGATTGGACAGGTATGGAGAAAGAATATATCCCTGATGCACTGCCTTCCCAATTCCAAACTATGTAGTGCTCCCCTGCTCCATTTGCACAACAGCATCCTGCTCCGGGTATAGGTACCTCAAGAGTACAATTAAGTTCTCTGGGATTCTGTTCTTCTTGATGTCAGCCACAATTTGTCATGGTCAACACAATCAAACATATTTGCATAGTCAATGAAGTACAAAAGGACATTCTTCCGGTATTCCTTATTTTCAGCCATGGTCTCTTCTAACTCTTTCTTGAAATTCTGGAAATTCCCTCTATATGTACTGTTCCAGCCATTTTT
>NW_006399831.1:8071135-8072488 GCF_000299155.1 Elephantulus edwardii | reverse complement strand
ACTGGTGTGTCAAATTCCATAATCATTACACATGGTGGACAGTCTTTGGTGGAGCTCCCAGATTAAGATAGGTTTTGGAAGCAGGATCAGAATCTGCTTCCTAAACAACATGACTTTGAAAACTCTAGGAACATTAGAGAAACAGTGAAAGTTATATAACAGGGTTCAGAATTTTTGTTCATAGGGTTGCTATGAGTCATACTCAAAGACACTTAACAACAACAATACTACCAAGAGTGTTTATTGTGGAGCAAGATGAAGCTATTAATAACCTTAATCACTTCTCCATCTATCATAATGCTGCCAAATGGCCTAGTGGTGAAAATTTGTTTTCTTGATGTTGAGCTTCAATCTATATTGAAGGCTGAAGTCCTTGGCCTGCAGCAAATGCCTCAGGTGCTTCTCAGTTTCAGCAAGCAAAGCTGTGTTATCTCTATTAATATAGGTTATTGATGAGTATTCCTCCAATCCTGATGCCACATTCCTTCTCATAAAGCCCAGTCTCCTGAATGAGCTGCTCTGCATACAGATTGAAAAGGTATGGAAAGAGGACACACCCTGATGCACTCTTTTCCTGATTTTGAACCTTGCAGTGTTTCCTTGCTCTGTTCTGAGGTCTATTGCTGCTCTGAGCACAAATTTCACAGGAGCACAATCAAGTGTTCTGGGATTCCCATTCTCTTCAAGGTTAGCCACAATTATTTGTGATCCACACAGTCAAATACATTTGCATAGTCAAAGAAACACAGATAGACATTCTTTTTGTTCTTTGATTTCTGTCAAGATCCATCTGACATTGGTAGTAATGTCTCTAGGGCCAAGACCTCTTCTAAACCCAGTTTGTATTTCTGGTAGTTCTCTGTCAATGTATTATTTCAGTCATTTTTGGATAATCTTCAGGAGGATTTTGCCTGCATGTGATACGAGTGATTTGGTTGATAATTTCCACACTCCATTGAGTCACTTCTTTTTGGAATGGGAATAAATACGGATTTCTTCCAGTTTGTTGGCCAGGTAGTTTTCCTCAAGATTTCTTGACACAACGTGGTGAGCGTGTTCAGGGCATCTTCTATTTGTTGAAATATGTCAATTGGTATTCCACCAATTCTTGGGGTCATATTTTTCCCCCCAAGTCCTCAGAGTAGCCTGAACTTCCTCCTTATCACCATTGCCTCTTGGTCATATGTTGTTTCATGAAATTCTGCTGTGTCAGGCAATTCTTTCTGTCACACTGATTCTATTTACTCCTTCGCTATTACACTTGTTGTTGTTATGTGCCGTCGAGTCGTTTCCGACTCATAGCGACCCTATGCACAACAGCCCTAAACCCTGCTCTATCCTGCGCCAACTGCA
>NW_006399831.1:8064323-8068255 GCF_000299155.1 Elephantulus edwardii | reverse complement strand
TTACAAGGAAGTCCAGTAAATACCACTATCATTCAGATATACGCACCAACAACCAGAGCCAAAGAAGAAGAAATAGATGATTTCTACCAACTTTTACAGTTGGAGATAGATCGAACATGCAATCAAGATAATGGGTAACTGGAATGCCTATTACAATAGCTCTACATAATCAAGAGATTAGCTTAATTTTTTTTAACATGTAAAATGTATCTTGAGCTTCATGAAATATTTATTTCGGTTTATTTAGAACCTGAAGCAACACAAAAGACTTTTTTTTTAAATTTGAATGATGGGGATAATATAAGGCAATGGGAAAATAAGCACCAAGGAAAACTTTTACTGCTTCTTAGGATTAATGTTAGAGGTAGATATAGGATTGATATTCAGGTTAAGAGAAGATCAGATTCCTAGAAAAAAAGACTCTAAAAGTGACGCCTGGGGAATTTAACACTTGCTGTAGAATGCTAAGTCCTAAAAAAGACTACTTCTACGTGAAAGTAAGACCAGCATACACCTTGTGAAATGAAACTTTAAGGAATATTTGCTTCTTTATATATAATTTCCCCCATTCTTTAGTGTTTTTATCTGGACGTAGGGGAGCACTGATAGCATCATCAGTATGAATTTGTGTGTTAAACCCAAAGGTAACCTTTCCTGTAGTTCAAATCCACCAGGAGGTTATATGAGGGAAAAGATGTGTAATCTCTTTATATGATGTCTATAGCCTCTGAAAACCTGCTGGAGGATCAGATATGAAGTGTTTCCAAAGCAATAGCAATGACTTTATGTCTGAAGTGAGCTTTGGTGGTTTGCTGTGATGGCAGAAGTATTGCACTGCTTAGTCAAAGGAAGTGCTTCTCTAGCATTTCAAATCTGCCACCTATTTAGTGGAGAAAGAAGGATAATCTCTTCCTTGTAATTTATCAGAAACCTAATAAAGGGCTAGCAGTGAATGAGTGATTGAATCCAGCATAAAGAATCCAGGTACCATAGTGTGCTAGTGATTCCTGGTATCATAGTGCTAACTAAAAGGTTAGTAGTTCAAATCCATCATACATTCCTCAGGAGAAAAATGGGACATCTCCTTCAGCAGAGATACAGCCTTGGAAACTCAATGGAAGATCACAAGAGAAGTCAGTATCTACTTGAGAGTAATTTTTATTTTTATTTTTTAATATATATACCAAAGTAAAGTTGCATAATAAATTTTAAAACAGGCATGCTCCTAATAAATTGAAGTCAAGTCTCAGGCTTAGAAACTGTATAACTTTCGTTCAGAATTTTTGCACAAACTCAAAGGCCAGTTTGAGGATATTTCATATTCATTGGATTCAATCTGAGGTGCCCTCCAATTATCTGAGCTAGACTATTCACACTATGGATTTTACTTATAAAAGAAGGTCTTTTTGAGGTAAAATAAGCTCACTTTTTCAGTTATAGTTATTTTTAAAAATGTAGGAAGCTTGAATGTGTGTCTTGGAGAGGGAATTTCATCAGAAAATGAGGCCTAAAAATAACTCAGGCGCTTAATCCATTGTTAGTTTTCCTTCCTCCTCTAAGGAATCAATCCTCTTAGGAAAGAATAGTTCCTTATAAATGGAATCAGGAAGATTTCTACAGTCCATGAAGACACCTAATTTCTGGATTAACGGAAGGATCTAAAAATCCCCGAGTTAATTATGTGGAAGAGATGAGAGAAAGCTGTAGATGTGTTGGAGAATTGGAGTGACAGACTTTTCACAAAGGGATAGGGGTAACAATTCATGGAGTCTCACATATGTGACATTTTAACATCATTTCTACATTTCTAAGAAAGTGTGGAGTGTGACATGAGACTTCTAATGAAAGGAAAAGCATGAATATTTGCAAGCAAGAAATTCCAGTTTTCATTGCTTCTTTAATTAAGGAAAACTTGGTAAAATATTCATATTTATCAAGGATATTATAAAATATTTGACCCAAAATGTAAAGTAAAATGTCCTTGACATTAGCAAAACCTTCACAAAGTAAAAATGTAAGTTAGCTTTTTGACTCAAAATTCTCAGGCTAGATAAATTGTGAAATATAAAGTGTTTTGGAGTTGTTGTTTTTCTACCAAAGAGAAAAATCAGAGACAGGGAGAAGAATGAACGGGTATTCAGATTCAGTAATAAGTGGAACATATTTTATGCCATAGTAAGGTTTTTTTTCTTTTTAAAATAGTTTTGTTATGAGAGTTCTTGTTCTTTCAGAGATTCAGTGAGGGTTTTCTTTTTTTTGGGTTGTTTTTTTTTTTCAAATTTTATTTTGTACTGGTTTACATATAAAGTTTATATACATTGTTTTTCACACCAGACCTTTCAGTAAGGTTTTATCAGTTTTGCAGCTATTGTAGCCTACCCTTTCTTGTTCCAGAGCCCAAGAGTTGGGTCAGAATCTCTGAGGCTGATTACAGATAAAGCTGAGACAAAGACTTGCCTGTTGTGTACAGCCAACGCAGCACACAGTTGTTACCAGGACAGAGAAGGGAGGAGTCCTTCTTTGGTGAGGGGTGGAGAGGACATTTTGATTTTGACCTTGATGTGAAAAGTGAAGTTAGCAGTACTATTCAATTCATAACACACCACCACTATCATTTTGTGAAGACTAACTTTTTATATACTTGAGAGCAATTAACTCTTACCATTTTAAAGTTTTCTTTTCCTCCATACTAAAACATAAGTAATGTATATTTTTAGATCCAATTTGTATCTATTTACTGAGGATATTTTGTTCTTGAACAGTTATGGTGCTGTTTTATGTGATATAGGTGGTATTTTGCTATAAACTAATTGCAGTGTCATTTTCTCTATTCTTCATTAATTCAGCACTGCAGAGATTCTCTCTTCAGTTGTTCCTCACTGCTATGTGGTATTTTGTTCTATCTACAAAAATATCATTTTTTAAAACTTATTTTTAGCTTGGATGAATGTTTACAGATCACATCAGCTTTTCCTTCAACAATTCACATGCATTTTTGCTTTTAACATTGGATGCAGCCTCTTCAATGCAGTAGCATTCTTCCCACTTCCTTCCTGGGTTTCCCCATTTCCATCAGTCCTTTCCTGCATTCTGAGCTTAATTTTTAGGTAAAATCTTCCCTTTTGGTGTCCAATTTGTAGTGAGGTATTCATTCTTCCTAGGTGTTATTCACTTTGTAGATCTAGCTAATATTGGAGTTAGGGAGTTCTGGTGGCTTAGTGGATAAGTTTTACTACCAACCCAAAGACAGGGGGTTCCAATCAACCAGGTGCTCCATGGGAGAAAGATGAGTAATCTCTCCCCATGTGATTTACAGCCTCAGAAAACCAGCTGGTTAGGGGAGTCAACTATGGGTCTATTCTGACTTGACTGCAATGAGCAGAGTTAAGTAGATAATTTGGCTTAAAATTGATCTCCCTGTGATAGTTTGATTTTCAGGCTTGAAGGATCACAGCCTAAAGGTGGAAATCAATTCCTATCACAAGCATCATTCAGGGTTTGTGTTTTCTTATGATTTGAATTTTATTCCATATTTTATTCTTTATGTCTGTTTAGGACTTTTATTGTTTTCTTGATCATTACTGCTGTTGTTCTTTGTTGCCATCAAATTACATATGACTCATAGTAACCCTATGAACAGACAACCTAAACCCTACCAAATCCTGTGCCATCCTCATAATCTCTGACACACTAGAGCCTATTATTTAAGTCTCCGTGTTAATCCACCTCACTGGGGGTACAACATTTTATGAGGAACTGCAAGCATTTGCCACTGTGTCATTAACATCTCTGCACTCACTATGAAGTGAAGTAGTAATAGTAACTTCTGATAGGTTTGTTGCAGATTGTCTATCTTGTTATTGTTGTTGTTGTTAGGAGCCATCGAGTCATAAAGGACTCATAGCAGCCCTATGAAGGAAAGACATGAACAT
>NW_006399831.1:8060286-8061568 GCF_000299155.1 Elephantulus edwardii | reverse complement strand
TGCTATACCACTTAAAAGAAGAAACCAAAAACAATTAAAACCAGGCTTGAGGATCACAGATTAAAATCACCCACCTTTGGCTTGGTAGCATAGCTTTCTATCCACTAGGCCAACAGAGCCTTCTCTATGTTGTCTAACTTAACATATGATAAATAAAACAGCACAGTGTATGGTTGTCATTGTCAGGTAGTTTTGAGTTGAGACCAACTCATAATTGATCCTCCAGTGGGTTTTCAGAGGCAGTGAATCACATGCAAGGAATTTGTCCATAGATCTCCTGCAGATTGGCTGATGGATTCAAACATTCAACCTTCAGCACAACCCCTTACAACTAGGCCACTAGAGCACCACAGACCATGGTAGATACCACTGAATTTTTATTATTTTTAGTCTAATCACCTAATGATCAATGTGGAGCCCTGGTCAAGTAGTTTGTAGAAAGTTGTACTGTCAATCTAAAGGATGATTCTTTGAATGCTTGAATCTATTAACTGTTCCATGGGAAAAAAGATGGGAAATTTCCTCCCATGTGATTTACAGCCACAGAAAGCCAATACAGGGTCAGCTATGAGTTGGTTCCGACTCTACAGCAATGAGAGAGGAAGAGAGAGAGAGAAAAAAATCCATTAATATGTCTTATATTTTAAATGGATCTCTTATTCTTGCATACTTGTGTAGCATCTTGCATTAGCTGCATCATCTTGAAAGATTTAGTTCCCAGAATGGTATATATATTCCAAATGTTGACACATTCCATTATCTAATATGGAAAAAATAATATTCATTAATATGATCACCAATCACAACTAAAAAAATTTTTTTTGTTTTACTTTTAGAAATAGGTTTAAAGAACATAGGCTGTTTATTGATCTCCTGCCACCACCTTTTACTGGCCTTCTCTTTCACCAGAGCTCTGGAAGATAGATAAGAGTGATTACTTGCCGTCAACTCAGGAATCCTTTCATTCTGAAAATGCTTTTCACACTACTTAGGAAAATGTCTGAGACTGTGTTCCTTGTAAGAAATCAGTCTATTTCCAAAGTCTGCAAATGAATACATTTAAATCAACCAAAATTCATAAATATAAAATATGGTTTATTTTATATTTTTATTGTGGTTTTAATGAAAGTTTATAGAAAAGTTGTATTTTCGTTCATTTGTTGTTGCATATTTTCCTCCCCCACTCCCAGTCCACTTTGCTATACGCTTTTTATTCTGGATGGTTGTCTTATAAATGATGCCTAATCATATATTTCTTTCAAACAGTTCTCCTTCATCTGTT
>NW_006399831.1:8053657-8055154 GCF_000299155.1 Elephantulus edwardii | reverse complement strand
AGATATTATCCTGTCACTGACAATATTGTACTTCAAGATGCATCTAGCAATGACTTTTTTAACTATGAAAGCAACTCCATTTTTCCTCACCTTTTCATTTCCAGAGTAATATATCATATGGTTATCCGACTCAAAATAAATTGGCAGGACTTCAGTTCTAAAATATTTTAATTTACATTAAAAAAAAGATAAAGGAAATCCTATATTAATCCTTCAAAATTATTTCAAAAAGAGAGTAAGTCTGTTGTTAGCAACTAATTTTGAAGTTTAAAAGTTATGTTGTTAAAGTTAGGTTATTAAAATAATGTTCAATATGATAGAATAAAATATACAGAATCACACATAAAGAATTTATTACATGGTAGAGGAGTCATTTTAACTAAGCATCTGGAGAATGAATAAGATTCTCTTCCTCATTCTATGTAAAAAATGAATTCTATATAGACTGTACATTTAATAATATACTTACTCATTGCCTATTGGAGTCAATTCTAACTAAGCTCCTTACTACTAAGCCACCAGAATTCCTGTGACTTGTTAATATCCTTAAGAAACCCTACAGCCATGAGTATGGCTCTGTGAGTTCTATTAACAAATGCAGTAGCAGAGCAGTGAGAGACCTCTGAGTGACAGTATGTGTTAGAATTGGAGGAAGAAGTATGGGAGTGTGAGGCCTGGTCTGACATGGTGGGGATTGGTTTTGTGATGTGGATGTTGTGGATGTGCACTGTTACTTCTTTGTGGAGTTAGTACAGATCAAGCTCACTTACCTAAGTAATGCCTGAACTCTTCACACATGAATATAAATTCAATGTGGTTAAGTACTCAAATCCATATATTTAACTCACTAGCCACAGAGAGAAGGCAAGTCTGCTCCTGTAAAAGTTTACAATGCCTGAAATCTGATGGAAGGTCAATAAGTAAGAGCTGAATTGAAGATTTTGGGTTTAATATTTCAAAAGGGTAATCCAGAATAAAGATTTAAGATAGTAGATTTACTCAGCACTTTGATTATCTGACACAAAGATCTCAACCAGCTAAATCTATGTTTTTATTTTGCAATAAATACTTCTATCACAAAATGCATTCATTAGAACCTTTTCAAAGAACCTAATGACAAAAGAGGAATGGATTTAAAACCTTCTGAATGAACTTCAGGATGGCTTTTTAATCAGGGATTCAAATGAATTAACTACCTTTTCTGCCTTTCTTCCACACCATTCCCTTTCTTTTCTATCATATATGTATTATCCTATTTTTGAAATGTTTTAACCTATTTTACTTATCCAGAAAATTAAAAACTTGAATACACACAATTCCTGAAATTACATTTTTTAGAATAGCCACTCATTTTCTCTTCTTATATTTTTCAGCAAAATCAACCATGATTGGTTCATTTTGGAGTGCCAATCATGACAGTAATTGTGCCTGATGAAAGTCAGTAATAAACAGTAGGTTTTGTGATTTTTCTGTTTTAAAAATTTAATATTTGTTAAA
>NW_006399831.1:8041681-8053557 GCF_000299155.1 Elephantulus edwardii | reverse complement strand
TGTGAATATACCACAGGTTTTTTGTTTTTTTTAATCTATTCATTTGTTGATGGGCACTTGGGTTGCTTCAATCTCCTTGCTATTATGAATAACACAGCAATAAACATGGCTGTGCATATATCTGTTTTGGTGTTAGCTCTGATTTCTTTAGGGTATATTTCTAGTCGTAGAATTTCTGGGTCAAATGGTATTTTTATTTCTAATTTTTTTGAGAAAGCGCCATATCACGTTCCATAGTGATTACACCATTTTATACTCCCACCATCAGTGAATAAGGTTCTGATCTCTCCACTACCTCGTCAGCATTTGTTGTTTTCTGCTCTGTTGAATTTTACTTTTGTCACTGGAGTGAAATGATATCTCAATAGCATAATTCACCATTGATTTATATTCTATCTCAAAAAATCAAACAGAAATGAAGTAAACTACTTACTGATAAACATTCTATTGCATAATTATTTATAAAATTGAGAATAAAGAAAATGAAATAATAACATTAAAAGCATTCCATGTTAATTATATATGTCATACATGAATGTAATGAAAATATTTATGATAAAAGTTTAAATATTTATAAATGCTAATGTAATATAAATTTCAAAGGATCGCTGTCTATATAAGATACATCAACTATAATTAGAAAATATATATTTATGTGCATATGAAGACTTGCTGGTACTATGTTTAGCTTTCTTAGCTAACCTAAATGTGAGGGTATTTGACATAATCTCTTTTGGTTACTTGGGTACAGAAGAAGGTGAAACTAGGAATGTACTAGGGTCAAAACACTGGACATTTTAAGTTTCATTTAAGCCATCAGTCAACAGATTTAAATTTTAAATATGCCCTGGACCTGTCAGACCAAACAACTGATAACAGGCCGAATTTTCGATTACTGGACATAAAGATCTTATAGGAAATGCATGTACAGACTTATCATTTGGAATTAGTACGTTTTTTATGGGTTTTTTTTTGTTGTTTGTTTTTTGTGGTTTGGGTTTTTTTTTTGTATTTTTTTTTTTTAGTAGTAAGCACAGCTTAATATCTTCAGAATTTCTGAATTGTTCACAGTAATGATGACTAGACCACCTGAGTTCCCCTACAGTAATAACTGTAATTATATACACAAGGATAAATGAAATTTGTTTTTTGCATGTGTCTTCATGTATAAATAAGTTAGAATCTCTTGAATTGACTCAACTGAATATGCAAAATTCTTAAGTGAGAGGTATACCTCAAGATTTGATAGCATTGGAAAAATTGCCAACATTTTTTTTTAGTCTGCTATTTCTCCTAAGATATAACATGATAGTAAAACTGAAGTGAGAATAGCATTAGTGGAAACAGGAAAGTCATTTTCTAACTTTGTTTACTAGAAGCAAGTGCTTCAGACTGCACTACAGAAGTTGGACATCAGTGCTAAAGGAATTAAAATAAAAGAACACAATTATCACAGTGCTCTCCGGATTTGTTCCAAATCTACCACCTTACAGAGGACACAAGGCCGGTGACTTTCCCAGCATTAGAAAAAAAGACCGGGGGTGGGGGGGAATCAGATTTCCTTGAATACTTTGGCTTTATTTGTACATTAAACATCAAACAGATACTAATATGCAAGTGTGAGAGACAAGCTAGAAATCTGT
Organism: Elephantulus edwardii; assembly: GCF_000299155.1. NCBI lineage: Eukaryota > Metazoa > Chordata > Mammalia > Macroscelidea > Macroscelididae > Elephantulus > Elephantulus edwardii. The sequence goes on along the minus strand of NW_006399831.1, from coordinate 8,051,914 downwards.
TTTTTGCATTAACAAGGAATAATAAGTTCATTTTAAAGAATAGTTATGTTGTGGTCCCCAAATTATATGCAAACAATTGTAATTGTCATTCTTTTGATTACTTTTGCGTATTTTCCTTGTTTGTTATTGACCAGGAGGCAGTTGTCAGAGCAGAACAAGGTAACATGGCATGGTTCAAAATCAGGAAGGTTGTACGCAAGGGACGTGTCCTTTCTTCATACCTTTTTAATCTATATGCAGAACATGTCATCTGGGAAGCTGGGCTCTGTGAGTAGGAATGTGGCATTAAGATTGGAGGAAGACTCTTCAACAATAAGCATTGTTGACACAACTCTGCTTTTTGAAACTGAGGAGAACCTTAAGCACTTGCTGCAGAAGGTCAAGCACTGCAACCTTTACTATAGCTTGAAGCCTAATATCAGGAAAACAAAAATCTTCACTACTGAGACAATTGGAAGCATCACTATAGACAGTGAAGAGATTGAGATTGTTAATAGCTTTAGTTTGCTTGGCTCCATAAATCAACTCTCTTGGTATCAGCAGCCATGAAATGAAAAGACTAATTGTATTGGGAAAGTCTGCTGTCAGCGACCTTTCTAGAGTACTGAAGAGCAATGTTGTCAGTCTGGAGACTAAGGTGTACCTGATACAGACCGTGGTCTTTGCAACTCCCTGCTATGTATGCATCACAAAGCTAGACAATGACTAATGATGATAGAAGGAGAATTGATGCCTTTGAACTGTGGTGCTGGAGAAGAGTACTGAATATGCCATGGACAATTAGGAGAACAAACATGTTTGTCCTGGAGAGGGTGAACCTAGGCTGCTCCTTGGAGGCAAGGATTTTGAAGCTTAAATCTGACATATTTTGGGCATGTTGTCAGGAGGGACCAGGCCTTGGAGAGGGACATCATACTTGGAAGGGTGGAGAGACAGCATAAGAAAGGAGGACCCTAGATGAGGTGGATTGTTTCAGTGACTGGAATAATAGGAGTAGGTGTGTCAGAGACACTAAGTTTGGCTCAGGATAGAATAGGGTTCAGAGCTGTTGTGTATAGGGCCGCTATGAGTTTCAGGTGATTTGACAGCCCATAACAACAACATTGTATAATATATGTTTGGTCACTGGTGGCTTAGTCAGTGTAAAGTTGTGCTGCTAAGCCAAATATGGGGCCCCTCTGGCCCTTGGAATCTAACAACCTCTTTATGGGAGAAAGATGGACAACCCCCTCCTGTTTGATTTAGAACTTGCATAAATTCATTGGAAGCTTAGAGGTAGGTCCAACTCGATGTAATGCTTTTTGTGTTTGAATCTTTATAAGACTGAAACCAACTAACGTTGTTGTTAGGTGCCACGTAATTGAATATGACTAATAATTACTCTGAACAAGAGTAAAATTATTTTATATTTTTCATTCATGTACATTTTGTTTTGTACAGTCTTTCATTTGCATTGTATTTTATACCATCATTGATATACACTGTGTCTTATGGACCTAATTACTGTTTATGTATGCCTATTATCATCATCTGGTCTTTCCAAGAGTCTACATTGAATCCTTTCTATTCCTTCACAGCACTACCCCCAGCAGCTCACTATACTCTGCTCTCCTAGTGATTTCTTCTCTTCTCCTTTTCCCTTACTCTTGCTCTTTTAGGCATTTCTACACATCTTCCTAGTTATCCTTCTGCAGTCACTGTATCAATCCATCTGGCTGAGGGACTGCGTCTCTTTTACTAACTCCCCACTCTTCAAGCATGATGTTCCTTTTCAAGGAATATCCTCTTCTAGTAACATGCCAGACATGTTAGACAACCTTAGTGATTTTGCTTCCAAGGAGCACTTTGGCTGCACTTTCTCCAAACAGATCTTGGGTTTTTTACTCTAAATACGTTGAGTAGACTGCAGAAAAATTCACGTTAACTATGCATGTTCCTTCACCACCATCTGCTGGTCATCCTATGTAATAATCTACTCACTAATTCGCAGCAGTCAATGGTCCGGAAGGGTTCTTAGATGATACAGGTTTACATTCTGAAAAGAAAGATGCTTTCAGGAGATGACCTTGTATTAACTCGTTGCTATTTTAAGTTGTTTATATGTGTCAGTGCAAAATGATTGAAAAGTCAGGATTCAGGATTTCACCCTCAAATTCTTTTTTCTGTGAATTGACAGAAGTTCAAATGTTTAGAAAAAAAAAGTTATTCCTGTATGAATCATGTTAGGGAGCTCTGGTGGTTTAAGTGTTGTGGTAAGAAATGGTACTATGGAATTGTGCTGCCAACCTAAACATATGTGGTTCAAATCCACCAGCTGCTATGTGGGAGAAAGAAGAGTAATGTCCTCCCATGCAATTTAATGCTTCTGAAAAGACATTGGAGGGTCAGCTCTGGGTTATTTCCAACTCTAAGATATACAACAACAAATGTGGAGCATAAATATTGTGCTGGGGAGGAGATTTTGTGAAAACTGTTGATTTGCTTCAACTTTCAACTAAAAAAGATCATGTAAAATTAACTCTTCCTCAGGTTTAGAATTGCACTAGAAATATTATTGTGGGTTATAGATTTATTTATATAAGCATGATTACGATTCTACAGATTCTTTTTTTGTAGTATATGCCAATTTTATTATTTTTTGCTGTGATTTTAACAAAAGTTTACAACAAACTTGGTTTTTCATTCATTCATTGTTGCACATTTTCCAACTCTCCCTTTCTTGCCCCCTCCCTCAGTTCACTTTCTTCTTCATTGTAACTGTCCTCCGTCTGTTGATCCAGGTAAAGAGATATACAGATTGCTGTGTTTTGGTGATGGGAAATTCACACTGATCATTGATAGGGATGCACAGTTCATTATTGTAACTGCTATGAATAAGTTCTATACTTTTATAAAGTTACATCTGTTGCCACCAAAACAATAACAACTCGAAACAACCTTAGAGTTTTCCACAGACTGCATTCAAACTCCTATTCTTTCAGTTACCAGCTTGAAATATTATGCACTATGCCATTACTTAATGTAGCTGTTGTTTTTGTTGTATGCCATCAATGGCTAACAGTCCAGAGGTTGTAAATTGCACAGGAGGGGATTATCCATCTTTCTCTCACAGAACAGCTGGTGGATTTTACCTATTGGGTTGGCACCACAACTCCTCATCCACTAGGTCACCAGAGCTAGTTACAGGAAAAAAAAAACAAACCCACAACAAGTAGCTTTTGTAGTTGCTATGCATAACTGTGGAAAGAGGAGTAGCATCCGTTTCCTTAACAGCTTGCCTCTGGAAACCCTATGAACCTGGAGAAAGGATGAAAGGCACCCAAGCATCAAGGACTCTCCTTCATAGGGTCACTATGAGTCGCCACCAACTCAACAACACTTAACAACAACAACATGTATAACTCAAACTTCATGAGATTAGCAACTTTGATTTGAAGGTTGTATAGGACATCTCAATTAGTGATTTAATGGATTTAGTGTTTCTTTTCTACCCCCTACTTTATTGAAAAGTGCTAGAGTCTTTCCTAATACGTTCAAAGACTGAGTTCTAAACATAGCTGTTTATAGAAATAGCAAATGCTTTAATAGAATATTTTAAGTGGTTGCCACTAAAAGAGAGATAAAAGTTTCACACATTAACTACGAGTTAAAAACTCTGTGATTTTATTTATTCTTTAGCCATAAAGAGAAAGAGATCCAAATGTAGATTTAAACTCACCAGCTAATGCATATTTTGCAAAATGATTAAATAGAAAGTGATTTCAGAAGTTACTTTAAATTGTTCAGTGAAATTATGGAAAGATTATTTCAGTGGGTTGGTGAAATGTGACAATTCAGTTATTTCCTTTGCATCTCATAAAGGGGAAACCCATATTTTAAAGGCAAGAAAAAGTAACGTAAATGAATTAAAGTTTTGAAAGTTGGGCTTGGTAAAAAAAATGTCATTTATGTCATTAACATAAACATGCCACCTTTAAAAACTGAGTTAGATTCACCTTTACCTTCAAAATCATGTGGGCAATTTGCTACACAATCCATATACTTTTCTTATACCTGAGTCATCTTCTTCATCTATTGCTCCAGGCAAACAATACCAGTTATTATAATTTGCATGAATGGATAAACAAAACATGAGATAAACACGCTACCCAGATAGGAGGGAAAATGAAGTCTTGATATATATACTAAAATGTGAATGGAGCACACAGTCAAGATGTGAAGCAACAGTCATAATATGCTTGTAAGGCATAGAAGATAAGTCCTTAAGTTTTCTGAGATCTCAATAAAGAGATGTATAGCAGGCAAACACTTAATGATCTTTTTTTCCAGGCTACTTTTACTATCTTGAATTTGATATTTACTGTGGATCTATATTTTTTTTCACTTTGAGAAATATTTTACTACATAAACTGGGGATGGAAAATAGTTTTGTTTTCAAATCCAGAAACTCATCGAGTCTTTTATATTTTCTTTAAAATCTGAATGAAAATGGAATAGTTTCTTCTTTAGCTTCTGTTGCCATTATCCCTCCTATCTTGTATTTAATTAGAACGCTTTATAAATGCTTGAAAACCTAATGGAATGAAGATGTACTCTTCCTAAATGGGCGTATCATGAGGTCAATTGGCTCAATGGTGACAGGAATATCAGGGCTGCTGGTACTGTCTACATTTGCTATGAAAATTTCTCTAGCTCGATCTAGAAATTCAAGTTACTATTCATATTTTTCATATTACAAAGAGACACTATGTTATTAAAATGTCCAATAATAATTTTCTTATTATTTTATAAACTCTCATTAACTGTCTACCTAAGGCCCTTCTAGCTTCAACTACTGGTCTTTCAAACTCTTTCTATCTTCTGCCTACCATCTCAAAGCTAACGTCAGTTATTCTCATTGTTTGTTGGTGTTATGTGGTTGAGGTTTTTTATTTGTTTATTTATTTGTTTTTAATGGCAGCATTCATCTTCCAGGTACCTAATTTCATTTGTGCACAATTAGGAAAACGCAAATTTCTATGAGAGACAAGCAGTAAATGATATATTACATAAATTAGACTTTATACAATTATGGAAGCAAGTAGGTAATTATATAGAAGACTCTTACTTGTGCATCTAGAAGTTAACTTGATGTTACTATGGATAATCAGGTCTTTTATTGTTGTTGTGTGCTATTGAGAACCCATAGCTCACCCTCTAGTGGGTTTTCAGAGGCTGCAAATCACACAGGAGGAGACTGCCTATTTTCTTCTACAGAACAACTGGTAGATTCAAACTGTGTGCCTTTGGGATTGTAGCACAGCTTTTTTCTACAGAGCAACTGGTGGATTCAAACTGTATGCCTTTGGTATTGCAGCACAGATTTTTTCCCACTAGGCCTGGAATGATAATGGACAAAATTTAAACCATATCAATCTCTCAGTCTCTTCAGCCATGACGACATTGATGGTTTGCAGATGTAGCTGATCTCTTCATTACTGAACTGGGCACACATGTTCTTCAGGACTCAGAAAAGCAAACAAAGAGATCCATGGCATAAAGAGTCGCCGTTGACTTGATTACTGACCCATGTCAAGAAAGGAACCAGCAGAGTAGTAACTAATATGTTTCAATTTCTATGGATTCTGACCTCATACACTGAACTTCCAAGCCCTATTTGTTGCTTCCCTATTGGTTCTGAATATATTTACTCATATAACTTATCATAGCCAGGACTTACATGGAGCTCCATTTAGACAAGCTTACATACTATAAAAACCACCAAAATTGTGTAAGATTTCTTATAAATGAATCAATTAACCTCCATTTCTGGGATATATCTAAATTTTTAAAGTCCACATAGTTCTACTCATGAAGTATCATACTATTGGTATTGTTGTTGTTTGCCATTTCCATCAAGAATGGCCTGATTTACTGTGTGATATGACAGATTTATTTCTAAAAGTTTGGTAGTTCAAACCCACCAGAAATTTTGTCAGAAAAAGATGGGAAACTTTTCCCCTACAGACTTTTTACAAATTAAGTAAACCCAGTGGAAGAAGTGAAGAATCCAAACTGACACAATGACAATGGGTTATTTGGTTTGGTTTTAGTAATAACTGAACAATATATTGATACCTTCAGATCACAGTTTTGGAAAAAAAAAAACAAACCAACAACAAAAAACCCCCCTCACACAATTAATCTAAAGAACTAATGAATCGTACACATTTCAACACCCATGACCAGAAAAACTAGATGCTGTCCACATGGTCAGAGTCTATGAAATGAAGTCTCACTCTCCTTGCTTCTAAAGAACATGCTGGCTGCACTTCTACCAAAATACGTTTCTTTGATCTCTGGCAATAAATAGTATATCCAATATATCTTGACAAAACTACAATTCAAAGACATCAAATCTTTTATTTTCCTTATTTCTTTTCAACTTTTACATGCATATGTTTATGCTCTTATGTGTGTCAAGTAGGGTACAACTCATAGTGACTCTATGAACAATGGAGAACAATGGATCTGAACCCTAACCTATCTGCACCATCCACATCATCTCTGACATACTTGAGCCTATTCATTGAAGGGTCATCTATGGGTTGTTTCCAACTTGATAGTACACAACACCAACAACATTGCTACAGTCACTATGTCAACCGATCTAATTGAGTCAAAGAGGCTGACCTTGCTGGTGGCCTAGTGGTAAGAAGCTGCCCTACAATTCCAAAATCATCCCGCTCAAAATCACCAGTAGCTTCGTGGGAGAATGGGCAATCTTCTCCCTTGTGATTAGCTGCCTCTAAAAACCCACTGAAAGATTAGCTATGGGTCATTTCTGACTGTACATCACACAACAATAACAATTACATTCTCAAGCATGATGTCTCCTTCTTAGGACTAGTGTCTCCTAACAATATGTCCAAAATATTAGAGATGAAACCATCCTTGCCTATGAGGTGCACTCTGACTACATCTTCTCCAAAAGATACCCATTTGTTCTCTTGTCAGTTCATGGGATATTAAGAACTATTTTCCAACACCATGACTCTAAGGCATCAATTAGTTTTCTGTCTTGCTTATTCCTTTTAGGTGACTGTAAATATCATAACTTGGGTCAGGCCCACCTTAGTCTATAAAGTGGCACCCTTGTTTTTAGCACTTTATAAAAAGATGCTAAATTTAGAATATGAGGTGAAACAGATTTTACCAACTCAAGCATCATTTTTATTTCTTGATTTCTATCTGCTTCCAGGGTTGTTGATTGTAAACATGAGTAAAATGAAATCTTTGGCTAATTCAATCTTCTCTACATTTATCATTCTTTGGCTTATTCGTCCAGTTGTGAGGTTTTCCTTATCTTTATGCTGAGGTATAAGTCATACTGAAGGTCTCTTCTTTTCAGGTTATAAACCTGTCACATATCTTTCTGGATTTAAACCATGTGGTAACCCCTTTAGTCTGTTCTAATCACAGCTTCTTAGTCAGACTTCAGTTGTGGTTAGCACCCTTTGAGTTGAGTATGACTCATGGCAACCCTATGAACAACAGAGGTGAACTTGTCTTTTCTTGTGCTTCCCTCATCATTTCTGACACATCTGATCCATTGCCTGTCCCTTCACAAGGAACAGCTTCGCCTAGAACACTATTGCTTTTTCAAGTGGTCAAACAACCATCATACAGCTATATAAGTTGTAAACCTAGGCTTTGGACAACGGTATTTAAGTGATATAATACCTTGCAACAGGGAAACCAGGACTCTATTTTTAGTCAATACACCTCAGCTATAGTCACCACCCATCATTTAGTGAAGTCTTATAAGGCTGAATCAAGTTCAGTGTATCTTCTATACTAGGAAGAAATGCCTGGTGGCCTACTCCTAAAAATAATTCATGAAAACTATTGTGGATCACAGTAGGCCACAATCACCCACCATGCAGATGATGCATGATCTGCCAGAACTCTATTTCTTTGTACTTGGAATCAACAAGTTGGGTAGTGGCTACAAACAACAATAAAATAATATAGGAAACTATGAGAGATAACTAGAGATGCTAGAATAACTAGAGATGCTAGAAGGAGAATTGATACCTTTGTGCTGTGGTGCTGGAGAAGAGTATTGAATACATCATCATAGACTGCTAAGAGAACGAACAGGTTCATACTGGACAGGGTAAAACCAGGCTGCTTCTCAGAGGCAAATTTTCTGAAGCTTTGTCTGACATACTTTGGGCATGTTACAAGGAGGGACCAGTCCTTGGAGAGAGATGTCATACTTGGGAGGGTGGAGGGACAGGACAAGAGAGGAAGACCCTTGATGAGATGGATTGATTCAGTGACTGGTGTAAGGGAGGTAGGTATGTTTCTTTTTTTTTCTTTTTTCTTCTGAGATGAGACTTGAGATATTACTAACATCTTGCAAAGTATGCACACTTGTAAGAGTAAAGACCAAAGTATGCCTGATTCAGGCCATCATCTTCATAATCACTTGCTATGCATCAGAGAACTGAACAATGAATAAGCATGACAGAATTGATATCTTTGGGCTGTTGTGCTGGTGAAGAGTATTGAACTGCCAAGAGAACAAACAGATCTGTTCTGGAGAGGGAGAAATCAAATTGCTCTCTGGAAGCAAAGATTCTGATTCTCCATTTCACATACTTTGGACATGTTACCAGGAGGGATTAGTCCTTGGACAAGGAAATCCGGCTTGGAAATTGGAAAGGTGGAGGAAAAATGCACAAGAGGAAGACCCTAGATGATATTGATTGACATAATAATTGGGTTAACAGGGAAGGTGTTTTGGAGACAGTGAGATTGGCTCAGGATAGGACAAGTTTCAAAGCTTTTGTACATGGGGTTGCTATGAGTCGCAGGCAACTTGACATAACAACAGTTAAGAAACCTTTCTTTGTAATCCAAAATACCCTTTTAATTTTCACTTTCTGACAATTTAATGCTGCACTGAATTTTTCAATTAATGTGTGCTTCACATGTGGAAATTTTTAGCTTTATTCCTTCTGCATTTTGTTATATATTTCCTGAGACCTACAAAACCTTCCTGCTTCTACATTAGCTTCAGCTAGGTGGGGGGTGAGGTGAGGGAACCCAACAAAACAATAGCACTAAAATGAAAAATGTCTCAGCCAACCTCAGTTAAAGTTGCTGTTGATGCTTCTGGTTTCTCTGTCCCTAGAAACCTAGAGAACATGCATTTAATTACTGGTGAGTTGCCGTGAAATTTGAATCTTTCATGTGCTACTCAAGAAATATTTTTCTACTTTTGAATTCTATAACTTTCATATGCATGTTCACTTAAGGCAACATTGATGTTCACATATCCACCAGCAATAATACCTTGGCTCTCTTATCCAGTAATACTGGATACTTTTGAGCTAGAGGCCATGTTATATGAGTTCCAACCTAGCCTGTTCTTGATTTCTATATGCCTTATAGGTCACACTAATGGAGCTCCCTCATTAGGAAAAATCATTTCTGTTGGTTTTTGTTGTGTACCTCTAATAAGAACTGACACATAGCAGACTCTTCCATGGGTTTTCAGAGGAAGTACATCATATAAAGGGGATTTCCCATCCTTCTTCCAAAAACAACAGATAAAACTGTTCAAGAACTACCTTTACAGTCCTTTTAAAGTATTATACATATCAGTATCTCTGTAAAGATTTTCACATTTTCAAAATTAGCAAAAATATGTTGTTGTTGTTGTTATATGCCGTCGAGTCGCTTGCGACTCATAGCAACCCTATGTATAACAGCCCTAAACCCTGCTCTATCCTGGGCCAATCACACTGCCTCTGACACACCCATCCCGATTAACCTAGTTACTGAATCAATCCACTTCATAGAGGGTCTTCCCCTCTTCCGCCGTCCCTCCATCCTCCCAAGCATGATGTCACTCTCCAAGGACCTGTCTCTCCTTACAACATGTCCAAAGTATGTCAGACGAAGCCCCAGAATCCTTTCCTCCAAGCAGCAGACTGCTTTAACCCTCTCCAGGATGAATCTGTTTGATTTCCTAGCAGTCCATGGTACATTCAACATCCTTCTCCAGCACCACAGCTCAAAGGCATCGATTCTCCTCCTATCCTTCCTAGTCATTGTCCAACTCTCTGATGCATAACAAGTGATTGCAAAGACCATGGCCTATATCAGACATACCTTAGTCTCCAGAGTGACACCATTGCTCTTCAGTACTTTGGAGAGGTCCCTAACAGCAGACTTTCCCAT
>NW_006399831.1:8009687-8038225 GCF_000299155.1 Elephantulus edwardii | reverse complement strand
TTTGAAAATAGTTTTATTATTTAAGAATAAGTTATAAATATATAAAACCAGTGTGTTTTACATAATTAAAACTATATATAAAACCAATACTGAAATCAGCACTATATACTTCATATAACATTCACATTTCAAATCAACATTTTAATAATTATAGGTACTTAGGTAATTAAAGAACAATAAATACATATGATTAGGGCTGTTCTCTGTAATCAATGTACAAAAAATGACATTATAAAACTGTCAAACATTGATCTCTTTTAAAGGCCTGTTTTCTTTCAGTAATGAAATTGAGTACAGTGATAGTTTATATGAATGCTTTATTTCCTATTTTTTAATTAATTAAGATTTTAATGAAAGTGTATAGAGAACTTGTACTTCAATTCATTCACTGTTGCACATTTTCCTTCCTGTCCCTCCCTCCCCCAGGTCGCTTTATTCTTTGGAAAAAAAAATTCTTTCAATGTTATACAGACTCACCCCTCCCCCCACCCCCAGTCCACTTTACTATGCATCTTATTCTAGACTCTTCTCATGCCAATAATACCTAATCATAAATTCCTTTCAGACAGTTCTTTCCCTTGTTTCAATGCCACGTACATTATTTATGGGCACAATATATGAACAGGCACTTCCCCAAAGACGATATTCAGATGGTGAACAAACACATGAAAAAAATGTTCAAAATTCTTAGCTCTAAGAGAGATGCAAATCAAAACAACTCTATCATCTCACCCCAGAAAGAACAGTGAACACAAATACCCGTGGGGTTGTGGAGGTACTGGAACCCTTATCCACTGTTGGTGGGAGTGTAAAATGGTATAACCACCATGGAAGGCTGTATGGAGTTTTCTCAAAAAGTTAGAAATAGAAATACCATTTGACCCTGCAATTCCACTACTGGGAATGTGTTCTTGTTGTTGCTGTTGTTGTTAGGTGCGGTCGAGTTGTAGAAGACTCATAACAACCCTATGAATGAAAGGCCTGAGCACTACTGGGAATATACCCTGAAGAAATCCGAACTGCCACCCAAGCAGATATATGCATACCCATGTTTATTGCTGCTTTATTCACAATAGCACAATCCAAGTGCCCATCAACAAATGAATGGATAGAGAAGCTCTGGTATATTCACACAATGGAATATTATGCAGCACTGGAAAACAATGAACTCATGAAATATTACACAATATGGGTGATCCTGGAGGACATTATGCTGAGTGAAATATCTCAGCCACAAAAGGACAAATATTACATGTCACTGTTATAAAAAAGGACTGATTTTTCACTTCTGTGATTAATTCCTATACATGCAGATGTAAATTCCCTAGAAATGCCGCATCTGTTTGTAAATAGGGCAAACTATAAAATATCCAACTGTGCAACTCCCTCACATATTTGTTTCCTGTGTTATGCATGTTAAATGTATATGTTGTTAATTATATAGATGTGCTATTTGGAAAATAAATACGGAAGAAAAACTTTGGCTAGCGTAAATTTATTTACTTGAAGTAACAGACTGAATTTCTAATGTTCTTTGAAATAGAATTTGTGTTTCTGCACAAATTGTTTTGTGGGTTCTCATTATTACTGATGGTCACTGAGCCAGAGTGATTATCAGAGTCAGAGTACAATTCTTATAGGGGGAAACACAAAGAATAAACTGATATGTAGGCAGCTGTTGAGTTTTGTTTCAAGATAATAATTGATGATAGTTTTTGAGAAAGACAAAACTGAGCTTTTCAATAAAGGAACAAATTGTGACTGTTGTTGTTGTTGTTATGTGCTGTCGAGTCGCTTGCGACTCATAGCAACCTGATTTACAACAGCCCTAAACTCTGCTCCGTCCTGTGCCAATCGCACTGTCTCTGGCACTCCCATCCCAATTAACGTTTTCAAACTCATGAGGCTTTAACCTTGTCCTAGCTGCTGCTAAGAGTGATTATGGAGTCAAGCAAGCGGAAATTGTTAACAATATCAATCTCTTCTCCATCTATCATGGTGCTATCATTGTCCAGTGGCAAGAATCTTTGTCTTCTTGATGTTGAACTTCATACAGTCCTTAACCTTCTGTAGCATATGTTTCAGGTCCTCCTCAGTTTCAGCAAATAAGTTTGTGTCATCTGTATAAAACAAATTGTTGATCAGTCATCCTCCAATCCTGGTGCCACATTTCTCCTTATAAAACCCAGCCTCCTGAGTGATCTGCTCCATATACGATTGAAAAGGTTCAGAGACAGGTCATATCCCTGATGCCCTCCTCTCTCGATTCTGAACCATGCAGTGTTTCCCTGCTCTGTTGTGAGGATGACTGCTTGGTCCAAGTATAGGCTTTGATGAGCACAATCAAGTGTTCTGGGATTCTTATTCTCCTAAAGGTTAGCCACAATTTGTGATCCACACAGTCAAATGCCTTTGCATAGCCAATTAAACATAGTTTGACATTCCTCTGGTACTCTTTGCTTTCAGTCAAGATTCATCTCATATTGGCAATGCCTGTATTGCCACAGCCTCCTCTAAAATCTGCTTGTTTTTCTGGTAGTTCTTTGTTGATGTAGTGTTCCAGTCATTTCTGGGCAATCTTGAGCAGAAATTTGCTTGCATATGTTATTAGTGATACTATTTGGTAATTTTCACATTCTGTCCAGTCATCTTTTTGTGGAACGGGAATAAATATGGATATATTCCAATCAGTTGGCTATGTAATACTCCTCCAGATTTCTTGGCACAACCTAGTGAGCACACCCAGCATCTGTTTGTTGAAATATATCAATTGGTATGCTGTCAATTCCTTCATCCCCATTGTCTATTGATCATATGTAATTTAATGAAATTCTTCTGTGTCAGCCAGTTCTTTTTGGTACAATGGCTCTATGTACCCCTTCCATCTTTTTTAATGCTCCACGGATCATACAGTATTGTGCCCATGTTGTTGTGTTATTGTTATGTACCATCAAGGTGCTTGTGACTCATAGCGACCCTATGTAAATCAGCCCTAAACCCTGCTCTATCCGGTGTCAACCTTATTGTCTCTGACACATCTACACCCATTACCTTAGTCACTGAATCAATCCATCTCATCGAGGGTCTTCCTCTCTTGCACTGTCCCTACTTCCTCCCAAGCATGATGTCCCTCTCCAAGGACTGGTCCCTTCTTACAATATGCCTAAAATGTATCAGAGGAAGCTTCAGAATCCTTGCCTCCAAGGAGCAGCCTGGTCCTACTCTCTCTAGGATGAACATGTTTGTTCTCCTAGCAGTCCATGGTATATTCAATACTCTTCTCCAGAACCACAACTCAATGGCATTCTCTATCATCCCCAGTCATTGTCCAGATTTTGGACACATAACAAGTAATTGTAAAGACTATAGCTTGGATCAGACACACTTTAGTTTCCAGACTGACATCACTGCTCTTCAGAACTTTCAAGACGTCCCTGATAGCACTCTTTCCCCAATGCAATGCCTTTTAAATTTCTGCCTGCTGGTACCAAGAGTGTTGATTGAGAAGCCAAGAAAATTGAAGCTGTTAACACTGTGTCCATGGCATCCTTAAAATCTGCAATTCAAAGCTTGAATTTGTTCTTCAGTTATGTCAACTTAAGAAATGTCAAGTGTGTTCAGCCCTTTTGATTTTGACTCCAGCTCTTTACACCTTTCATTAAAATACTTTGCTTTGTCTTCCCAAATTGTTCTTTGAAATCTTCTATTCAGTTCCTTAACTTCCTGCTTTCCTCCCTTTACTTTTGCTTCTAGGCACTCTAGTGCAATATTTCAGAGTCTATTCTGACATCTATTTCAGTCTTTTCTTCCTCCTCTGTCTTTGCAATGACTTTTCCCATTCTTTATGGATGATGTACTTGATATCTTCGCACAACTCACCTTTTGTTGTTCATTAGTATTCAAGGCCCAAATCTATTCCTGAGATGGCTTTTAAATTGAGATTGGATAGAGTCGAAGTAAAATTTGAGTGCCTTAATGTCTGCTGTTGCAGATATTGATGGCCAATCCTTCTTCCTAGTCTGTCTTAATTTGAATGCTCAGCTTTAGATCAGTATCTGACAAACATTCTACTGAAAGAAGCAGATGAAGGACACTTTGCCATTATAGAAGTAAACAGTGGATTCAGTGTTGGTCACCTTTCTGTAAGGGTAAGTCCCATTCCTTTCCATGCTCCACCAGCATCCCCTTCCACTCCTGCCTACCCTGCTCAGCACCACCCTCTCTTGAGCCAACTTTCACTGTGATGGCTCAGGCCTCAAGTTGCTTTTGTGATGTACCTCATGTTGCTGCTCGTCTCTCCAGTCTTTCATGAATCTAGGAAGGTCTAAGTCCAAATCCCATGCATCAGCTTTAAGAAAGGATTTCTGTTTGAGACAGTAATGGGAGCAGTTCTTGCCCTTCATCTTCTGTTCCAGAACTGTCAACTTGTGAGCTAGTGTTTCTTCTCTTTCGTTTGCAGCACACTGCTCTCACAGTACAATGATTACTCAGGTGATGGTGGTATCTCTTTTGTGAAAACATGTATTTTGAAATTTTAAAAAACTCTTATGTTCTATGCAACATACAAACTGAATATATAAACATGGCTTTTCCTACTTAAGTGGTTGATTAACTCTCAATAAAAATACATAGCTTATTGAATTTGCCAGGGTAAATTGTAATTATTCTAGTTTACTATAAATAAAAAATTAAGAAAAATGTCAACATAAATAATTTTATATGTAGTCTCTTTAACTTTTAAAAATACATAAAAATAGAAACCATAATTTTGACAATAAGTATTACATATTAAATAGTATTAATATTATAAATATTATAAAATGAGTGGCATCCACTTCCTAAATAACATGCCTCGAGAAACTCCATGAACTTTGATAAATGTCGATAGTTGTAGAGGGACTTCAGGGCTTTTGCTCATAGGGTTGCTATGAGTCGTGCTGACTAGAAGGCAATCAACAACAATTTAATTTTTCAAATATTATTAAAGTATATAAATATAATGGTATATGCATATCTATTGTTAAATCATCAAGGCTTAAATAATATAGTGAATATATTCTCTCCAACATAGTTGGCAAGAGAGTTGAGTAATGCTGACATGTTGCTGTTGATGCTCTGCGCTGCCGAATCAAAACTGAGTCAATTGATTTTCAATAGATAAAATAATTAATGAAAAGTATTGAGGGAAGTAACCCTTTTTATGGACAATCTGGTCAAAACAGAATGATCTAAATGTTATTTCCATGATAATTTTTCCACTGGTTATCATTCTCATATAATCTTGCTTTATAAATAAAGTCAAAGGAGAATAAAATACAGAAATAACACATTCAGACTTAAAATATAAAATGTTACCTACAATATTAACGAAGGAAATTACAGGATACCTTCACATCTTCTATAGAAAAAAAATGTGTAAGTCTTAAATATTTACACCAATTTATTTCAGAAAACGCACAGCTTTACTTTTAATTTCAGCCTGATTTTATTGTTGCTATGCGCCATGAAGGTGACTATGACTCATAACAACCCTCTGGATAAAAAATCTGAAACAAAACATCTGAACCTGGTCGTATCCTGTGCCATCCTCACCATCTCTGATACAGTTAAGCTTATTGTTATAACCACTGTGTCAATCCATCTTGTTGAAGGGTTTCCTCTGCTACACTGACCCTCTGCCTTTCCAATGATAATGTCCTTTGCCAAGGACTGGCCATTCCTAACAACATGCCCAAAGTATGCAAGACGGCGCTTCACCATCCTGTTTCCTAAGAGCACCATATTCTAATTTCTTCAAGTTACCCTTGTTTGTTCTTTTGTTAGTCCATGGGATATGCAGTATTCTTCTATAACACCACAAGACAAAGGCACCAATTATTCTTCTATAATCCTTTGTAGCCTATTTTCAGTTGAATATTTTAGACAATAATTTAAGACAATATGTTCTCTTATGCATGGGTGTTCAGTAACTTCTGACTTATAGCTTAGTGTAATTTCATCATTACTACTAAAATAAAACAACTCATCGTATATTTCTTGCTGACAATGGATCAACATGACCATGGCAGATGCAAAAAGTAGTATGTTATATAATTTTAATGTTATCCTTATTCAAGACAAGAAACAAGTGCTAACTTTGAAAATACCATCTATTTAAATAATGACATCCAAGAAATCAGTTATTTGGGTGAAAACAGATAGGGTTTTGGTTTGGTTTTATTGAAGATAATTAAGCCTAGGAAATAAAGCTATTATCTGAGTGCAATACTAATACCTTTTCTTCTTCTTATACTTTTGGAACTTTTGGATATATTCATTTCCTATATTGTTTTCTGTGCTACTATCACTATCACTGGTCTGTTTTTGCCTCTTTCGCTTATTCATCTGGTAAGGGTCAGAGTCATTTTGTTGTTGGTGTGTCCATTCGTAAGAACTGGGTCCTGCTTCCAACTCTGTAACAGGGTTTAGCGAAGACAAGGATGTGTTATTAGGAAGTGGCACTGTCATCTCATAGTAGGGAAGCTGAAGCATTGGATTATATGCATTCCACTGCTGTAGAGAAAAAGAAAAACACATTCAACTCCAAAGAGAAGTTTATAAACTAAAGTTAACATTTTACATGCATCTTATAAATAAGTCTCAGTAAATCAAACCACCTGTTGGTACAAAAAGGACAGTACTTTGTACAGTAGGGCTTTGGTAGTTTCCTTAAATGGCTGACAGTGTCACGGTAGTATTTATTTTATTTACATGGTAGAGGTCAGCACTGTCTTTTGATGTGAAAACAAGTGAGTTTAATACACACACACACACACACACACACACACACACACACACACACACATATGACACCATCTTGTTAGTTGCCATGAAGTCAATTATCAATATAGGGAAAATAAACAGATGAAACTGTTTCATCTATTCAGATACATTCAAAACGATGTCAACATATTGTTAGTGTTGTGCACCACTGAGTCAGAACAAACTCATAATTGACCCTCCAGCAAGTATTCAGAGGTAGTAAATAGCATGGGAAGAGATTACACATTTTTCTCCCGTGAAGCAGCTGGAACACCAACATGCTGTCAATGTAAAAATTAATCTTTTTTTATTGTGTATTAAATATAGTATGTATTTTATCCTCATGTTGTTGTGGTGGTTGATTGCCGATGAGTTGAGCACAATTAACAGTGACCCTATGAACAAAAGGCCTGAAGCCTTTCTATAACTATTATCATTTATCAAAGTTCATAGAAGTGGATGCCACTCCTCATAGATTACCTCAATTTTACTGAAAATACTTGATTTGAATTTAGATTTCACAAAATTTACAGATGAAAAAGTCAACTGATTTATCCAAGTTATTTTAAATATTACATACAATCTGGATTACTTGTAAAAATTACATGCAATGAATCAAAATACCTGGCTTTCCATACATGCCACTACCAGGCTGTGCTATTCTGGTTGCATTAATTAAAATCCTTCTTTTTCATTTTTTAAAAATTAGAGAAATTGGAAAAATACTAAATTCTCCTTTAAAAATAGATTGTAATTAAGATTTCTAATCTACAACTGTATCTTGGAAACTCTGTGAAAATAATGTGGTTTTTCTATCATCTGAGAAGTTTTGTTTTGGCTTGCTTTTAGTTAAAACCTAAAAGTTTATTTAAGAAGCCACATCTAATGTAATATTTTTGTGATTGATAACTATGTTACATAAAAATGCTCTACTGGCCTGAAGAATTCCTCAGCTGAAAGGCTGGAAAAGGTATTGCATTCATAGTTAAAAAGACAATTTCAAATTCTATCCTGAAATACAATGATGTGAGTGATAGGATATTATACATATGCATACAAAAAACCCTATTAATTTGACTATTATTTCAATATATGCACCAATAACTAAATAAGCAGAAAGTGGGGTTTTTATTAAATTTTGTAGGCAGAAATGGAACAAACATGGAATCAAAGTGCATTAATAACTGGTGATTGGGATGCACAAGTTGGAAACAAAGAATAAGGAAGAGTAGTCAGAAAGTATGGATACAGTGACAGAAACAAGGCTGGAAATAGAATGACTGTATATTCTATTTTCAATAATTTTTTCATTATAAATACCCCTTTAAAAAACACAAATGATGACTTTACACATGTACTTCACCAGATGGACGAAAAGGAATCAGACTGAGTACATCTGTGGGGAAAAAATGTTGCAGAAGCTCAATATCAGCAGTTAAACCATGCCAGGTTCTAGTGTGGAACAGATTATCAATTACTCACGGGAAAGTTCAAATTGATGCTGAAGAAAATTAAAACAAGTCACAAGAACCAAAATATAATCCAGAATATATCCCACCTGAATTTAAATATCATTAAGAATAGGCTTGAAGCACTGAACACCAGTGATCAGATAACACCAGTGACCAGATAACTTGTGGGATAAAATTAAGGATATTATCTATCAAGAGAGCAAAAGGTCATTGCAAAAACAGAAGGGGGGGGATAAAATGGATGTCAAAAGAGACCCTGAAAACTGCACTACAGCACTGAGAAGACAAAACAAAGGGAAGAGATGCTGAAATAAAAGAGCTGAGCAGAAGATTTCAAAAGGCAACCTAGGAACACAAAGCAAACTAATGGAATGTGCGGAGACCTAGGCAGAACTGGAGAATAAAAAGAGGAATTTGTTTAGCATTTCTCAAGTTGAAATAACTAAAAAAAAAAAATTAAAAAAATTTATGCCTCGAGTTCTAATATTTAGGGATGTTGGGGGCAAAATTTTTAATGATTCAGGGTACATAAAAAGAAGCTGAAGGGAATACAAAGAATCACTGTACCAAACAGAACTGGCTAAGACTGTAATATTTCAGGAAGTACCATATGATCAAGAGCCAAGAGTTATGAAGGAAGAAGTTCAAACTGCATTTGAGACATGGCCAAAAAAAAAGGCCCTCAGAATCAATAAGAGACCAAATGCTATGTTTCAAATGAAAGATGAATCCCTGGACATGCTCACCAGTCTATGCCATGAAATTTGGAGGACAGCTGTCTGGTCAACTGATTGGAAGAGTTTCTTGTCAGTTCCCATTCCCAAGAAAGGTGTTCCAACAGACTGGAAATTATTAAACAGTATTAATATCACAAGAAACCAATATACTGCTGAAGATCATTTAAAAATTGCTAGAAAAGTACATAGGCAACTGGCAGATATTCAAGCTGAATTCAGAAGAGGCTGTAGCACCAGGGATATTATCTCTGATGACAGATGGATTCTGCTTGAAAGCAAAGAATAACAGAGGAATGTCTATTTGTGCCTTATTGACTATGAAAAGTCATTTAATTGTGGAGCATAACAAGTTATGATTAATACTGAGAAGAATGAGAATTCCAGAAAATTGTGCTTTTGTAACACTCATACCTAGACCAAGAGGCATGCAAACAGAGCAAGGGGACACTATATGGTTTTAAGTTAGAAATAGTGTGCAAAATTGTTGTATCTTTTCTCCATACCTATCTAATCTGTATGGAGCAAATTATTCAAGAAGCTTGACTCTATGAAGTAGACTATGACAACAGGATGATTGGAGGAAGATTCATCAATAACCTTTGCTATGCAGATGCAAACTAGCTTGCTACAAATGAAAAGGATTGAAGCACTTGCTGCAGAAGGTTAATTACTGCAGCCTTGTATATAGATAGCATCTCAATGTTAAGAAAATAAAAATTCTAATGATTGGATTGATAGGCAATATCATAATAGATGAAGAAAAATTGAAACTGTAGCCAATTTCATCTTAATTGGATCCATAATCAATACACTTGGTTCAACCAATCAGGTGATTAGGAGATGTATTGCACTTGGAAAGTCTATAGTCAAGGACCTCTCCAAATTATTGAGGAGCACTGGTGACAGTTTGGGGACTAAAGGGTGCCTTATTCTGTCCATGTTTTTTTCATTTACTTGCTACGCTTGACAGCTGAACAATAAACAAGGATGACATAAGAAGAATTGATGCCTTTGAACTGTGGTGTTAAGAGAAGAGTATGGAACACCCCATGGATGGCCAAAAGAACAAATAGGTATGTCTTGGGCAGCCAGAGTGCTTCTTGAAGTCAAAGATGATGAAGTGTCATTTCACATACTTTGTGCATATCGCTAGGAGAGAATATACCTTGGAGAGGAACATCATGATTGGAAAGGTAGACAAAAAAGTGGAAGAACCTCAACCAGGTGTATTGACACCATGACTGACTGCAGCCATGGGCTTGAGGGTGTCAGAGATTCTGAGGATGGCACAAGATAGAACAGAGTTTAGATCTGTTGTTCACAGGATCACTATGAGTGATATTTGGCTCAATAGCACCTAAAAACAGCAGCTAGACGTATTCTATAGAGCTAACTACTATTGCAAGCACTCTTGAATAGATTGCAGTAAAAACTCTCAGACAGAGTAGGGAAAAAATGTGGTACACAACTCAAAAACATAAAAATGGCCAGGCTAGGATTACATTTGACTGAGAGACTGGTAGAACACTAGAGACTATGGCCCTTAGCCACCCTTCAACCAATGAACAAAACTCACCCCCCTGGCTCAAGTTTCAGTCAAACAATAGATACGCCTCTAATGGAACAATAACATCATGGAGACAGCCCCTCCCTAGAACAATCAACCAAAGAAGCTCAAAAAAGGGCATCAGCTCAGGGGTAGAATTCAGAATATAAAAAGAAAAAAATGGAAGGATTAATAATGCAAGAATCACTGGGAGAAAGCAGGACATATATTAAACCATGGTGTTATTAATGTTGTAAAACAATGGCTCACTGAAAACCAATTTTCTTTGTAAACAAGTTCAAATCACAGTATTTTTAAAAAAAGAAAATAAATGCTTTATTAAATAAAATTATTGAATTTTTCCAAATATTTTTCAAAGTAATCAAGTCTTTTTGAAGATTTTATTTGGGTGAGAGATTTAATGCATCATCTCCACAAACTGTCCCTTTTTTAGGGACACACAGTATGCTGAGGGACTTTGTATAGGACTCAAGATGTCAAAGAAAGGAACCTTAAAACAATAGACAAGGCCTGCTTTGTAGTACTTGCTGATTTGTATATTGTTTTGATTTACATAAGAAAATGCTCAAGAAAATGCTAACAATAAATATTAATCTTTAAAAGTGTGTTGTGCCTATAGCCATTAAATTGCTATTAGCATAAGACATTGAAGAAATATTCTTCCACTACTGAAAAAACAAAAACAAACAAACTGCACCCATCACTCAAAAACCTTCTGGGTGAAAAATGGATTGCTTGGACTTGAAAAGAAAAATACTACTTCATCTTTATTTGTATATATATACACACACACATATATAGACACACATACATAAACATACATACATATGCATATATAAAAGGGAACCTTAAGATACTAACTGAAAGGTCAGCAGTCTGAATCCACAAGCTGCTGCACAGGAAAAAGATGTTCAGTGTCCTCAGATAAAGAATCACATCCTTGGCAATGTGGTGGAAGGCTTCTCCAAGTCAGAACTAACTAGATTGCAGTGATTTTGGTTTGAAGAAGTTTATCATTGTCAAGGGTGCTCAGGGCAGCTTTTGTCTTTAGCCTATGTTTATATTTGAGAACAAACTGTTTCAAATAATTCTGATGTTCTTCATAGTTTGTTACCACATTATATTGAATCAAATGCATATCAAACTTACCATTTTCGGAGGGAATAAATATTCTTGAGGTAAAACCACATTATTAGTTGAAATGAACTGTGTGGGAACTGAAGATCTGCCCACAACTTCTTCATTTCTTTGGGAAGATAAAAGAAGAAACAGTAAGTAGCTGGAACTCCTACATGCAATGTTCTTAGTTCTAAAAACAAAACAAACCCAGAGATAGCACATACTGATCTCAAAAACAACAAAATAAAACCTTACCCAACAACTCTGCTACAGTACAGATACAACTAATTAAAAGTTTAAATACTCACTTATGTACAATTAGATATTATACTGATAAGGTAGTTATATAGCAATACCTTAAGTCTTATGTACTAAATTTTATAATCTCAAAATTTGTTTTCCAACATGGAAAAGTAAAAACAAATGGAATAAATGATGAAGTAAGAGAGCTGAAGAGAAACTATAAAAGGGTAGCTTGAAAAGACAAAGTATTAATATGAAAAGTGGAAAAGATCTGGAGTTAGAAAACTAAGAGGAAAAACATTTCTAAAGGTAAAAGCAATTAACAAATTTCACATCTCAAGATTCAATAATGAAGGATAATATGGAAAAAATAATAAATGGTGCTTATAGGAAGCATTAAAAGATGATCAAAGTCACTTTACCAAAAATAATTTGTTGACATGGAAACATTTCTGGAAAGTAATAAAAGCTGTGTTGCTTTGGGTAAATCTGCTGACAAGGACCTTATTAGAGTGGTCAAGAACAAGGATGCATGTATAAAGACTAATGTGCACCTGAACTATCAATCATAATTTCAGTTTCTCTGGATGGATGTTAAAGTTGAACAATGAATTAAGAAGATCAATAAAGACTCAAAGTGTCTGAATTTGGGTGTTGGCAAAGAGGACAAGTTATTTCATGGATTGCTAAAAAGACCAACAAATTGGTCTTGGAGGAAGGGCAATAATGGTGCTCGTTAAGAGGCAAGGATGATGAAACTTCATCCCACTTACTTTTGGCATGTTGTTAAGTGAAGCCAGTCCTTTAAAAACACGTTATTCTGATTCACGACTGACAAAGTGACTGTAATGATGGGCACAAGCATGGTAGAGACAGGAAGGTACAGTCTAGGGCAAAGTTTTGATCTGTTGTTCATAGAGTAGCTACGACTCAAAGAACAACTGCATCGGGTTTATGAAGGCCTGCAAGAGCATTTCATGAAACAACTTATGTTCAAGAGGTAACGGTAATGAAGGAGGAAGTTCAAGCTCTAGGAATTGATGCACATAGGGTCACTATGAGTCATATTCGACTCAAAAGCACCTAACCACAACAGGAATTGGTGAAGTATCAAATGACATATTTTGACAACATATGCCAACTCTGGAAGGAAGTGCTCAGAAGGCTGTGCCAAGAAATCTGGAGGACAACCACCTGGAAGATATCTATATTTGTCCCCATTCTAAAGAAAGGTGACCCAACAGAGTGTGGAAATTATTGAACAATATCAATATCAAAGGCAAGCAAGAATTTGCTGAAAATTATCCCCAAACAACACATCAACAGAGAAATACAGCCAGATTTAGAAGAGTCTGTGGCACTAGAGACATGTCTACCAATGTCAGATGGATCTTGGCCAAAAGCAGAAGAGTACCAGAGGAATGTCTATCTCTGTTTTATCTTTTAAAAGGCATTTGACTGTGTGAATAGCAACAAACTGTGGCTAACCTTGAGAAGACTGGAAATCTCATAACACCTGATTGTATTCATGTGAAACCTACCTGGAGGTGGTTTTCAGAACAGAGCAAAGAAAAACTGGATGGTTGAAAATCAGAAAAGGAGAGCTTCAGGGATGTGTCCTCTCCATAAGTTTTCAATTTGTATGCAGAACAGATCATTCAAGATGACAGACTTTATGAGGAGGAATGTGGCATCAGGATAGGAGGAGGTCTCATCAACCACCTGTGTTATAGAGAGGACACAACCTGACTTGCTGAAATGGAAGAGGGACTGTAGCATTAGCTGCAGAGGGTCAAGGGCTGTGGTGTGCAATACAGATTAAAGCTCAACATTAAGAAAACAAAGATTCTCACCACAGGGCCAACTAGTATTTTAAATTTAAAATACTATTTTAAATATTCATGATAAAGAAGAGATTGAGATTAACAATTTCAGCTTATTTGGTTCCACTATCACCACTCCTGGCACCAGCAAACAGGAAATGAAATGATGAATTGCACTGGGAAAATCTGCTCTCAGGGACCTCTTCAGAGTGCTGAAGAGCAAGGATGTTTGTCTAGGGACTAAGGTCCACCTAATTCAGCACACAGTCTTAGCAATTACTTGCTATGCATCAGACAGCTGGACAATGACCAAGGATGACAAAACTAATGCCTTTGAGTTGTGGTGCTGGAGAGCAGGATTGAACATACTATGCGCTGCATTAGGCATGCATCCTGTCTCATACTTTTCAATCCATATGTGGAACAGATCATTCAGGTGGCTGGCATTTATGAGGAGGAATGTGGCATCAGAATTGGAGGAATACTTATCAACAAACTGCATTATGGAGATGATACAACTTTGTTCTCTGAATGTGAAAAGTACCAGAAGTGTCTGCTGCAGAAGGTCAAGGACTGTAGTCCTCAATACAGATTAAGACTCAACATCAAGGGGACAGTGATTCTTACCACTAAGCCAACTGACAGCACCATGACAGATGGAGAAGAGATTGAGATTGTTAACAATTTTAGTTTGTTCGGATCCACTATCAACACTCTTGGAATCAGCAGCAAGGACATAAAAACTGGATTAGGAAAGTCTACTGTTAGGGACCTTTCCAGAATGCCTAAGAGCAAAGATATCTCTAGAGACATGTGCGCCTGTTCCAGACCATGGTCTCTGCAATTATTTGATATACATCAAAGAGCTAGGCAATGAATACGGATGACAGCAGAAGAATTGAAGCCTTTGAGTTGTGGTGCTAGAGAAACTTACTGAACATGCCGTGGACTGCCAAGAGAACAAACAATCTGTCCTGCAGAGGGTGAAACCAAGTTGATCTCTGGATGTAAGAATTTTCAAGGTCTGTCTCACATACTTTTGGCATACTGTCAAAAAGGACATCATGCTTAGAAAGGCAGAAGTACAATGCAGGAGAGGTGATCCCGGATGAGATGAGTTGACACAGTGACAGGGGTAATGAGGATAGGTGTGCTGGAGACAGTATGATTGGCTCAGGATAGGACAGAGTTCAGAGATACTGTGCATAGGATCACTATGAGTCACAAGTGACTCGATGGTGCATAACAATAACAATACTAAGGGAGGAAGGTAGCATAATAGTAAGGAATTTTGCTGCCAATGCAAAGGAACACTGTGAATCTGCCAGCTGCTCTGCAGGGAAAAGATAGGAAATCTCTTGTGCAATATAGTGCCCCTGAAAACTCTCTTGAGGGTCAGCTATAGATCAGTCCAACTTGTCAGAATACAAAAACAACACTAATAAAGGCGGGGGAGAGACGTCCTTCACATCCTATAAAGCCAGGTGAAGCTCATCTTTCATGCTTATCTCAATTCATAAATAACTCCATGACTATTCACCTAAGCATGCGTACCAGTACCAGCCAACTATACTCGAGAGTTTTCCCCAATATTTGTTTAATACTCTCCAAGTTCCTAGGACTTTAATTTTTAGATATTACAGATTAGATAGGCATAGAGATAAGTGATCCACTATCACAGGTCATAATAAAGGGGGAAAGATTCAAGTTCAGGCCAACTGATTTCAGTATTTTTCTTTTTTAACTTCTCTTGATTTCACTGCAGGGAATCAAGCTGTGAAACATGCAGTATATCATTTCAGGAGCAATACTTCTTCCATAAAGATAAGCCCAGGCATTTGTCAGTCACAACTTGTCATCCTAGGTCACTTTCCCTAGCCTTAAAGGAACTATAGGATTGACAAGGAAGGGAACTTCAGCTGTACTGTTAGTTTGATAATATTCAGTTATGCTCTAGAAGATAAGAAAGCCACCCAAGGTATCTGAAACACAAAAGAAATGCTATTACATTCAGAGTCTAAGCCAGCAGTTCATGAAAGCAATTTTTGTGTCAGGGATTCAAAGGTAACTTTTAAGACCTAAGTAGAACTCATGTGTTAAAGAGAATAATAAAGAAGTTAGCACACTGAAAAAAAGAACAACATGCCAAAGACAGAATACTTTGAAAATACAGTAAGACACTACAGAATTTACTTCTAGGGAGACAGAGATGAAAAGATCACATTATCATCACGTGGTGCTGATATTTTTGCTTCCTGTTCTTTGCTCTGCCTGAGAAACTCAGATAAAATCAATGGAGTCTAGCTGATAGACAAGCTAATTCTGTGGCCAAATGTATTTGTCCTTTTATCTACTTGGGAGTGACAGAAGATCCCGGAACTTTCTGTCTGATTGGATATTTGTGCTCAAACTTTAAATAAGGTCCTCAGAGCCACACTATCAGCAAGCAGGACAGGCTCATACAGAATTCACAGTGTGTGCGAATAATAACATAAGGACTAAAGGACTGTGGTCCTCTCGCCCACATGTACCTTAAGTACACTAAACTGTCCTCAATCCTTAATTCTTCTTTTTCACTAAACAACTTATATTGCCTTACTTAATGGTGTCACTCAAGTATCTCAATTTGTGAACATTCCTCCACCATGACTTTTAGACTAGTTCTAAAAGTGTTGAGTGTGTTCTTGGAAGCGGTTGTTGCATCAAGAAATCAGTCATATAAAGTATTATTAGCATTTTATTCTTACAAATAGTGAAATAAATAAATAGGTTCATCTCAGAAGTTGGAAGCAGGAGTGGCATCTAATTCTTAAATAACATGCCTCTGGAAACTCTATGAACTTTGATAAATGTCAACAGTTGTAGAGGGGCTTCAGGCCTTTTTATTCATAGGGTCGCTATGAGTTGCGCTTGACTCAAAGGCAATCAACACGTACACACATGTACACACCCACTCCACCCCAATCTCAAGACTCGTTTCAAGGCTAGTACTATTATTTGTACCCTGGGATATGGTACACTTGTGCTTCTCTAATTCTTTAAATGTAAAATGTATATAGCGTTATTTACTTAATCTATCTCAACAAGTGTCTCAATGATTTTAAAACTATGAAGCCATGAAAAATGGTCAAGAAATCAGAGCAGGCAATATGCTAATCCCTATGAGTTATTGCTGAAAATATGAAGATAAAATAGAAATAAGATATATTTTCTATCACTATTTATGGTTTCAGAAAAAATGTCATTTACTCTTATTTCTAAATAGCAAGGTTTTAGAATAGTCCAGAATACATAAATAGATCCTCCTGATATAAGAACATATTTATCATTTGCTTAATTTTGGTGAAAAATATTTTTAATTACCTGTAACTATATGAATTTATCTTAACACAGCTCTCAAAACTTTGACTAGCTGGTTCAGAAGAGCGAGAACTCCCTGGGGAAAAGTGGGGGGGTAGGGGAGTAATAAAAAAAAAACAGATTATTTCTTCCTTGTACAATACTTTCATAGAGTTTCAATATTAAATCACAAACCACCCTAAACTCAAAAGGGGCTGGTATTTATCTCAAGTGCCACTGTATAAATAACTTAAATATCTTAAAATGCCATCTTTATGTAATTCACACTCACACGTGTGTGTATATACATATACACACACATATAAAATTTTCTCAAATAGACAACTTAAAACGAAATCCTCATATAAGATATATGCATATTTATTTGATCTCTCAGCTGATTATTACTCTAAATGAACAAATTAAAATCAAGCTTTGTCTAAAACAATGACAGTATACAAAAATTATGTCAGCATAGGTTCATAAAAGATACATGTACTGTTTTGTTCCATGTATCACTAAAATAAAAATAGAAAATTATGTCTTGTTTCTAGAATGGAAGGCATGAGTTTTCTAAACCACACAGACTAAAAAGTCAATGAAATTTTATACAGGATGTTTAGCAGCTGGCTAAGGATTCTTTTGCACATAGCCTGCACTGGTCCATTCTGGGAGTCTGTACATGTTAACAGAACAATATTTAATATCATGCTGATGTCAGTTTCTCTGCAAAGACATAAAAACACAAAACAAAACAAACTCAAAAGAGAATGAAGTTTCCTTTATAATAATTCCTCTATAATAATATTTTGTTACTGTTTTAGTTCAGTAGAGATAAAAAACAGAAACAAAAAAAGCCCTTAAATGGATACATCAGTAAGTCTCAAGCCATTTACAGGAAGTGAAATAAATTCTACAAAGTCCACCAGATGGTTTCTATTAATCCTTAGAAATATGGGAACACCATAGAGGGTATTTAATTACATATGATCAGTTACTGATTATATATATATATATATATACACACACACACACACACACACACACACACACACACAGGAAAAGGTAATTTGAGGCCATGCATGTAGCAAATTCGGATTCTTTCTTCACAAGTAAGGATCAATCTACTGCTACCTTTAACTTCACTGCTATTATTCATTGTGTAGACCCAGGACAATATGCAGAGTTTAGATTCCCCAAGAGAAGACTACTGCACTTTATTTTCCAAATAGTAGATAATTCATTCAATATGTTTAAGTGAAAAGGTGATCAGCAATGCCAGGCAAAGAAACAGCTTTTTATAAAACAGTTGGAGTTTGTGTCCCTGTTCCTGTAAAATTTATGTTTCAGTAGCAAACATCATTGCTGATTCTTGGGTGACATTAAAAGAGAACATTTTACCCTTCAATATAGAAAAAGATACTCTATGTTTGGCAATATAATTTTCATTAATTGCATATATTATGCAGTTATAAATAAACAATTATTATAAAAACCTTAAGAGACCACAGGGTAACTTTTTCTGGTGTTGATATAGAAAATGCTTACACTTTTGAGAACAGTAACGGCAAAACACTGTATATAGATTTACATTTCAATGACAATTCAGTGGCAAGACCTACCAAATCGATATTGCACATTTATTGGTCTTCCATATAAACGGATTCCATTTAACAAAGCTATGGAATAAGGCACTGATTCGGGGTGTTTAAAGCAGACAAATCCAAAAGTCTTCGGCTTTCCTTCTCTGTCTTTGCATATAGTCACCTTGGTTAATGGTCCAGCCTATAAGAAACTTAAAAATTATTTTCTCATAAATCCAAAGTTTTTTTAAACTTCAGACTAAAAATAATAAATACATGTGTCAGCAATGTTCTTTTATGTTGCTATTAATAATGTATGTTCACAGCAATGGTTTTCTGGTTTGATTTGTCAAAGAAACACACATACTTTTAGCAATGTAAACCGATAGGTAATTGTTCCAAGTTTTAAAAAGAAAGCTATTTTACTTGTTCTTTTCTTGTTTTTAAAGTAATTTAGAGAGGAAAAAATCTCAGATTAAAATACTTTGTCTCCATATAGATTAAGTGAGTATAAATTAAAAATTAAATTAGCAACACCTATGCTGGTTGAACTACAAGCACAAACCCTTAAAATATTTTTATGTATTTTTCTGTCAGTTAGATTAAAAGCCATTACAAAATAAAGTAAGCTTATCATGTGTTTTGATCTAGTAGTTAACCTATTTTGTAAGTATTCCCAAAGTTAAAAAATGCTTTAATATGCATAGGGAGTCCTGGTGGCGTAGTAGGTTGAGGAGCTGTGGTATCAAGTGAAGAGCACAAGGTTCAAATCTACCAGCTACTCAGTGGGGAAAGATGGGCTGTCTCCTGTGTGATTTACTGCCTCTGAGTATCTTTTGGAAGGGAAGTTATGAGTCAGATTTTTAAGTAAGTATATTCCTTATAAGTAGAAAAATTAGGACAATAAAGGCTGGCAAAGTTGTGGAGAAACTGGAACCCTTATTCACTGGTGTTGAGAGTATAAAATGGTTCAACCACTGTGGAAGGCAGTATGGCGTTTTCTCAAAAAGTTGGAAATAGAAATGCCATTTGACCCAGCAACTCCACTACTTGGGAATACACCCTAAAGAAACCAGAGCTGCCACTCAAACAGTTATATGCACACCAATGTTTACTGCTGTGTTTTTCACAACAGCAGAGAGATGGAAGCAACCCAAGTGCCCATCAAGAAATGAATGGATAGAGAAGTTGTGGTATATTCACACAATGGAATACTACGCAGCACTGAAAAACAAGGAACTAAAAAAATACTGCATATGAGTGACTCTGGAGGAAATTATGCTGAGTGAAATATCTCAGTCACAAAAGGACAAATATTGCATAATGTCACTGATACACAGCAGGACTGACATGGTTGGAGGAAACTCAGAAAAGAGGGAATAAATAATCAACACTGAATTGAAAGAGATGAAGGAAAGAACTGTTTAAAAGAAACATATGATTAGGCATTATTTTAATGATAACAGTCCAAAATAAGAGCTGCAGAGCAAGTACTGGTCCCTCTCAATAACATTACCAAAGTACATGAGACAAACTCTCATCATCTTTGCTCCAAAGGTGTGTTATTTTTAGGAGTCACTGAGTCGAATATGAGTCATAGCAGCCCTAAAAATATCAGATCTGAACCTTTTCATCTGTGTCAGTGCCATCCTCATAATCTCTGACAGACTTAAGCCCACTGCTGCAGCCACTGTGTCAATCCACCTGTTTTAGGGTGTTCCTCTCCTTCGCCATCCCTCCATCTAAGCATGATGTCCCTCTCCAAGGAATAACCCCTCCTAGCAACATTTTCAAAGTATGTAAGATGAAGCTTTCTCATCTTTGCCTTCAATGAGCACTCTGGCTGCACCTTTTCCAAGATATATCTGTTTGTTCTTTTGGCAGTCCATGGGATAGTCAGTATTATTCTCCATCATCACAGTTCAAATGCATCAACTCTTCTTCTATCATTCTTACTCACTGTCCAGCTCTCAGATGCATAGTAAGTGACAGAAAAAACCATGGTCTGAATTAGGTGCATCTTCTAAGGTGTGGTGGGTGGTGGTGGTGTACCATAGTCAGAACAGACTGATCCTCGGGCAGTTGTTCAGAGGCAGTTAATAGCATGGGAGGAGATTGCCCATTCTTCTTCCACAGAGCAGCTGGTGGCCTCGAACCATGGGTCTTAAGGATTGTAACACAGCTCCTTGCCACTAGGCTACCAGCGCTCCCTAAAGTGTAGAGGATACTTAATCCTTGAGGAGAGGTTTTAGAATGCAAAATGTTTCCTAGTATTCCTGGTATAAAATAAAGGGTATCTATTGGTCAAGGATTCAATTAAGCCCAGTCGTGGTCCACTTGCTGCCAGTATCACAAGTCTCACGTATAAAACTGAAGCAAAAGCTACTTTCAACATAAAAGGGATTCAAGAATGCTTAATGTATACACCTGAATAATTAAACATTTTTAAAATGAAATAATTTATTTCGCAGAATAAGGCATGGAACTGGTTGTCACCTGAAGGAAGACAGGGTTGTTTCGAGGCCCTGCCCGAGCTGACCCAAGGCCCAAGCAGTCTCCCTGAAGCTTCCTTGGGCTGAGCGAACCCAGTTATGCCCACCCGTAAGGCTCTGCGTGGATGTGGGGATGGCGGTGCATACACCGGCATCGCTGCTCCCTTCACAACAGGTGAGCCTAAGTCAAAAACAAAGAAAGCATCCCTCATCCATCCCAAAGCAAAGCACGCAAAGGGCTGGACACTCAAGGTTTGGTGACCCCGCCCCCCAACTGCGCTTCCGGATCCGCGCGCCCCGCCCCCTTGCCGGCCCGAGATACCTGAAGGAATAGCTCATAAAGAATCTCTTCCCGCACTCGAGCCTCTAAATTCCCCACAAACACCGTCCTGTCCGCCTCCTCCTGAGCCGGAAACATGCCTTCGGCTTCTGCCTAAGGATGGAGTATGGGCTATGACTCCGCCCGGTTTTGCTGCACCTCCAGGGCCTGGGAGGCGGGGCCCGTGCCCGAACGCTAGCGTACGGGGCAGGGCCTATCATGTGGGCCACACCCACTGCGCCTGGGCCCGCCCACCGCTCCGCTGCTGTGCCCTGGCCCTGGAGAGGGAGGAAGAGGAAAAGGTGGGTGAGAGATGAGCTTTTCTATTTCCCTGCTTCTTCCGGAAGGAAAATGATAATATATTTTAGTTTGGTTAGAGAAAATTTAAAGTAAGTTGAGCATAAAAGTGATTTACCCTCTTCCTTTGACCAGGTGGTAGATATAACTGTTGTTGTTGCAAAGTGCCATCAAGTCATAGATGACTCATAGCCAACACTGTGAACTAAAGACCTGAACATTTGTGTAGCTTTCATTGTTTCTGCAAGTTCATAGGGTTTCCTAAGGCAAGATATTTCGGAGGTGGATGCCACTTCTGCTTCCAAGTTTGTTTTAATCGGGGAGCGCCACCAAACACTGTCAACCATGTTGTTGTTGTTGTTGTTGTTATGTGCCATCGAGTCGCTTGCAACTCATAGCGACCCTATGTACAAGAGCTGTAAATGCTGTGCTATCCTGTGCCAACCTAGCTATCTCAAACGCACTTATTCCCACCGCTGAAGTCACAGAATCGATCCATCTCACCAAAGGTCTTCCTCTCCTTCGCCTCCCCTCCACTCTGCCAAACATGATGTCCCTCTCCAAGGACCAGGCCCTCCTTGCAACATGACCAAAATATGTCAGACGAAGCTTCAGAATCCTTGACTCCAGGGAACACTCTGGCTTCACCCTCTCCAGGACAAACCTGTTTGTTCTCCTAGCAGTCCATGGTATATTCAACACTCTTCTCCAGCACCACAGCTCAAAGTCATCAATTACCTATCAACTCTATTCACTGTCCAACTCTCCGATGCATAGCACATAATTGCGAAGACTATAGCCTGGATCAGGCGCACCTTAGTCTCCAGCCTGACATCGTTGCTCTTCTGTACTCTTGAGAGGTCCCTCACAGCCGACTTTCCCAATGCAATTCGTGTCCTGATTTCCTGGCTGCTGTTACCAAGAGTGTTGACTGTGGAGCCAAGTAAATTAAAACTGTTGACTATCTCAATCTCTTCACCATCCATGCTGACGCTGCCAATTGTCCCAGTGGTGAGAATCTTTGTTTTCTTGATGTTGAGCTTCAGTCCATATAGGAGGCTGCAGTTCTTGATCTTCTGCAGCAAGCGCCTCAGGTCCTCCTCAGTTTCAGCAAGCAGGGTTGTTTTATCTGCATAACGCAGGTTGTTGATGATTCTTCCACCAATCCTGATGCCACATTCCTCTTCATATAGCCCAGCGTCTCGGATGATCTGTTCTGCATACAGATTGAAAAGTTATGGAGACAGAGTACATCCCTGACTAACCCCCTTCTTGATTTTGAACCATGTAGTGTCTCCTTGCTCTGTTCTGATGACTGCCTCTTGGTCCAAGTATAAGTTTTGCATTAGCACAATCAAATGTTCTGGGATTCCCATTCTTCTTAGAGTCAGCCACAGCTTGTTGTGATCCACAGTCAAAAGCCTTTGCATAGTCAATGAAGCACAGATAGACATTCTTCTGGTATTCTTTGCTTTCTGCTGATCC
Organism: Elephantulus edwardii; assembly: GCF_000299155.1. NCBI lineage: Eukaryota > Metazoa > Chordata > Mammalia > Macroscelidea > Macroscelididae > Elephantulus > Elephantulus edwardii. The sequence goes on along the minus strand of NW_006399831.1, from coordinate 8,014,948 downwards.
ATCTGACATTAACTATAATATCCCTAGTACCATGACCTCTTCTAAATCCAGCCTGCACATCTGGCAGTTTTCTGTTGACATATTGTTCCAAACGTTTTTGGATAATTTTCAGCATGGGTAACCATTATCACATTTGACACATCAGTCAGTCAGTGTCACAGTGTTTAGCATCACAGCAATCACGCGTTACCTCTCTACAGCAAATGGACAGACCTGTGCTTTGCCACTTAGAAGAATGTTTGACCAAAAACAATTAAAACCAAGCAGAGTAGAAGTTTAAATTGTCATTAAATCTAGACTTTCTGAAGTCCTAGAGATTTAATGAATACCTGAATGATCATTTGACCTCAATTTTTCACCTTAAACCAAAAATATCCCCAGATCTCTTCATTACACTAAATAATATTGTTGTTGTTGTAGTGACCCGATGTACAGCCGCTCTGAACCCTCCCTGTACTTTTGACACACCAGCCCCTCACTGCACCAGTCACTTTATTAATCTATCTCGTTTGGGTCTTTCTCTCCTGTGCTGGCCCTCCACCCTTCTGAGCATGAAGTCCTTATACAACGGCTACCAACAGTTTAGCTTAATTAAACTAGTTCTCTTTAATATAAAGATGTTTGACTTGAGCAGTGTTCTTATATTTTTACCTTTATCTTCATTTTTTAAAAATTTTTATCCATTTTAATGAACATTTACAGAGATTTTGGATTTCCATTCATTCATTGTTGCACTTTTCTCCCTGCCCACCTGTCCACCTTGCTCTTCTCTTTGAGAAGTAAAAGAAGATGTCGTTCAGTGTTTTAAACAACTATCTATATGGAATTAAGACGATAATAATTCAAAAGACGAGAATATAAATTTAAGGGACATGGTATATGTTGATAGAGAAGGAACAAGTTGAGAATAGAAAGGTTTCACAACTTGAGGAATGCACTGACCTTTTAATTTAGTAGCCTTTTGGTGCCCTAAAATAGAGTTTCTTAGAGATAAGACATACCAACTGTATTATAGGAGGTCTCTGGTCTATGTAGGTCTATTACTTTGTTTGTTTGTTGTGTTGTTACCTACTTCAGAGTAAGAACCTACACATAGCTGACTCTCAATCAAGTTTTCAAAGGCAATAAATCCCAGGGGATAAATATATTTCCGTCCTCCTGAGGCACAGCTGGTGAATTTGAACTGCATGCCATGAGGTAACAGTACAACTCCCTACCACTAGGCTTTCAGAGCTCCTTTACAAGGAGTGTATGAGTAGAATCAAAATAATATAAAATAAATGATCTTAAAATAATTTCTCAAAGAAAATGTGTGCATGTGACTACAACAGATTTCTTGAATTACATTTTATTTAGAAACAGTTCTCTCAGGAAGTTGGACAGTATGGCTACAGAGATGTTGGTTGAATTCCAGAAGGCATTTGAGCATGAGCAACAGTGACAAGGACTACTACCGATGTGAAGCTGGAAGGTAGAAGCCTTGTGTGGTGATACTGTGTTCGATGGAGTCAATTCTGACTCACAATAGTTTATGTGACAAAAAATGTGGAATTGGCGCATAACATTCTTCAGGATGTTATCTTTATAGGAGTAAATTACTAGGTTTTTTCTCATGAGGAAAGTAGCTGCTAGTGTGTTCCAATTTCTGACCTTTCTGCTTAATTAAATGTGTAACTGTTGTGTTTCTGTGATTCCTTGGAGGAAGATTGCAGGGTTCAGTGTAGGATTTTGTGTCCTTTAAATTCTAGATATATCAGATATATATCCCTGCAATGCAGCTTCTTACCACAAAGCCACCAGACTCCATACTGATGGCACATAACAAAAATAACAATGAATAGAATAGGAGGGGAACCCCCAAAACACACAACCAGCCAGAAAAAACAAAATAAACTCACTGCCCATCAAGCCAAGTCTGACCCATTGGAACCCTTATCAGGTTCCTGGAATCATGAATTTTTATAGGAGATGACTGTCCGTCTTTTTTCCAGGCAGTGGCTGATGTACTTAAACTATAGACCTTTGTGTCAGCCACCCAACTCTGCAATGGGCTGTGCAACTGGAACTGCTTCGCTAAAAGGAGACAAACTCTAATAATAAACTCAATACTTCTATAGACCAGCTTTTAAAATATGTTCTCTTTTCCCTTTCATTCCTTCCTTTCCTATCTCCTTTGCTTTCTCTTTCCTTTCTTCTTCTCTTTCCATTACTGTTTTTCACTTTAATTATTCTTCCTGAGATATATATATATATATAAAACTTTCACTATTCATAAAAGAGAACTGTGATAGTATAGTCCATAAGGAGTTGTAATGCTAACCCAGAGACAGGACAGTGTTTCTCTGGTGCTTCAGATCCACCAGTAGCTCCATCAGAGAAAATTAGCAAGCTTCTCCCATGTGATTTACAGCCTTAGACAACCTTCTGGAGGGCTAACAATGAGTTGACTCTGATACAGCTGCATTAAGTTACAATATTGCATATATAGAGAGAGCATTATACTGTGGTTTATCTCAATGAATGCCATAGTTTATTTGTTTCCCACTCTCCCCAGTCCAATACATCTCTACCTGACTGGGCCATTATTCCAAGTGATTTGGAAGTTATTTATTGATATTTACTATGATTTGATCTGATATCATCAGCCAGTTCCTTGCAAGGTTGGGAATGCTCTCACATCATAAACCTGATCTGATGTAAGAGGAGTTTCACTGGAATGTGACCTACATCTTCTTTTATTTTAACAGAGATAAAATGAGAGAAAATCAAGCACAGAAGGTAGTATCTCAATGCCATGAAATAAAGGAGAGTTCGGGACAGAGAACCTCTAAGGGGCCTACACTAAGAAAATCCTAGGCACAGGGAAGATTGATGACTAGGAGAAAAGCATCCTTTGGAGCTGACAACCTAAATTCAGACTTCTAGCCCCTTAAACAACAAAAGGACACATTTTTGCTCATATAAGCCTTGTGCTTCTGTAATTTCTGTTATAGCAGCACTGTCTTATGTGCTATATCAAGTTGGAACCAACCCATAGCTGACCCTCCAGTGGATTTTCAGAGGTTAAAAAATCATAGGGAAGATTACCAACTTTCTCCCATGTGCCTTTGGGTTGGCAGCACAACTCTTTACGATTAGGCCCTCAGAACTCCCCTTAGCAGCACTTGCTGTTGAACTTTCAGTTGGAACTGACTTATACTTGACCCTCCATTGGGTTTCCAAAGCAGCAGTAGATAACTAAAACAGAATTTGGTACCAAGAATGGGGTGATGCTCTAACAGGTAAGCTAACTGTGGAAGTGGTTTTGGAATTAAGTAATAGGTACAACTCGGAGAGTTTTAACATGCTTAACAGTGAAATTACTGATTGCCATAAAGAGACTAGAATAATGGATGTCAAAAAGCAATTATAGTTAGCTCATAAAGAAAAGCTATAGCTTTGGAATTATAGTTGACAGAGAAAGCAGAAATTGAACCAGGAGAACAGCAAAAAATGTCAAGAGAGCTGTTGTTGTTGTTAAGTGCCATCAGTCACTTGCGACTCATAGTGACCCTATGTACAAGAACTCTAAATGCTGTTCTATGCTGTGCCAACCTAGCCATCTCAAACGCACTTATTCCCACAGCTCCAGTCACAGAATCGATCCATCTCATCAAAGGTCTTCCTCTACTTCGCTGCCCCTTCACTCTGCCAAACATGATGTTCCTCTCCAAGGACCAGTCCCTCTTTGCAACATGCCCAAAGTATGTCAGACGAAGCTTCAGAATCCTTGACTCCAAGGAGCATTCTGGCTTCACCTTCTCTAGGACAAACCTGTTTGTTTTCCTAGCAGTCCATGGTATATTCAACACTCTTCTCCAGCACCACAGCTCAAAGACATCAATTATCTTTCTATCAACCCTATTTACTGTTCAACTTTCTGATGCATAGCATGTAATTGTGAAGACTATAACCCGGATCAGGTGCACCTTAGTCTCCAGTCTGATGTCATTGCTCTTCTGTACTCTTGAGAGGTCCCTCACAGATGACTTTCCCAATGCAATTCTTCTCTTAATTTCCTGGCTGCTGTTATCAAGAATGTTGTCTGTGGAGCCAAGTAAAATAAAACTGTAAACTATCTCAATCTCTTTACCATCCATACTGATGCTGCCAGTTGGCCCAGTGGTGAGAATCTTGGTTTTCTTGATGTTGAGCTTCAGTCCATATAGGAGGCTGCAGTTCTTGATCTTCTGCAGCAAGCGCTTCAGGTCCTCCTCAGTTTCAGCAAGCAGGATTGTGTCATCTGCATAACGCAGGTTGTTGATGATTCTTTCACCAATCCTGATGCCACATTCCTCTTTGTATAGCCCAGCATCTCGGATTATCTGTTCTGCATACAGATTGAAAAGGTTTAGAGACAGAATACATCCCTGACGAACCCCCTTCTTGATTTTGAACTATGTAGTGTCTCCTTGCTCTGTTCTGATGACTGCCTCTTGGTCCAAGCATAGGTTTCGCATTAGCACAATCAAATCTTCTGGGATTCCCATTCTTCTCAGAATCAGCCACAGCTTGTTGTGATCCATACAGTCAAAAGCCTTTGCATAGTGAATGAAGTACAGATAGACATTCTTCTGGTATTCTCTGCTTTCTGCCAAGATCCATCTACATTAGCTATAATATCCCTAGTATCACGACCTCTTCTAAATCCAGTCTGCACATCTGGCAGTTCTCTGTTGACATATTGTTCCAAACGTTTTTGGATAATTTTCAGCAGAATCTTGCTTGCATGTGATATTAATGATATTGTTCGATAATTTCCGCACTCTGTTGGGTCACCTTTCTTTATCTTTTATTTTATTCCTTTAAATAAAATTTTATTTTAATGGTGATTTTAATATTTAACATGTTAAATGATTCTAACACTTACAAATTAGATTTTCATTCATTGTTACACATTTTCTTTCTTCTCCCTTCTTTCCCCCTCTCCCACAGTGCACTTAAAAAAAACCCAAAAAACAAACAAAACCTATACACTGTTGCACAATTACCTATCCCCACATAAAGTGCTCTTTGCAATGATATACCTCTTTTTCTGGGCTATTGTCGGACATATAATTGTTGTTGTTGTTGTTGTTATGTGCCGTCGAGTCGTCTGCGACTCATAGCGACCCTATGTACAACAGTCCTCAACTCCGTTCTGTCCTGTGCCAATCGCACTGTCTCTGACACTCCCATCCCAATTATCCCAGTCACTGAATCAATCCACCTCATAGAGGGCC
>NW_006399831.1:8002917-8007967 GCF_000299155.1 Elephantulus edwardii | reverse complement strand
CATTTTGGTCTTTTCTTCCTCTTCTGTCTTTGCAATGACTGTTTGCACTCTTCCTGGATGATACCCTTGATATCCTCCCACAACTCATCTGGCCTTCACTCATTAGTGTTCAAAGCCTCAAACCTGTTCCTGAGACATATAATACCTAATCATAAATTCATTTCAGTTCTTCCATCTGTTCCAAGGCCGTGGAATTATCCTATTCTCAGGTCGGACATGTGAGGTTGCACTGAGTATCATTTAGTAGGCCATTTCTTGGTGGGAAGCTTCTAGTCATTTGTCAATGGAGTTAGGTTTGCTAACCAGGAGAGTCAGAGAGTCGAGTTCTATTAAAACTAGCCATAGGCAGAATGTGTGCCTTCAGGCACTTTTCATTAGAGCTAAAGAGTTATGTAATATTTGACTAAGCCAAGTGAGAGACTGGACCATCGCAGAGGTCTAGCTTTATTTCCTTTTGCCTCTTTATCATGATGTTAGTGTTAGTCTAGTTGGAAAATGTTTTTCCTTATGTTCAGATATAATCAATACCAAGTCATCTTCATCAGTAACTGCTTCAAAAACTCTCATATTGTAGCAAACCAGGTGGTGTCATCTGTAATACCATGGGTTATTAATGAGTAAGGAAGAGAAATGATGTCAGTCTGGAGACTAAGGTGCGCCTGATCCAGGCCATGATCTTTGAAATTGTGTGCTATGTATCAGAAAGCTGGAAAATGACAAGGGATTATAGAAGGAGAATTTCACATGAGTACAGTTAAGTGTTCTGGGATTCCCATTCTTCTCAACAATAGTCATAGTTGTTATGATCCACATAGTCAAACACTTCTGCATAGACAATCAAGCACAAATAGACATTCTTTTGTAATTCTTTACTTTTAGCCAGGATCTATCTGACACCAACAATAATAGTCTTGGTACTACAACTTCTTCTAAATCCCCTTACCACATCTGGTTGTTTCCTATCTATGTATACTGTTTTGGCTTTTAAAAAATGTTCTTCAGCAGTATTTTGCTTGCATGTGATATTACTGATTGTTGTTAAGTGCCATTGAATCATAGAAAGCTCATAGTAACCCTATGAATGAAAGACCTGAGCACTTGTGTGACTTTCATTATTTCTCTAAGTTCATACAGTTTCTGGAGGCAAGCTATTTTGGAAGTGGATGCCACTCTTGCTTCCAAGGCTTTTTAATCTGGGATTTCCACCAAACAGTGTCCACCTTGGGTAACCATTACTGCATCTGACACATCAGTGTCACAGTGCTTAGCATCTCTGTAAAGTAAATGGACACACAAGTGCCATACCAATTATAACCAGGCCTGAGGGCCATAGATTAAACTCACACACCTTTGGCTTGCTAGCATACATTTCTATCCACTAGGCCAACAGAGCTCTCTCTATGACTCACAGCAATTCTAGGAACAACAAATCTAACCCTTGTCCTATCCTACACCATCTCCACAATTCGAGACATGCCCGAGCCCATTGTTACAGTTACCGTATCACTCTATCACATTGAGGATCTTCTTTTCTTCTCTGACCTTCCCCTTCTCTCAGCATGATATAATTTCCCAATGATTGGAGTGACCCTGTGAACGAAAGTCCTGAACACGTATAACTTTCATCATTTCTCTAAGTTCATAGAGTTTCCTGAGGCAAGCTCTTTTGGAAGTGGATGCCACTTCTGCTTCCAAGCAAGTTTTAACTTGAGAACTCCATCAAACACTCTCCACCATAGACAACCATTATTATTTGACACATAAGTGTCACAGTGTTTAGCATCACAGTAACCACAGAGTTACCTCTGTACAGCAAATTGACAGAACAATGCTATACCACTTAGAAGAATGTTTGAATGGAAACAATTAAAACCAGAATTAAGGGCCACAGCCTCAAACTGGCAACCAAATGCCTTTGAGGCTAAAATCAGCTCATATACAATTGCGGGCAACAGACCACACCCAAGCCTCAGCCAAAACAGAAAGCACACCTTTGTAGAATCCAGCTGCTCCACTCATCTTCCTAAACTTTAAACTTTAAATCCTTAAATCCAGATGACTCATAGCCACTAATATTGTTTGATAATTTTCATATGCTCTTGTTAAGTGCCATTGAGTCATAGGCTACTCATAATGACCCTATGAAAGAAAGTCCTGGACACCTGTATAATTTTCATCCTTTCTCCAGCTTCTTAAGGTTTCCAGAGGCAAGCTATTATCAAAGTGGATGCAACTCCTGCTTCCAAGCTTGGTTTAATTGGGGAGCTCCACCAAACACTGTCCACCATGGGTAATCATTCTTGGATTTGCTTCACAGCAACCACGAGTTACCTCCTGTTGAATAACCTTTCTTGGAAATGGGAATAAAAATCAAACTGTTCCAGTCAATTGACTGGACAATTGTCTTCCAAATTACCTGGCATAGACTTACAGGCACTCTTCCCATAGAGTTCTTAATATACTTTAATTTGTGGCTTGAAGTATTTTATTTACGTTCTTTTAGCTCAAGGAATATGGAATATGTTCTTCCCTTTTGATTCTCCAATTCCATATTTTTGCTCATTTCACCGTAATAATTTACTTTGATTTCCTGAACTATCCTTTGAAGTCTTGTGTTCAAATATCTTCTGTTCTGTTTTTTAACTTAGTTTCTTAAATCTAATGTCATGTATTAGTGGTATTCTGTGTCGTTCAATTAATATTGATCTGTATGCTTCATTAATCTATGTTCTTTGTATTTTAACTTTTTTACTGTTGTCAGACATTTACATTGTTTCCAGTACTTGGCTATTATAAAAATGTTAATGCAAATAACTTTGCTCTTATATTTTTGTACACATTAATATTTCTATAAATAATTCCTTGGAATTTGAAGTGCTGAAACAAAAGCAATGAAATTTATTGCTAAATTTTGGCAAAATATTTCCTATAATGCAGTCATTACCTATCCCAATAAAAACAACTAAACTACCTATTTTAATTAATTGGAATTATGGGCATGACCGATGTGTAGAGTTCAAGCAATTTCTCACCACTTTTATTATTTATCTAGTGCTCAGGTTTGTAAAATATTTTTTTGTCAGAAAAAAGAGGATTAACTAAATCTATACATAAATACTGTCTTAAAAGTCAATAACATATACTATTTTGCCATAGTACATTTTTTTTCTAATTGGTATAATAGCAACTATAGGCAACAACAACTCATTGTTATTAAGTCAGAATTGACTCATAGCTGATGTTCCAACGTGGTGTTTATTTTATTTAATTTTACTGTGATTTTAAAGACAAGAGGGTTTTCAATCATTCAACGATACACACTTCCTCCCATCTCCTTCCTTAATTAACTTTTTAATCCGTATCTTGTTCTGGATTTTTAGTTATTATACTTATAATATCTAATCTTCTGTTCACTTCAGATACTTCTTCCACTCTCCTATCCCAGTGTAGTATTAAATATAAGTCCATTCTTTTCCTTCTCTCCCTTTACCCATGTCCTTCCTGTTTTTATAATAGTCTTATGCAGTATTTGTTCCTTTCTGACTGAAATATTTCATTCATTATAATGTATTCCAGACTTATCCATGTTGTATAGTGTTTTGCAAGTTCATTGTTTTTCAGAATTGCTGAATGTTCTATTGTGTAGTTGCACCACAGTTTTTATATCCATTCATTTGTTAACACACACTTAGCAGCTTCCATCTCTTTTCTATTGTAAATAATGCTGCAATAAACAAACATAGGTGTACATACATCTATCTCTTTGTGTCATGATTGTAGTTTCTTTAGAGTATATTCCCCAAAGTGGAATAGCTGGCTCAAATGGTATTTCTATTTTCAACTTTTTGAGAAAATGACAGACTGCCTTTCATAGTGTTTGTACTATTTGACATTCTCATCAGCAATGAATGAGAATTCCAATCTTTCCATATTCTTACCAGCATTTATTGTTTGCTGCCCTGTTGAACTTTGCTGTTGTGGCTATGGTGAGATGATAGATCATTGTTGTTTTGATTTGCATCTCTCTGAGAGTGAGTAATTTTGAACATTTCTTCATATGTTTGTTGACTCTGTGAGTTTATTCTTTGGTGAATTTTCTATGCATATCTTCTACTCATTTTGTGATTGGGTTGTTTATCTTTTTCTTGTTGAGACTCTGGGGTATTTTATAGATTTTTATATAAGTCCTTTACCATATATCTCATTATCAAATATTTTTCCCAGTCTGTGAGCTTCCTTTGTACCCTACTGGAGAATTTTTTTTACATACTCATCTATTTTATGCTGTCTTGGTGGTAGGGATTTTGTTGTGCATGGAAGTCTATTCATTTCATAGATTAGGGGCTTCTGTTGTTGTCGTTGATTGCCTTCAAGTAAAACACAACTCATAGAGACTCTTCATAAACAAAAGGCCTGAAGCCCTTCTACAACTATGGATATTTATCAAACAAAGTTCATAGAGTTTTCAGAGGCATGTTGTTTAGGAAGTGGGTGCCACTCCTGAGTTGGGCACTCTTCTCTTGTCCAATCAACTGCCTCTGAAAACCTGCTGGAGGGTCAGCTGTGGATTAGTTCTGACTGTACAGTGTACAACAACAGCAACAGAGTTGTTCCTAGCTTTTCTGTGATGAACTTTACAGTCTTTGGTTTTATGTCTAGGTTCCTGATCCATCTTATGTTAGTTTTTGTGTGTGATATGATGGGTTAGCAAGAGCAATAAGGCAAGAGAAGGGGAAAAAAAGGCAACCAAGTTGGCAGAGAGGAGGTAAAACTATCTCTAAATGTAGATGGTAAGATTGTACACTTAGAAAACCCTAAAAATTCAGCAAGAAAACTGATGGACTTAGTCAACCAATTCAGTATTGTAGTAGGGTACAAGATCAACATACAAAGATCAGTTGGATTTCTCTACAGTAAGAAAGAGAACATAGAAAAGGAAATAAGAAAAATAATTACCTCATTACAGAAAAGCTAGGAACAACACTAGAAGTCCTAATCCACAACATAAACAGTCTTCCCAGTATCCTGGAAAAGCTACAACCAGGAGAAG
>NW_006399831.1:7985560-7993082 GCF_000299155.1 Elephantulus edwardii | reverse complement strand
AAGACAAGAGAACTGAGGTCTTGTGTCTTGGTGTTGGAGATGGACTACATAAAGAACAAATAGATATGTCTTCAAGAAAATGATACAAGAGTGATTTTGGGAGGAATAGATGATGAAGCTCCATTTCACATACTTTGGGTGTGTTGCTAGGAGTAGTCCATAAGTGGACAAAAGCATCATGCTTGCAAAGTTATAAGGTCATTAAAAGGGAGGAAGATCATCAATAAGAAGACTTGACACAGTGATTTTAACTTTTGGATTAAACACAGGGTATATTGGGAGGATGGAGCAAGATCAAGCAGAATTTTGATCTGTTGTACATTGGAATGCTATGAGTCACAGCTGACTGTATGATATTCAAAAGCATACACATAGCAGTGTCTGGCTAAACGTTATTGCTTCAATGGATATTGTTGCTATAGTAAAGATAAGCAAATATTTTGTAGAGGGTAAGCTATTAAATATTTTATTTTTGGGGGGCCTTGTAATCTCTATTGCTGCTTGTAGATCTTTCCATCACAGCACGGATGTACACTATTTTACAATATATAGACAAGTGAGCATCTTTCTGTGTTCTAATACAACTTCATTATTATGGCCACTATGAGTCACAGGTAACTTGATGGCACATAACAACAACAATAACAATAATCATATGCCCAAAAGATTCTAACTTTTAAACTACTAATCATGTGAAAAATATTGTTAATATACAGTATAGGTTTGGCTCACAGAACATGGTTAGTAAACTCCCGTGTATTCTAATAACCTGGAAAAGATGCTAAAGATAGAATAGCATTATTATGTAGATTCCTGGAGCCACCACTGAAATCACGAGACAGACAGTTCTATTAAGTTAAAATAAAAAAAATAAATTAGTTCAGATTAGCAATTTAGAGTTAGTTTTAACTTCTGATTCTTTTGCAATTGTCCTCCTTCCTTATACTATATTTTTTTCATAAAAATAATAATCACAACATAAACGATTTCGGTTAGTAGTAGTTATTCAGTTAGGAGGATCCTTTGGTTTCTAATACATAAATGGTTCAAGGCATACTAATTATTTTACAATAAAGTGTAGTTTATTCTTAGTAATTAAGCATTGCAATGGAAACAAGACCAGAATCATGATTTTTTTTTTTAAAAAAAGTTAAATAACCAATGATGGAATTTCAAGAAGAGTTTTTCATTTAATTACTCAGCTGACAATTTAGTAACAGATAATAATTTGTTAAAAGAGCAAAACACACAAAGCACACTTTTTAATTTACTATTGTTTGGTTTAAAGATGACTTTCCAGAGGCTGAGGGAACTCTGGAGGCATATTCTTTAGGGAGTTGTGCTGCTAACCCAAAGTCGGGGGCTCTTTGGCAGCTCCCATCCACAACTGGCTTATGGGAGAAAGATGAAAAATCTCCTCCTATGAGATATGTTGTTGTTGTTAGGTGCTGTCAAGTCAAGTATGACTCATAGAGACCCTATAAACAAAAGATCTGAACTCAGTCCAGTCCTGCGCCATCCTCACACATCCTGACACATCAGAGCCCATTGCAGCAGTCAGCTTGTCAATCCACCTGGTTGAGAGTCTTCTTTTCCTTCTCTGACCCTCAACCCTTCCCAACAGCATGTCCCTCTCCAGATAGTAGCACCTCATAGTAACATGTACAAAGTATGTGAGATGAAACCTCATCATTTTTGCCTCCAAAGAGCACTACAGCTGTACCCTATCCAAGATATATCTGTTTGTTCTCTTGGCCATCTACGGGAAGTTCAGTGCCCTTCTCCAACACCATAGCTCAAAGATGTCAATTCTTTATCTGTCATTGTTATTCATTGTCCAGGTCTCAGATGCATAGCTAATAATTAGAAAGACCATGGCCTGAATCAGATGCACCTTAGTCCTCAAACTGACATCACTATTCCTCAATAATTTGGAAAGGTCTCTAACTGCAGATTTTCCCAGTGCAGAGTGTCTCCTTATTTCTTGACTGCTCGTACCAAGGGTGTTAATTGTGGATCCAAGCAAGATGAAACTGTTCACAATTTCAATCTCCTCTCCATCCATCATGACACTGCCTATTGGTCCAATGTTAAAAATTTTTGTTTTCTTAATATCGAGACACAATCCATACTGAAGGCTGCATTTCTTGATCTTCTGCAACAAGTGTTTCAAGTCTTCCTCACTTTCAGCAGTTAAGGTTAAGTCACTGGCATAATGCAAATTATTGATGAGTCTCCCTCCAATCCTGATGCCACAATCCTCCTCATGGAGTCCAGCTTCTTGTATAATTTGCTTAGCATGCTGATTGAATGTTGTTATTGTTGTACTGTAGAGTCGAAAACAACCCATAGCTGACCCCATAGAAGGTTTTCAGAGGAAGTTAATAGCATGGGAGGAGATTGAATAGGTATTGAAAAAGAATCCAACCCTGGCTCACTCCCTTCCCAATTCCAAACCATGCAGTTCTCCCCTGCTCGGTTCACACAACAGCCTCCCTATGATACATACAGCCTCCTAAAATCTTCCGGAGTTCAGCTCTGAGTAGTTTTCAAATTCATGCCAATGAGTGTGAGTGTGTTCAAATTACATTTTCATTTAAAGATTACGGAGTTTAAAGATTACTTCAGGGTAATTGTTTTATGGAACTACCTAGCTCTTGATTTCAGAAAGTGTGAATTCCATGATAACTAAAAATTCAGTTCCTCAGTTATTTCCTCTTCTTCATCTCTCTCTCTTACTCTCATCCTATTTGAATAAAGTTTTATGTGTCTGCATTTTTGTTTGTTTTTTTAAATAGTAAATCTTTCTCATTTTACAATTGTTATTAGGTGCCATCAAGTCAAGTACAACTCATAGTGACTATGAACATCAGGTCTGAACCTTGCCCTATTCAGAGCCATCCTCAAAATCTCTCAAGAATATTGCTGCGGTCCTTTTGTAAATCCAACTGGTTGAGGGTATTCGTCTCCTTCACCACCTCTCCCTCTTTCTAAGCATGATGTCCCTCTCTAAGGAATCATCTCCCCTAGCAACATGATAAAAGTATGTGAGATGAAGTTTTATCAACTTTGCCTCCAAGAGTCACTGTTGCTGCCCCTTCTCCAAGACATATCTGTTTCTTCTTTTCGGATTCCATAGGATATTCAACACGCTCCTCCAACATCATAATTTAAAGGCATGAATTCTTCTGTCATCCTTATTTACTGCCCAACTTTCAGTAGCAAAGGGATTGAAAAGACCATGTCCTGAATCAGGTGCACCTTAGTCTTCAAATTGACATCATTGCTCCTCAATAATTTGTAGAGGTTTCTAACTATAGACTTTCCAAGTGCAATGCATCTCCTGATCCTCTGACTGTTGGTACCAAGTGTATTGATTGTAGATGCAAGTAAGATGAACTTGTTGAGAGTATTAATCTTTCTTCCATCTATTATGTTATGTATAGGTCCAGTGGTGAGAATTTTTGTTTTCTTAACATTGAAATACAACCCATATTGAAGACTATAGTCTTTGATCTTCTGCATCAATTGCTTTAAGTCCTCATTCCTTTCAACAAGCAAGATTGTGTCAACTGCATGTTGTTGTTATGTGACGTCGAGTCGCCTGCGACTCATAGTGACCCTATGTACAACAGCCCTAAACTCCGCTCTGTCCCATGCCAATCGCACTGTCTCTGACACTCCCATCCCAATTATCCCAGTAACTGAATCAATCCACCTCATACAGGGCCTTCCTCTCCTGCGCCATCCCTCTACCCTCCCAAGTATGATGTCCCTCTCCAAGGACCGGTCTCTCCTCACAACATGTCCAAAGTAAGTTAGACGTAGCCTCAGAATCCTTGCCTCCAAGGAGCCACCCGGTTTAACCCTCTCTACCTCCAAACTTGATGTCACCTTCTTCTTCATAGAATCCTGCTTCTAAAAGAATTTTCCCTGCATACAGATTGAATAGATATGGAGAAAGGATGCAACACTGACTCACACCTTTCTTAATCTTAAACCATGAAGTGTTCTCTTACATAGACAGGGAACTGCTCATCTATGTAAATATCACTGAACTGATAGGCAATATTTTGATGTAAAAAAGATTAAAACTGTTGGCATCCAACAACAGCAACCACAGTGTTCCCTTGCTCTGCTCACACAACAGCCTCTTGGTCTAGGTATAGGTTTTGCATGAGTACAATTAAGTGTTTTGGAACCCCTTCTTAATGTTAGCCATGAATTGTTATGATACACACAATAAAATGACTTTGCCTAGCTAATAAAGCACAAATAGATAGATATTCTTTTGGTATTCTTTCCTTTGAACCAGGATCCATCTGTCATCAGCAATGATATCCCTGGTGCCAAGTCTTCTTCTAAATTCTGCTTCAACTTCTGTCAGTTTTCCGTCTGCATACTGTTCTAGTCGTTTTTAAAAGATCTTCAGCAGTATTTTGATGCCTTTAAACTATGATGTTGGAGAAGAGCGCTGACTATCCTATGGGATTTACAAGAAGGAGAAGGTGCAGCCAGAGTGCTCCTGGCAGGCAATGATGATGACGCTTCATTTCACCGACTTTGGACATGTTGCTAAGAGAGATTACTCTTGGGGAGGGCATCATGCTTGGAAAGGTGGAGGGCCGATGAAGGAGAGGACATCCTCAGCCAGGTAGATTGACACAGTGACTGCAGCAATGGATTTGAGTGTGTCAGAGACTGTGAGGATAGTACAGGATAGGACAAGGTTCAGATCTGTTGTTCATAGGGTCTCTATTAATTGTACTAGATTCAATGGCACCTAACAACAACAAGGTGATTAGAAACACCAAGGAGTTAGTGACTCTTTAGAACAACCAACATTCCAAGGTTAAAGAGGAAGCAAATTCCCAGAGACTAAATTCAGAAGTCAAGTGTGTAAGAAAGAAGGAAGTGGAAATGGGAAACACAATGCTGAATGCTGGTAGATTTTGGAAGTTGTATTGTCGTAGTGAAACTAATGCTCTGTAAGCTTTCATCTAAATCATAAAAGTTAGGAAAGCATTGGATACACACAAGTGGCTTTAAAATTTTGTACTAGATAAATTTAGTAGCAAACATAGTCCTCCTTAGAGGCAAGGACAGTGAAACTTCATCTCACGTAAGTTGAACATATTTTCAGGAAGGGTTGGTTCCTGGAAAAGGGCATCGTGTTTGGAGAAGTGGAGGGTCAGCTAAGGAGAGGAAGACCCTATATGAGATGGATTGGCGTAGTGATGGCAGCAATGGTCTAGAGCATGTTAATGATCATGGGGTTGGCTTAGCACAGGGCAAGTTTCATATCTGTTGTTCATAGAGTCACTATGAGTCCTGGTTGGCTTGATGACATCTAACAACAAATACAATCCTTTTTTCAGAGTTCTGATGTCTTAGTCCATAGGCTGTAGCTCTGCTGACACAGAGGCCACATTTCCCTGCATGTTTGAATTCACAAGCGAGGAGAGAAAGATGGGCAGTCTCCTCTTAAAAGATATACACCCTCAGAAAATCCAATGAGTCCGTCTGCTTCTGAGTTGACTGCCAATAAATAAGTGTAAATATATATTTTAGTTTGTTCTTTGAAGATATCCTTGTTATTGTTGTTCAGTGTCATTTAATCGGCTCCCACTCATAGTGATCCAATGCACGGAGGGAAACCTTGCCTGATCCCTCACCATTATTATCATCTCTTCTGTCCTTAAACTAGTTGTTGACGTCACTGTACCATTTAATCTTTTTGAGACATTTGGTTTTTTATTTTCTTTTTTTGCTGGTCATCTATTTTACCAAGCATGTCATCTTTCTGCAGGGATTGGCCTTTCGTAATATCATGACCAATGAACAAGAAACGAAGTCTTACCATCTTTACTTCCAAGAAACATTGCTCTACTTTTTCCAAGACAGATTTGTTCGTTCTTTTCACAGCCCATGATATAGTAAATATTTCCACCAATACTGCAATTGAAAGGCATCAATTCTCCTTTTGGTTTTCCTTATTCATTGCCCAACTTCCACAAGTGTATGGATGATTGAAAATTCCATGGCTTGTGTTGTATATAATGTATCAAATAATGCATTAGGGGCCTTATATATATTTGTGTGTTTCTGTGTATTTACCTATTTTTATATATTTATTTGTCAGTAGTATTTTCTGTTAGATTTGTTTTACAACTTTTTTTCATGTTTTTAGATAGAAAATCTCAATGCATATTAGAAATTATGTCCTTATATTTTTCTTCTTATCTTTTTACTTAATCTTATTTTTGTTTTTTCATTATTATCTTTGAATTTTAAAAGCAATTTTAGACTCAAAATTTTTCTTCTATCCTAATTTGCATGGAAATATTTTTCTAGTATTATCTCACTGATATGGTGATTACTATATATATAAAATAGGAAATATTTTGTTATATTAATAAAATTATATTCCATTCATAATTTATTTGAAATATCATTAATTAAAATGATAGCTTATTGTACTTATGCTACATATGTTTTTGAACATAATACTTAGATATTTTACTCTTTGTTATATAATTTAGTATGTTTATAATTCATGTGTGTGTTTATATGATTTGTGTTTTTTTATTTTAGGGTTATGTTAGTTTTTAAAAATAATTTTTTATTTTATATTTTATTCCATGCTTTCCACCCATTAAGGTAGATAAAAATTTTTCCAGTAGCACATGAGTGTTTGGTGGTCAAGTGGTAAACAGCTGCTCTGCCATTCTGAAGGCAGTTGGTTCAAATTCACTAGGTGCTCAGTGGGAGCAAAACAGGCATTCACTTTTCATATGCAATTTAGTGCCTATGAAAACTTGCTGGAGGATCAGCTATGATTTGGTTCTGACTCAACGGTACATAACAACAACAGGCACTCTAGTGGATGTGTATATAATTTTAGTTGTCAATTTGCTGTACTGAGGTAATCTGGGTTTGCTGTGTTCTGAAACTTGTGCCATTGGGATGTGAAATTCCATAATGGTTTCCCCAGTGTGGACAGTGTTTTGTCGCGCTCCCAATTGTAAAATAGGTTTGCAAGCAAGAGTTGCATCCACTGCCTAAACCACATGCCTATGGAAACTCTATGAACTTGGAAAAAAAACCCCTAGTTATAGAAAGGCATTTAGTCTTTTGTTCACTATGAGTCACTATGAGTCATGCTTGACTCGACAACAATCAACAACAACAACAATGACAACATAATTTGTAGGGAGAGTTTTGCTGCTAACTGAAAGGTGATATTCTCTGGCATTTTGGATCTACCGGCTATTCATCAAGAAAAAGAAGACTATTCTCCTTCTGTATGATTTCTAGCCCCTGAAAGCCTGCTGGGAGAGTGAGCTATGAGATGGTTCTGACTTGAAGTCAGCAAGTAAGATTATTTAGTTAAAATTAGTCTTTGTGTCTTGAGTTTACTGAAGAACAAATTCAAACCTAGAGTTGCTATGATCAGGGATGCTTTAGACAGAATATTAAATGATCCAAGAAGTATTAAAAGAAGATGGAAAGAATATACTGA
>NW_006399831.1:7979130-7985460 GCF_000299155.1 Elephantulus edwardii | reverse complement strand
GAAGCCCAAAATCTCTGTAAATGTTTATGAAAATTAATAAAATATAATTATAGAAAAAAAAAGAAAAATAATTACCAATTACAATAGCTAACCAAGAAGATGAAATACTTAGGAACAAAAAGACCTATACAGAGAAAATTATAAACATTACTACAAGAAGCAGAAAGAAACCTAGAGAAATGATGCATATTCATGGATAGCAAGAATCAGTAGCATGAAAATGGAAATTCTACCAAAAGCAATCTACAAGTTTGAGAAAGTCTCCATATTGATACCATTTCCATTCTTCAACAAGATGAAAAAAAAAAACCAACAACCAAAAAAAGCCCACAAGATGAAAAGGCCACTTCCATTTTTCCCCCCTTCTTTTCCTGGAGTAGAAAGAGACCCTGAATAAGCGAAGCACTATAGAAAAAGAAAAACAAGACAGTAGACATCACACTTCCTGATCTCAAATTCTACTACACAGCTATAGTAATTAAGACATCATGATACTGGTATAGCAACAGACACATAGATCAATGGAATACAATAAAACCCCCCAAAATCAGACTAGAGGACCTATAAATCAGTTCATCTACCTGTGGAGACAAAATCAGTTAAGTGGGAAAATGACAGTCTCTTTAATAAATGATTCTAGCAAAATTGGAAACCAGATGTAAAAAACTCAAGCAAGATTCACACCTTCAGTGATTTTTTTAGAGCTTATAAATTGCTTTTCTTTCTCTCATAAAATAGCCGGGTGGTGGATTTGAACCTCCTGCTACTGTGTTTGCAGCACAACTCAGCATAACTCCTCAAGCAGTAGGTCATCAAAAAGACATTAAGAATGCAAGCTTTTTCAACAGTAACATTAAAGTAAAACAATTGTTGCTGTTGTTGTGTACCATTGATTTAGAACCCTCCATTAGGTTTTCAACAGCAGTAATAGTAGGTTTTCAAAGGCAGTAAATAGCTTTGAAAATTGTCCATCTTTTTCCCATGGAGAACCTGTTGGATTCAAACCACATACCTTCAGGTTTCCCTCAGGTTTGCTTTCAAGTTTGCCTTCAGATTTAGCATGAGCTTCTTTCAACTAGGCCATCAGTATTCCCTAAATTGCAAAAATAGTTTTGTTGTTGTCTTTGTAGGCCATGAATTAGGACAAATCATAGGATTTGGATTTTTAAATCATAGGATTTAATCATAATCAAAGGATTTTTAAATCTAAATCCTCCAGAGGATTTCCAGAGGTAGTAAATTACATGAGAGGAGGTTGTCCATTCTTTTCCCAATAAATAGCTGGTGGATTCAAACTGTGTACCTTTGAGATTACAGTGGAGATTCTTAAAACTAGTCTAAGAGAACAGATAATAAATTTAAATTAAGCATGTATTTTTTAAAAAAAACTGCTATCTATTACACTATCTAAGCTCTAAGTGTTGCACAGGTACCTATATTATTTTGATGGTCTTAAAATATCATGCTGGAAAAGGCAAAGCATTAAAGAAAGGCCTCCAACAAAATTAATTGACGCAGAATGGACTGGAGCATATGAGTAATCATGAAGATAGCCAACGAAATGTGAACTGAACTCATAGATTATCAATTATAGGCACCCACAACCACCGCCAAAACCAATTCCATTGGTGGCACTTTTTAAAAAAATAAAATTGTATACAGATCCCAGAGAAATCAGATAGACAAATATAATGAGACACTTTCAAAATCGCTTAGAATTATTTAGACTTTTTTAAAAAAGAAAATGAATATTTTGTTTGTAGATTCTTGGAAATACCTCCCTAGACCTCTGATAAATTTCATGGTGTGAATTCAACTCTTCTCTTAAAATATCTTTGAAAATATGCAGACTTGACTTTTCTGAAATAAAAAAAAAGTAATACTTTTTTGGCTTCTAATACACATTTGGCTTCTAATAATACATTTGTTCTGTGAACAAATCTATTTTCTAACTTAGAAAGTCTGTTGCTAGCAGGGATATAAGATTTAAGAAAACAAAGAAAGTCTATAATTAATTTTTTTAAAGTTGCCCTCTGTAAGCAAAAATAAATATTTTTTCCAGATTTAAAATCTAAATAGGCCAAAATACTTCTTAAAATAGTCTCAGTTTGTGACTCAAAATGTTAATTGAAAATAGCCATATTTTACATAGCACAAATTGAAGGACAGAAATGTTGTGAAGTGTAAAAGACAAACCACAACTTTTTCTGACTCTTTCCATTTCTAGCGTTTTGTAACATCGCATTTGCTACAGACTTATAACAAGCTGTTATTTTTTTTTACTCTGACCATTTCTGAAATTGTGAGGTTAGAAAGAATAAAGAAGGATATAATCAGCTTTTTCTTTGCCTTAAATTCACCTTGAAGGCCTGAATGTTTCTTTGTAACTTATTACAGAGTTTTTTGACTTAAGAAAAACCTTCCTATAACCACATACTAAATGGAAGAAAACAAACTGCCTCACCTTTTTTTAATAAAGAGGGAGGAGCAAAAGGTTAGAGACCTTTTTACACTAAAACTCACCAGACTGTGACAATCCAACCAAAGACAAATTACGGAATTTCTTTTGTTGTGAGTGCATCTGATTGCTTATTTTATTTTCAATCTAATGAGAGTGTACATTTTTCTCTGCTTGATGTGCTGGGCAAGATCAGGTAAGATACATATTAATAATTAGACTTATCTGAAAACTGGTAAATAAAAGTTCAGTCTTTTGTTTATTGTGATATAAACAATGTTGGGACACTTGTATAAAAATATATGGGCACTAATTATACTGAGCATAGATTACAATGTAGAAAGCTTATGTGTCGGAAAAATGGTAACTTTTATATTTTATTTTTTTTCCAGAAAATTAATAGAAAATTTTTACTAGAAACTATAGAGTACAGATAAAAATACCGGAGATAAAAAGAATAATCTGTATGTAACAGAGATGTTAATTTGATATTTGAAAATTACACCTTAACAAATTTACTTTCTTATGTTCAAATAACAAATTGAAGTAAATTTTTATATAGGTCAATTAACAATTACAAAATATACAGAGAATCATTTGCTAAGACATTTTAAAATGTCTTTTTCTTTTTATCTGGTTTGGAATAATAATCTAGAACTGGTTTATGGTAAGAGCATGTACTAATTTTGATAATATCATTTATTGTTTTATGATAGTAGTTGAACTATTTGTTCTACTTGGTGGTAATAAAAATGTAACATTCAAAATTCAGATGAATAGTTTTCTTGTAGAAATTTCGCAGAAGTGGTAAAATTTTTTGTATATTTATGTTTCTCTTATCTTAAATAAAATCTTGAATATCCTTGTATTACTTTAAAATATTAACCATAGATTCATATTGTTTCTTTTATATTTTTAGTTACATATTTTTACTAAAAAGAACTTCAGGAAATGCTAACTTTTGAAAATTTACAATTCAGATGACACCAATTTCCAGTTTATTATTTCAATATTACTCATTTGGAAGTTTCTAAGGGGCATTTTTGGATTGTATAGTCTGTAGTAAACAGTTGCTGTAGAATTGATTACCTGGTAGTCTGATATGGGTCAAACTATAACAGTTCTCCTAAAGATTTCCAATTGCTGTTTTTCCAAAGGTGGTGGTGGTGGTTGTTATGTGCTGTCGAGTCCCTTAGGACTCAGAGCAACACCAAATATTTCTTCTAAAGCACCTGCAGTCTCAAATTTCCAGTCTTCTAGGTTAGCAGCCAAACAAATTTGCACTACCCAGGGACTCTAAATATAAAACTGTGGCACTTAAATTTGAAAATAAGTATAAGAAAAATAAAGTTTAAGCCCTAAGCTTTGTGTATTATCCTAATATAGTTTATGTGAAAAAGGTAGGTGACAGATTTTTGAGATTATTATTTTGAATGGTAGTAAGGCATTTGTTTAAATTTTCACTCAAGGAATCTCAGATATAAATACTTAGTTTGTTTGTAGCTTGTTAACAGTTTGCTTCTTGTATGGTGATGGAATAAATAAAAATTCAAGAAATTACATATTTCAGTGTTTCTCCTAGTAGTTCTTCAGTCATTAAAATTCTTATTATTTGAATTTTCAGTAATGTGTTTTATAAAAACTATGTGTTGTTCAAATAGAAATACTGTTACATACTTCCAGGACAACCTATTTCACATTCTAGCATATTAAAAATCATTGATGACATCTTCATAAAAAAATAATATTTTGAGGTACTGAAGTGATTGGTCTTTAATTTCTAAATACACTAAAATATAAAGAGAGGAGTACTTGAACATACTATAGTTAATTCTCAATTTGTCATGAAGTTTTCATACCGCTCTGTTGTAGACTGATTCTGAAAAGTTGACTATATCCTTTTTTATTTTAATCAACATTGCCTTTAATATCTTTACATATATGATCTTTGTGTTTGGATGTTAGAAACATGCATAAGCAGTTGCAAGTAAATATCTCAAAATGTCCTATGACATGGCACATAGTACTATAATTAGTTATAAGATTTACTAAAAAAACAATTGTAAGAATAGTTTTTCATAACATGAATACAGGGTGAAGTGGCAACTACTTGTATATCAAAGCCAAAAATGTCAGTCATTACCACGGAGTCAGAACTCACACACAGCCAATCCTTCAGCAAGTTTACAGATGCTGTAAAGTCCCATGAAAGGAAATTGCCATCTTTATCCCATCATGTAGATTCCATCTTTTGGCTGGCAGCACAACTTCTTATCCACTAGACCACCAGAATTACCGTAATTTTTTTATTTGTAAATCCCCATAATCACAATAATTTACATAAATGTAAATATAAATATATATTTATTGTTGTTGTTGTTATGTGCCATTGAGTCACTGGCAACTCATAAAAACCTTATGTACAACAGCCCTAAGCCCTGCCCTATCCTGTGCCAATCTTATTGTCACCGACACACTTAACCACATGACCCCAGTCACTAAGTTAATCCATCTCATCCAGTCTTCCCCTACTGTGATGTCCCTCCACCCTCCTAAGCATGATGTCCCTCTCCAAGGACTGGTCCCACTTTGCAAATGCCCAAAGCATGTCAGATGAAACTTCAAAATCCTTGCCTCCAAGAAGCAGCCTGTTTTCATCCTCTCCAGGATGAACCTGTTTGTTCTCCTACCAATCCATGGGATATTCAATCTTCTTCTCTAGCACCACAACTCAAAGATGTCAATTCTTCTCTCATCCTTACTCTGATACATAGAAACTAATTGTGAAAACCATGGCCTGGATCTGATGGCCTAGTGGCAAAAGCTGTGCTGACATCCCAAAGGTGGTTTGAGGCCACCAGCTGCTCTGCAGGAGAAGGATGGGCAGTCTCCTCCTGTGCAATTAAATGCCTCTGAAAACTCCCACCTGAGGGTCAACTATGGGTCAGTTCTGATTCTACCATACACAGCAGCAGCAACAATGATAGATAGAGAGCTAGATAGAGAGAAAGAGAGAGATAGGCAGGTAGGTAGGCAGGCAGGCAGAGATAGAGAGATATATCTCCTGGTGGTAAGAAACTGAATTCAAATCCCAAAGGTATGTGAACTGAATCCACCAGTAACTTCATGGGAGAATAATAGGCAGTTTCCTTCCATGTGATTTACTACCTCTTACTACCAAGTATCTCTTTAAAGTACAATAATGTCACTTTTAGGATTAAAGTGCACCTGATCCAAGCAAAATTTTCAGTTGCTTCATAAGCATATAAAAGTTGAACTTTGAATTAGGAAGATATAACAAAACCTAGACAAAGAAGGTGTTATTCGAACAGAACAGAGAAACACTGCATAGCTTGGAATCAGGAAAGGTGTGCATCAGGGCTGTATCATTTCTCTATACCTATTCAGTCTGCATGCTGTGGCATGAGGATTGGGGGAAGACTCAACACCTGGTGTTACACAGATGATACAACCTTACTTGCGGAAAGTGAAGAGAGCTTGAGGTGCTTGCTGCAGATGATGAAGGATGTAGTTTTCGATATGTATTACAACTCAAAATAAAAAAAAATCAAAATTCCTCACCAGTGGGGCAATAGGCAATGACATTATAGATGGAGAGAAGATTGAAATTGTCAACTATTTCATCTTGCTTGGACCCTTAATGATTACCCATGGTACGAACTTTAAGAAGATCTGTAACAATGGGAAAGTTTGCTGTCAGAGACCTCTCTAATGTTCCGAAAAGCAGTGATGTCAGCCTAAAAATTAAGGTATACAATGAAGCTGAGAAAAATTAAACCAAATCCACAGCAGCCAAAATATGACTTCGATTTCATACCACCTGAATTTCAGAATCATCTCAGGAACAGGTT
>NW_006399831.1:7972431-7979030 GCF_000299155.1 Elephantulus edwardii | reverse complement strand
CATGCTGGGTAGAGTAGAGGGACAGTGCAGGAGGGGAAGACCCTCTATGAGGTGGATTGATTCAGTGACTGGGGTAATCGGGATGGGTGTGTCAGTGGCAATGAGATTAGCACAGTATAGAGCAGGGTTTAGGGCTGTTGTACATAGGGTTGCTATGAGTCGCAAAGAACTCGAAGGCACATAACAACAACAAACAACAATGATGTCAGTTGGAGGACTACAGTGTATCTTGTTTAGGCTATGGTTTTTCTGAACACTTGCTAATGTGTTTCAAGAGCTGGTCTACAAATAAGGATGACAGAAGACAAATCTGAGGTCTTTCAGCTATGGTGTTGAAAAAGTGTAACTGAACATCTCATGAACTGCCAAAAGAATAAAATGTATCTTGTAGAAATTGCAGCCAGCATGCTCTTTGGAGGCAAAGATGATAAAGCTTCGTCTCACATATTTTGGGGCATGTTGCATGTTGGAGCAAGATATCATGCATGGAAAGATAGAAAGTCGGTGAAGGAAAGGAATACCCACAATGAGGTGAATTGACACAGTGACTGCCATAGTCACTTTCAGTGTGTCAGGAAGTATGAGGGATGGCACAGGATAGAGCTCAGATCTGTTGTTCATAGGGTTGCTATGGGTTGTATTTGACTTGACAGCACCTAACAACAACAACAATAAATTGATGCCTTTGAAATGTGGGATTGGCAAGGAATATTTCATATCTCATGTACTTCCGAAAGAACAAGTCCGTGTTGTATGAAATGCACTCAGAGCACTGCTTAGAAGCAAGAAAGGTGAGATAGTGGACTTGTTACTTAGAAAGATTAGTCCTTGGAACTCACTGGAGGGAGCAGCAAAGATAAATTGGTTTGAACTCCATGGCAAGGACTTGATTATTTGTTGTTATTTTGTTTTGTTTTTCTAAAGTACATTGACATGACCTT
Organism: Elephantulus edwardii; assembly: GCF_000299155.1. NCBI lineage: Eukaryota > Metazoa > Chordata > Mammalia > Macroscelidea > Macroscelididae > Elephantulus > Elephantulus edwardii. The sequence goes on along the minus strand of NW_006399831.1, from coordinate 7,978,089 downwards.
GTTAAAATAACAATGAGAATACTTTTCCCAAAATGGAAGCATATGCACATAGATATACAATATTGTTTAGAACACGCTTTTGGTTTAGCTGTTCTGGTTTTTAGTGGAATAGTCCATAGTTTGCTTCACTGCTAACCCTAAGATGAGGCGTTTGGTGGTTTGAATCCAGTGGCTCCAGTCTCCTCCTGTATGATTTACAGCTTCAGCATGTATAGGGGTTTTGTCAGCCCACTCAAGGACACACTTGTGAAGCTTTCTCAGCTCTTTCTCCTCATAGCAATTAGACAGTCTACCTTGGAAATTCTTTTTCTTCTCTTCTGTGTCACCTCCATGCTTTTCTTTATTTCTCCCTTCCTGCATACACTGCAGACTAGAAAGTGCCTCTAAAGGGCTCAACTCACTTGTTCCCCAACTTTCAGAAACAATCTTTTGTTACTTGGTATATTCAATCTCTAAACACTATTTTTTATGTATTTTCTCTAGAATTCTAGTTCTTTAAAAAGTAGGACAAGAGTAGTATCAGAGATTCATTATTACAGGCAGCAAATTCTGTATGAGTTTTGATGGCTATAATTTTATGTGTATTTTCCTCATTAGTTTATTTACAAGATACAAATACAGATTTGAACAAATTCTTTCAATTTCCCTCACCTTCCCCACCCATCAAATTGTACAACCCAATGATTAGTCGCCCCTTCCCCTGCACATCCACATCTGCTTCCAGCCTCTCCCACCCTTCTAGGATCCTTATACTCCTTCTACAGTAACAGTTTTATACAATACTTATCCTTCTGTGACTGAGTTTACTCAGCATACTGCTCTCCAGTACATCCTACGTTAGGTAATAACTTACAAAGTCATTTCTCCTGCATGCTGCAAAGTATTCCATTGTGTGAATGTACCATAATTTCTCAATCCATTTGTTTGTGGTTGGACATTTGGGCTATTTCCATGTTCTTGTGATGGTGAATAATGCTGCTATGAACATTGGTGTACAAATCTCAGTTTGTGCCTCAGTTTTCATATTCTCAGGGTATATTCCAAGTAGTAGAATAGCTGGGGCCCCCTTTTTCTGACAATATTATCAATGGCACCAACTATCTGTTTTCACAATGATGTTAAACAAAACAAACAAACAAAAAACCCTCAGTGACATTTTGACATTTGGTGAAAAATAGTTACTGCTTTAAGGCGTAGAACAAGAGAGAAGTTGTTTGGGTAGTTCTGCACTTCTCAAATCTGGATTGGTTGTAATAGACTCAAATGACTAGTACAGCTGAAGGATTCAGCTCCTCACTTCTGTCTCTGGTTTGGCATTGTATATGGTTTTGCTGCTAACTAAAATGTCCATGATTCAAATCCACCAGCTTCTTTGCAGGAGAAAGATGAACAATTTCCTCCCATCTTGGATACCCAATTCAGAGTCTCTGGCTCAGAATTTATGTAACAGCCTCACAGGCATTACCTTAATCAACTGAAACTAATTCAGTCAGATTTTGTTATCAACCAGTCTAGCATTTATTGGAAAATATCAAGATAAAAAAATTAGACTATCTTACTCATTAATAGTATATGTTAGGAAAGAGTATAAAATTATTGTCACACATTTTACATTTGTAACTTTTATTGATTACATATTTATCTGTATAACATATTGTTTAAGAAGAGAAATCTGATGTTATACTCCACCCCTCATTTTAGGATGTAATTTTTTCGATTTGATATTTATAGGATGTTTTTGTCTTTCATGGAAATCCATACTAGATTTTAGAAAATATTTTGGTGAGTCTGATGAGCTGATTTTCTTTAACTTGTGATGAATTTTTTTACCTTAGTATGCAAGAATGTCCTTAAATGTTTCTCATATTTTTTACCCCCCAGATATTATCCCTCCCAGGCGAACACTGATCGTTTTTGTTATAAATCACTGTTCTTTTTTCAATAATCTTTCAACTTCTTTCTTCCTTGATTTATAATAATGAGAACTTTACAAATTTTTTCCAATATGTGTAATGTGAACATATTTTCTGTAATTGTGTTTTTACTTTTTCTGAATTGCAGTCTTATTATTGTTCTTGTGTACCATCAAGTCAGAATCAACCCATAGTTGACCCTCTGGTTTTCAGAAGGAGTTAGTCTCACAGGAGGAGATTGCCCATCTTTTTCCCATGGAGTTGCAGCTGGATGTGAACCACGTGCTTGGGATTGCAGTGTGCAGGGCCACCAGAGCTCCCACTCACCTGTTCCCACAGACTTCAGTTTATTTTCTTAATGACCTATTGGAATTATTTATATATCTTGTATAGATAATATATTTCTTTGCTACTTTGCACAATTGCTCCCTTGCTTTATTTTAAGATACCTTTGTCATGATGATTATCAAACCTCTAAACAAACCCACTGTTCTTCTAGTTGATTCTCATGGCAACCCTCAGTAGAGTTTCCAGGGCTCTAAATCCCTGTCTCCCACAGAGCAGCTAACGGATTTAAACTACTGACTTTTTGGTTAGAAGCCACACACATTACAACTAGGCCACTAGGCCTCTTTGTCACAATCATGTTACTATTTTCACATTTTCCATTCTAGATATGGGTAAAATCTACCTTGGCTTGCAGTGAAATGTACTGATTCTCTGGTTCTTACATAGAATTTTCCTAATGCTATGTGTATGTGTGTGTATACTTTTATCTACTTTCATGGTTGTACTCAATACTTTCTTTATTAACTACGGTATTAACAATATCAGTCATACTTGTTAACATTTTTTCTAACATTTTATATAAATACAAAATATTCTTAAATTTTAATCAGTCCATTTCAACAGTAATGTTATTCCAATTCAAAAGATTGCTTCATTGTAATCTATCATACTTTGTAGTTATTCAAATTATACTTTAATGCTAATGATATGAAAGTTTTGCTGTTTGACTCACCAAGACTAATTCTGCTTTTAGCGACAGCAGCAAGAATCAAATTTTATCCCAGTTCTCAGCTTTAGTGACTTTTTCTTTTTCTCCAGAGACTACAAGAACATGTCTTGAATTCACTCAGTTAAGTGTCAAGGATTCCCTCAGAGAGTTGTTTAATCCCAGAATGGATGTAATTTTAATGCTGCATACAAGAAACAATCTAAACTGTGCCCAGCCACTATTTGAACATGATAACTCACTGAACGTTCTTTTCAACACGGGAAAGAAAACAATCTGGCTTATCCATGGGTACAGACCAACAGGCTCGGCTCCATCATGGATTCCAAACTTCCTCATGCTTTTGCTGAATGAGGAAGATGTGAATGTAATTGTAGTAGACTGGAACCAGGGTGCATCGACTTTGATATATAATAGAGCAGTTACAAATACCAGAAAAGTTGCTATAAATTTGAGTGGCCACATTCGCAAACTTTTGGTAAGTCTTGGATCTTTATTAATTAAACATTTTATGTACTACACAGTATGTTATGCATTATCAGGAAGTGGTCGTAGAGTAAAATGTATTTTTTAGAAGTATTACTGCTCTTTTATAACAGTATATAAAGCCATTTTTGCTATGTCCCCTTAAATTGCCAGTACTATCAAGGCCTATTTCACACACACACACACACACACACACACGTGTTGTTATGTGCCATCAAGTCACCTAAGGTCTATAGTGACCCAATGTACAATAGCTCTGAAACCTACTCTATCCTGAGTTAATCTCACTGCCTCCAACACTGCCTAACCCCATTACCCCAATTAGTGACAATCCTTCACATCCAGGATTTCCCTCTCTTGTGCTGTCCCTCCACCCTTCCAAGCTTGCTGTCCTTCTCCAGGAACTAGTCTCTCCTAGCAACATGACCAAATAATGTGAGACAGAGCATCAAAAGCCTTGTATCCAAACAACAAATTGGTTTTACCCTCTGTAGGCCAGAACTGTTTGATCTCTTGGAAGTTCATGCTATGTTCAATACTCTTCTCCAGCACCACAGTTTCAAGGGATTGATTCTTCTTCTGTCATCATCCAGCTTTCTGATGCTTAGTAAGTAATTGCAAAAATCATGGCCGGGATCAGGTGCACCTTAGTCTCTAGATTGACATTGGTGCTCTATAGCATTTTGGAGAAGTCCTCGACAACAGATTTTCCCACTGAACTTTGTATTTGGTGTGTGTGTTTGTTTGTTTGTTTGTTTTTGTTGTTGTTCTTCTTGTTTTTAATTTATTTCCTGACTGCTAGTGTCAAGAGTGTTCATTGTGGAACAGAACAAGCTGAAATTGTTAGCAACTTCAATCTTCTCCATCTATTATAATGCTGCCAGTGGGTCTCGTGGTGAGAATCTTTGCCTTCTTGATGTTGAGTTTCAATTCATGTTGAAGACTGCAGTCCTTGACCTCTGCATCAAAAACTTCAGATCCTCTTCAATTTGCGCAAGCAAAGTTGTATCACCTGCATAACACAGTTTGTTGATGAGTCTTCCTCCTATCCTGATGCCACATTCCTCCTCATAAAGTCCAGTCTCCCCAATTATCTGTTCTGCATATGGACCCAAAACATACGGAGACAGGTTGCATCCCTGATACAATCCTGATTTTGAACCATACACTGTTTCCTTGCTCTGTTCTGGTGACTTCTTCCTGGTCCAAGTGTAGGTTTTGTACAAGCACAATCAAGTGTTCTGGGATTCTCATTCTTCTCAAGAGTTGCCACAATTTGTTGTGATACACACAGTCAAATGCCTGTGCATAGTCAATGAAACACTGAGAGATAGTCTTCTGGTGCTCTCTGCTATTAGCCAAGATCCATCTGACATTGGTGATGATTGCCACAGCTTCTTCTAAACCAAGCCTTAACTTTTGGTAATTCTCTGTCAAAATTCTGTTCCAGTTGTTTTTGTATAATTATCTTTGTTTGTATGTGACACTTGTTTGGAATGGGTATAAATAGGGATCTCTTCCAGTCAGTTAGCCAGGTAGTTGTCCTCTAGATTGCTTGGGACAACCTGGTGAGCGTGTCCAGAGCAGCATCTGTTTGTTGAAATATGTCAATTGGTATGCCATCCATTCCTGGGACCTTGTTTTTTGACAATTCATTCAGACCAACCTGAACTTCCTCTTTCATCACCATTACCTCTTGATCATGTGTTGTTTCATTAAATTCTTTGTCAGCCAATTCTTTTTGGTACAGTGACTCCGAGACAAAATCCAACTTCTTCCATTTTCTTTTGATGCTTCCTAGACCACTCAATATTCTGCTCATTGCATCCTTAAGAATTGCCACTCAGGGCTTGAATTTGTTCTTCAGTTGTATTAACTTAAGAAATACCAGGGGAGTTAATCCCTTTTGATTGTCTGACACCAGTTTTTTGTACCTTTTATTATACTTTGCTTTATCCTCCTCAGCTGCCCTTTGAAATCTTCTGTTCATCTCCTTAATTCTTGGTTTTTTTCCCTTTGTTTTCCACTGATTCATATCTGACATAGAGCAAACAACTTTATGTGTGTCAGAGTAGAACTTTCTATATAGGGTCTCAGAGACCTATTTCTTTTTCAGAACGGTCAAGATTTTCCTACAAAATGCCTCTAGACATGGCCCCAATCACCTTTCAGTTATCAGTGAGGACTTTGTACCATTCAGGAATTCCAAAGGTAGTCATTATAGTATATTTTAATGAATAAATA
>NW_006399831.1:7969617-7972331 GCF_000299155.1 Elephantulus edwardii | reverse complement strand
GGCCAACTGACTGGAAGAGATCTATATTTGTTCCCATTCCAAAGAAGGGTGACCCAACAGAATGTGAAACTACAGAACAATATCACTGATTTTGTATGCAAGATTCTACTGAAGATTATCCAAAAACGACTGGAACAGCACATCAGCAGAGAACTGCCTGAAGTCCAGGCTGGGTTTAAAAGAGGCATTAGGGATTTTGTAGCTAATGATAGATGGATCTTAGCTGAAAGCAAGGAACAATAGAAGAATGTCTATCTGTGTTTCATTGATTATACAAAGGTGATTAACTGTATGGATCATAACAGACTTTGGCTGACTCTGAGAAGAATGAGAACCCCAGAACACTTGATCATGCTACTGTGAAATCTATACTTGGGCCAAGAGGCAGTTGTCAGAACAGAGCAAGGAAACACTGCATGGTTCAAAATGGCAAAGAGTGTATGCCAGGGATCTGTCCTGTCTCCATACCTTTTCAATCTGTATGCATAACAGATTATCTGAGAGGCTGGGCTCTATGAGAAGTGTGGTTTCAGGATTGGTGGAAGATCTATTAACAATCTGTGTTAAGTAGATGACACAACCCTGCTTGCTGAAACTGAGGAGGACCTGAAGCTCTTGCTGCAGAGGGTCAAGGACTGCAGCCTTCAATATGGATTGAGGCTCAATGTAAAGAAGACAAAGTTTCTCACCACTGGACCAATTGGCAGCATCAGGATGGATGGTGAAGAGATTGAGATTGTTAACAACTTTAGTCTCCTTGTCTCCATGGTCAACACTCTTGGCACCAGCAGCTATGAAATTAAAAGACGTATTTTGATGGGAAAGTCTGCTATTAGGGACCTCTCCAGGGTACTGAAGATCAATGGTGTCTCTCTGGAGACTAAGGTGCATCTGATATAGGCCATTGTCTTTGCTATCACTTGTTATTCGTCAGAGAGTTGGATAATGACTAGAGAGGATAGAAGGAGAATTAATGCCTTTGAGCTGTGGTGCTGGAGAAGAGTATTGAGGGTACCATGGACTTCTAAGAGAACAAACAGATTCATCCTGGAGAGGGTTAAACCGGGCCGCTCCTTGGAGGCAAGGATTCTGGGGCTTCGTCAGACATAATTTGGACATGTTTAAGGAGGGACCATCCTTGGAGAGGGACATCGTGCTTGGTAGGGTGGAGGGACAGTGCAGCAGGGGAAGACCCTCTATGAGGTGGATTGATTCAGTGACTGGGGTAATCAGGATAGGTGTGTCAGAGGCACTGCAATTGGCAGAGGATAGAGCAAAGTTTAGGGCTGCTGTACAAAGGGTCACTATGGGTCACAAGCAACTTGAAGGCACATAACAACAAAAATATGAAGTATTTTTAATTTTGTTATTAATTATTAAAAGTACGACCAAGCTAATTCAGAATTTATTAAGCTGAAAGAACTAAAGAACAAATTCAAGCTGGGAATTGGAATAGTTAAGGATGCCATGGGCAGAATGTTGAATGATACAGGAAGCATTATAAGAGGATGGAAGAAGTATGCAGAGTCACTGCATCAAAAAGAATTGGCTGAAACAAAGAATTTTAAGAAGTAACATGTGATCAAGAGGCAATGGTGATGAAGTACGAAGTTCAGGTTGCTCTGAAGAATTTGGCAAAAAATAAAGCCCCAGGAATTGATGGAATACAATTTGATATATTTCAACAAACAGATTGCTACCCTGGACATGCTCACTAGGTTGTGCAACGATATCTGGAGACAACTACCTGGTCAACTGACTGGAGAGATCCATATTTATGCCCATCCCAAAAAATGGTGACCCAAAAGAATGTAGAAATTATCAAATGGTATCATTAATATTACACATAAGGAAGATTCTGGTGAAGATTTAAAAAAAAATGATTGAAACAGTACATTGACAGAGAACTATCAGAGATACAAGTGGGGTTAAGAAGAAGTTATGACACTAGAGACATTATTACCAATATGAGATGGATCTTGGCAGAAAACAAAAAGTACCAAAGGAAAGTCTATGTTTCATTGACTATGAAAAAGCATTTCACAGTGTGGATCAAGATAAATTGTGGCTAACTTTGAGGAGAATGGGAATCCCAGAACACTTGATTGTGCTCATGCGAAACCTATACTTGGACCAGGAAGCAGTCCTTAAAACAGAAAGAGAATAGTGCGTGGTTTAAAATCAAGAAAGGAGTGTGTCAGGGATGTGTCTTGTCTCCCTACCTTTTCAAACTATATGGAGAACATATCATTCTGGATTTTGGGCTTTATGAGGAGGAATGTGGCATCAAGATTGGAGGAATACTCATCAACAGCCTACATTATGTAGATGACACATCCTTGCTTGCTGAACCTGAAGAGGACCTAAAGTGCTTAATGCAGAAGGTCAAAGACTGTAGTCTTCAATATTAATTGAAGCTCAACATCAAGAAGACAAAGATTCTGACCACTCGGCCAACTGGAAGCACCATGATAAGATGGAGAAGAGATAGAGATTGTTAACAGTTTCAGCTTGTTCAGCTCCACAATCAACACTCTTGGCACCAGCAGTTAGGAAATCAAAAGAATTGCATTGGGAAAATCTGCTATCAGGACCTCTCTATAATATTAAGAAACAACAATATCAGTCTAGAGACTAAGGTGTACCTGAATGGGGCCATGATCTTTGTAATTATTTGCTATGCATCAGAGAGCTGGACAATGACTAAGGATGAC
>NW_006399831.1:7968949-7969517 GCF_000299155.1 Elephantulus edwardii | reverse complement strand
TTTTTTTTTTTTGCAAATTTTGAAACAATTCAATCAGATAGAACTATGTTGTATGAGTTAGATTAACAAGGATTTTGGAGTCAAATAGACTTGGGTTTAAAAGTCCATATTTTCCTCTTCCTATCTATGCACCAAGTTATGTAGCTCTGAAATCCAGCTTACTTGGTAAAATGGAGATTTATTGAATAACATTTCATATGTGTAGTTAAGTACCATCAAGTTAGCTCCAACTCATAGAGATCTCACCTACAATAGAAAGAAATGATGTTCAATCTTGCACCATCCTTACAATCTCTGCTGTGCTTAAACCCAATGATGCAGTCAATTGCTAATCCATCCTCTGTTGTCACTAATCCTTCATTCTAGAAGGAAGATCAGTCCTTCGAGAAGGACAGTATTCGTAGTAGCATAGAGGGTCATTTAACAGGTGACCAAGACAATTTTAGATAATAAGATAAAAAGAAATAACTTACAAGAATATTATGAATATTAACTGTGAGAACTGTAAAACATCTATCAAGGTAGCTGATACAAACAAGCACCCAATGTTGTTGTTATTGTTGTTGTT
>NW_006399831.1:7967717-7968849 GCF_000299155.1 Elephantulus edwardii | reverse complement strand
ACCTCAGATGAGATGGATTGATACAATAACTGGGGCAATAAGGGTAGGTGTGTCAGGGTCAGTGTGACTGGCTCATGACAGGGCAGGCTTCAGAGCTGTTACATAAGGTTGCTATATGAGTTTTAGACAACTCTATGGCACGTAACAACAACAACAACAACAACATGTTATTGTGTACCATAGAGTTGGAATCAACCCATAGCTGAACCTATGGTGGGTTTTCAGAGACAGTTTACCACAGGAGAGGAAACTGTCCATCCTTCTCCCACAGAACCAGTGCTTGCTTTGAACTAATTGCCTTTGGGATTGCAGTATACTATGTTGTCACTAGGCCACCAAAGCTCACTCCGTACAAATGTAGTTTTGTAGATGGATCAAATGTTTCCTTCATAATTGTATTTTTAACAATATCTTTTGAAGATAAGCCATATTTAATATTGCCAAATCTAGATATCAAGGTTTTTTCCATGTCTATTATGCCTTAGTTAAAAAAAAATCTTTGCTTATCTAAAGTTGTGGAGATTTTCTGACAGTATTTCAAAATAATAATTATGGTTTTCCATAGAATTAAAAAAGTTCAAATGAAAGAAAGAGAAGGCAAAAGTAGGATATAGAATACCCTTCATTCCAGAATTAAAGCTATAGTTTGACATGTCTATAAATTTAAAGCTATAGTTTGACATGTCTATAAATTTGGACAAGGAATAAGGAAGACCTAATGAATTGATCCAGTAGGTGGGCCTTGGTGATCAACAGTTAGTTGAGCCCTCAGGCTTGTGGCCAACTCATCAATAACCTGTGCTATGCATGTGACACAACCTTGCTTGATGAGCGTGTGAAGAACGTGAAGCACTTACTAAAGAAGACCAAAGAATACAGCCTTCAATATGAAATTAATCTCAATGTCAAGAAAACAAAAAATATTTTCACAGGACCAATAGGCAAGATCATGATAGAGAAAACATTGAAATTGTCAACAACTTCAACTTAATTGGATCCACAGTTAACACCCTTGCTGTCAGATATATGCACCAAAAACCAGAGCCAAAGAAGAAGAAATAGATGATTTCTATCAATTCTTACAGGCAGAGATAGATCGAACATGCAATCAAGATGCATTGATGATAATGGG
>NW_006399831.1:7952231-7966661 GCF_000299155.1 Elephantulus edwardii | reverse complement strand
GAGAAAATTGATTTCACCTTCTCCAAGACAGATCTATTTATTTTCTTTCAGCCTATTGTTTAAGATGCTTCTCCAGCACCACAGTTCAAAGGCATTAATTCTTCTTTTGTCATCCTTAGTCATTGTTTAGCTCTCTGATGAATAGCAAGTAATTGCAAAGACCATGGCCTGGTTTAGGTACACCTTAGTCTCTAGAATGACATCATTGTTTTATAACACTCAGGAGAGGTCCCTGACACAGTGACACTTATTATTATTTTTTTAATTATTACTATTGTTGTTGTTGATTGTCTTCGAGTATGACACATAGCAACACTATGAACAAAAGGCCTGAAGCCCCTCTACAGCTATCGACATTTTTTATTAGTATTATTATTTTTACCATTACTATTATTATTAAGCTCTGGTAGGCTAGTTATGAGCTAGTTGCTCAGGGAACCCAAAAACTGCTTTTCTCCTTCAGTTACAATTCAGAAATGCTTCCCAAAAAGAAAGAATATATATCTTCCTGCTGTGATTTATAGATTCATAAACACAAAAGAGGGTCTTTATTGCTCAGAACTGACAGGTGTGAGATCTATTACTATTATTATTACTTTCAGCCCCTTAACAACAACAAGCAACCACATATAGGATTTTAAGAATATTTTAAAGAAAACTTTGATGATACCTGTTGAATGGAGGACTATCAGATATGATAAAAATAAAACAAAAGTATGGTTGATTTGAAATGATAAAGGTTTTCTCTAAAAGTAACTAAGTCAGAAAATAATGAGTTTTACAAGTCTGGCGTGTGAGGTATAATTTGTGATGACCTGAAATCAAAGTCCTAACACCGCCTTCCTCATTACAGAAGCATGGAGGGTCTCTTCACACTTTTCATTTCATAGGCGTGAGTTTAGGTGCTCATATCAGTGGATTTGTTGGGAAGATATTTCGAGGTCAACTTGGACGAATAACAGGTAAAATATCTTTTTTCACATAATTGATGTTTTAGCACACTTTTAACCATCTGATATAAATCTAATTAAAGCCTAACAGGTACAATAATTAAGTAGTACAAATTATGCTCATTTATTTATATATTTCTGTATTACAGTCATGTGTTATTCTTTTTTTTTTATTATTAGATTGTGTGAAGTATTTGTACAATTTGTAATTTTTAACAGAGTTTAAGTTACCCATATTTAAATGGAAAAGACCTTTTTTCAACCGGAATATTAAGAACATTTGTTATTATAATAATAGATCAAATAAGTCCATTAAATAAGAAACTCTTCCATGTATTTAAGTGTATTTATTATATTATATTACTCACATTACTTAATTACATATGAATTACTCACATTACATAATATTTAACAAATCCATGTTATGTGAGTACATATATATTAACTAATTATGTTACTAATTATATAAATTAATACCATTTTTAAAACTTTATTATATGCAAATTATATAAGCTGTTTTACTTGAATTCTGGGAGGCAGATATCTGAGATTTGAGAAGTCCTGGTACCCAGCTATTTTCTTATGTATCAATCACTGTAACTAGAAAACTCCATACCCAAAAATACTGACATAGGTTTTCTGGGTTCCTTCTCATAGTGGTGATAATTTTGAGATTAGATAGATAACATTACTCCGCAACTAGTTAGCTTTTAGAAAATGAATGTTACTGTTGTTGCTGTTGCCGATTGCCATCTAATCGAGAATGACTCATAGCAACCCTATGAACAAAAGGCCTTAAGCCTCTCTATAATTATTGTCATTTATGAAAGTTCATAGAGTTTCCAGAGGCATATTGTCTAGGAAGTGGATGCAACTCCTGCTTCCATGCTCTGGTGGCCTAGTGGCAAGAAGCAGTGCTGTTGTACCAAAGATACATGGTTCAAATCCCACCAGCTGCTCCACTGGAGAAAGATGTGCTATCTCCTCTCATGCAATTAACTGCATCTGAAAATCCACCTTAGGGTCAGGGTCAGCTATGGGTCAATTCCAAGTCAGCAGTACACAACATCTCTAAAATTTATGATAACAACAAGTATATTATCCAGGAAGACAGCAAAAGGTTATTATAAAGATAAAGGAGAAGTAAAATAAAAATGAATGTCAGGAGAAACTCTGAAAAATATACTTAAGAAGCCAAAACATAGGGAAGAGATGCTGGAGTAAAAAAGATGAGCAAAACAAACAAACAAAAGATTACAAAGGGCATCTAGAGAAGATAAAGCAAAGGATTATAGTGGAATTTGGGAAGAGTTAGAATTGGACAGTTCAAAGGGAAAACTCACTCTGCATTTCTTAAGTTGCAAGAACTTAAAAATAAAATATTTAGTTTTGATATTGAAAGAGTTTATGGGAAAAATTTTAAGTGATCAAGGAGGCATCAAGTTAAGATGGAATACACAAAACCACTGTACATGAAAGAATTGGTTGACATTAAGATATATCGGGAAGTAACATACGATCGAGAGCCAATCATGACTAGGTAAGAATTTCAAGGTTCTTTGAAGGCACTGGCAAACAATAAGGCTTCAGGAATCAGTGGGATACCAAATGCAGCCCTGGACATGCTTGCCAGTCTGTGCCAAGAATTCTGGAAGATAGCTATATTTCCAACTGACTAGAAGAGTTTTATATTGTTCTCATTCCCAAGAAAATTGACCCACCAGAATGTGGAAGCTATCAAATAATATCATTAATATCATATACAGGCAAAATATTGCTGAAGATTATCTAAAAACAGCTACAACAGTATATTGACAGAATTACCAAAAGTTCAGTCTGGGTTTAGAAGAAGCCATGGCACCAGGGATATCATTGCTAATGTCAGATGGATCCTGGATGAAAGTAGAGTAAATAACAGAAGAATGTCCATTTGTGTTTTATTGTCTGTTCAAAGGTATTTGACTGTGGTCTTAACAAACTATTGATAATATTAAGATTGAGAATTCTAGAACTTCATTATGCTTATATGAAACCTATACCTAAACTAGGAAACTGTTGTCCAAACAAAACAAGGGAACGTTGTATGGTTTAAATCAGGAAAGCTATGTCACAGCTGCATGCTTTCTCCTTACCTTCTTGATCTGTATGCTGAACAATTCATTAGAGAAAATTAACTTTATGAAGAAGAACGTGGCATGAGGATTGGAGGAATATTTATTAAACAACCTGTGTTAGAAGATAACACAATTTTGTTTGCTGAAAGCAAGGTGAACCTGAAGATACTACTACTGAAAATCAAGGACTACAACCTTCACCGTGGTTGCATCTCAGTATCAAGAAAACAAAAATCGGCGAGCTCTGGTGGCCTAGTGGCAAGAAGCTGCAACTGCAAGTTCAGAGGTGCACAGTTCAAATCCACCAGATGCTCTGCTCGAGAAGGAGGAACAATGTCCTCCTGTACCAGTCAGATCTGATTTGACGGTACACACAAAAAATAATGGAAAAAAAAACCACACAAAAATCCTCATCACTAGGCCAATAGGATGGAACAAAGATTTGAAATTGTTTAATGATTTCATCTTGCTTGGATCAAAAATCAACACCCTTGGTTCCAGCAGTCAGGAGATTTGGAGACATATAGAATTGGGAAAGTTTGCTGTTAGAGACCTCTCCAAATTCTTGAAGAGCAATGATGTCAGAATAAAGACTAAGGTGTTCCTGATTCAAGCCTTAGTTTCCCAGTCACCTACTATGCATCTGAGAGGTGGATAATAAATAATGAGGACAGGAGAAGAATCAATGCTTTTGAGCTGTAGCATTGGAGAAGAGTGTGGAATAGTCCATGGACTGCCAAAATAATAAACAGATATGTCTTGGAGAAAGTATAACTAGATGCTCCTTAGAGGCAAGAATGGCAAAGCTTCATCTCACCTACTTTGGGTATATTATTAAGAGAGGATATTCCTTGGAGAGAGACATATTTGAAACAGGGAAAGGTCAGAAAAAGAGAGGAAGACCCTTAATGAGACAGATTGATTCTGTCAAAATGAGCCCTAGTATGTCAAGGATGATGAAGATGATCTAAGATAGGATAGACAGCAGGCCTGTTTGTCATAGGGTTGTTTCAAGTCATACTCAGCTTGACAATACTTAATAACACCAATGATAATAACAACGACATACCTGTATCTTATAATAATTTTAAGTGATAATAAAGGATAATAGAGTTTTTGGCTAAATTAAATGGAACATAGATGGAGAGAAATATGTTGTAATGATTGTTAAGGCTTCAAAACTGAAATTAGACGACTATGAATATTAAATAGAAGTTTTATGAAACACTTAACAAAGTAGCTGACACAAAATAATGGTGCTAATGAGTCAGTCTAAATTACAGTGACCCTCTATTGGGTGCCCAAGGTTGGAAATCTTTATAGTAGGAAGCCCATCTTTTTTCTAGTGAGAGATTAATAGATTAGGATTACTGGTTTTTAGGTTAGCTGCCTCCAATAATGTGCAATATACCATTCAGGCTTCTTAGGTAACAAATATATAATGATTATTGTTATTAATAAAAGCCTTGGAGGTACGTTGCATTTGTTGTTGTTGTTATGTGCCGTCGAGTTGCCTGTGACTCATAGTGACCCTATGTACAACAGCCTAAACTCTGCCCTATCCTGTGCCAATCTCACCTTCTCCAACACACCTGCCCCCATTATTACCCCAGTCACTGAATCAATCCATCTCATAGATGGTTTTCCTCTCCTGTGCCTCTAATTAAACCCACCAGTGGCTCCCCAGGAGAAAAATGGATGGTTTGCTCCCATTCTTACAAACTCGGAAATTGGATGAAGAATCACTGCATTTGAAACAACTTGATGTCAGGAGTTATGTTATTTATTAATATGAGGATAGCTCTGGTGGTACAGAGCTACTTGAAAAGTCATTAGTCATTAGTTCCAACCCACCACAGCAGAAAGATGTAATAGTCAGCTCATGTAAATACTATAACCCTGGGAACCCTAAAAGGCAGTTCTGATATGTCCTGTAGGGTTGGTATGAATGAAGATAGGTTACTTTTGTTAGAAGCCTTTGTGGTACAGTGACATAGCTACAGATAGGTGTCACTTAATGTGATTTTTTTAACACAAATTGTCTTATTTTTGATCATTACTGTTTATTGCACCAATTCGAATTATAGTCATTTTAACTAGATCTTTCTTGCACACTATCATTGAAAGCATTACACTTCATGATAGATCATGAACTGTTCTTTTTGATGATGAGTGTGTCACAGTTCTTTTCTTGCTCATTGCTGACATAGTAGATCATTTGATTGATTCGGAATAAAAATATGAGTCAATTTTAACTCACAGATATGTATAATATCAATCTTGGTATATTTCATTTAATGTAAGTTCCACTTTTCTGAGATTTATATTTCTACATTTCATGCTAAGCTTATTATTGAATGTGTGCAGTTGTTTTTTTCCTCATTCTGAAATATGCTACATTAGCACATAGAGGGTTTTCATTGATTGAGGGCTTTATTGCATCCATTTATTAGGGTATATTGTGTTTTGAGGATACAGCTCTTTTCTGGTTCTATTTTGAGATCTTTCAACCTGAGGACCTCATCTTCTAGCACAATACCAGATGAGGGTCTGTTGTTATTTATAGTGTTTTCAAGGACCCATTATTTCATAAGTTGAGGGCCAAAACTTCCTTCTAGTTTGTCTTCTTCTGGAAGCTCTATTGAAATCTGTTCACCTTGAGTATTTTAAATATTGATTGCTGGTATTTGAAATACTGATACCATAGCTTCAAGATCACACATGCAAGTCACTACAACATGAAAAACTGATGGACAAGTAGTGGCCAAATGGGGAAGTAGTTATATATTATCCATTGTTTTGTAGAGAAGGAGCTCTTAGTGATAACCAAAAAGTCAGCACTTCTTTAAATCCGCCAAACATTTCCTGGAAGAAAGATGGACAATCCACTCACATATAAGTTTACATCTTTGTAAGCCCATTTCAGGGTTTCTATGAGTTATTATTGGCTTTATAGCAATGGATATTTTCTAGACTCTAGTGGACTTCTTGGAGAGGGACATCATGCTTGGAAGGGTGGAGGGACGGCGCAGGAGGGGAAGGCCCTCTAGGAGGTGGATTGATTCAGTGACTGGGGTAATCGGGATGGGTGTGTCGGAAGCAATGCGATTGGCACAGGACAGAGCAGAGTTTAGGGCTGTTGTATATAGGGTCGCTATGAATCTCAGGCAACTCGACGGCACCTAACAACAACAACAATGGAGTTTAATATGAAAACTCTTAGATTTAGTAATTATCAGTCAAATTCTGACTATACTTGCTATTCATTCAATGCCATTTGCATTATATATATATATATTTTGAGAGGTGTTAAGTATAGACTGTTTTGTTTATAATGTAGATTTATTGTATTCATTATATAATAATAATAATGCAGATCTATTGAGAACTTAACTAATAGTTTGTTTCTTATTTTTTAGAGTATAATGCAAATTATATTTTTATTTCTATAATTAATATATATTTTGTTTTAAATAATTAACTACAATTATCAATACCTTCTTACAACTTCTAATCAAACCTTC
The DNA here is from genome assembly GCF_000299155.1 of Elephantulus edwardii. Lineage (NCBI taxonomy): Eukaryota > Metazoa > Chordata > Mammalia > Macroscelidea > Macroscelididae > Elephantulus > Elephantulus edwardii. Next base: position 7,960,073 of record NW_006399831.1, on the reverse strand, counting down.
TGATCTTACCTCCCCTTCTTTCATTCTTGCATTTCAGGTCTAGACCCCGCCGGACCTAAATTCTCTGGCAAACCATCCTATGGTAGATTGCATTACACTGATGCAGAGTTTGTGGATGTCATCCATTCTGATTACGATGGTAATTATGAAAAATATTTTGTCTATTATTTTTAAAAGTAAAAAGAAACATAACCCTAATGGATAAGGAGAATAAAAAGTAAATAGAGTTAATGATGAAGAGATGATACATTCTGTGGTAAATGGCAGTATTTACCGTTAATTAACCTCCTTCAGGTTTAAGAAAGATATCATCCTCAGAGTGTGAACTTTGATTAAAAAAAGTGTTCTTTATGCCTTTAGTAGTTATTATTTCTTGAAATTTAATAATATTTACATCCAAATTAACTTTTTCTCAGGTATAATAGAGTATTATTCTCCCTACTCAATGTTTTTTATCTCTCAGTGCATATTAAGTTATCACCTTACACAGTATTTCAGGTCCCGGTAAATAATATCTTTCCTTAAATATGAAAAATCAGTTTCTTTGTAGTTATTCATAATCTTTCTGAAAACATTTTACAAGATAATGGTACTTTTGGCAGCTGTACATTCGGTTATACTTTCAGGGAATAGTCAAGATAACCTTGATCACTTTCCTTATGTGAAGTTGACAATACTAATTTATATATGATACACTCTATACTTCAGGTGGTGTCTTATGTGAATACCTCACTCACTTCCTGCATTATCTCTCTTATATATGGGATAGAGGTCATGAGACCAGCAAATGGCAAAGTCAAAATCTAAACCGTTATCTTTCTTTATCTGTGTCTATGGCTATACTTCTTCTGGCAGTTCTCTGCTGATGTGCTGTTCCAGTCATTTTTGGATAATCTGCAGTAAAATCTTGCTTGCATGTGAAATCAATGAGATTGTTCTGTAGTTTCCACACTCAGTTGGGTCGCCCTTCTTTTTGATGAGAACAAATATAGACCTCTTCCAGTCAGTTGGCCAAGTGGTTGTTCTCCAGATTTCTTGGCACAACTTGGTGAGCACATCCAGGACAGCATCTGTTAGCTGAGATATGTCAATTGGTATACTGTCTATTCCCAGGGCCTTATTTTTTGCTATTTCCTTGAAAGCAGCTTGAACTTCTTCCTTTATCACCATAGACTCTTGCTCATATGTTGTTTCATGAAATTCTTCTGTGTCTGCCAATTCCTTTCAATACAGTGACTCTGTATACTCTTTCCATCTTCTTTTAATACTTCCTGAATCATTTCATATTCTTCCTAAAACATCCTTGATTATAGCAACTCGAGGTTTGAATTTTTTCTTCAATTCCTTGAGCTTAAGATATGCAGAGCGAGTTCGGCCCTTTTGATTTTCTGACTCCAACTCTTTGCACATTTCATTGTAATATTTTACTTTGTCATCCGTGCTGCCTTTTGAAATTTTCTATTCAACTCTTTGATATCTTGAGTTCTTCCTTGTGCTTTGACTTCTCTGTGCTCCAATGCAATTTTCAGTGTCTCTTCTGACATCCACTTTGGTCTTCTCTTCCTCTTCTATCTTTTCAATGACCGTTTGCACTCTTCCTGGATGATACGCTTGATATCCTCCCACAACTTGTCTGGTCTTCGCTCATTAGTTTTCAAGGCCTCAAACCCGTTCCTGAAATGGTTCTGAAAATCTGGGGGGATAGACTCAAAGTCATATATTGGTTCCCGTGGACTTGGTTTAATTTTCCTCAGCTTCAGCTTGAACTGCTATACGAATAGTTGGTGGTCTGTTCCACAATCAGCTCCTGGCCTAGTTTTCAAAGCTGATATTGAGCTTCTCCAGTGGTTCATTCTGCAGATGTAAAAAATCTGATTCCTGTGCATACCATCAGGTGAAATCCATGTATATAACCTGCGTTTATGTCTCTTAAGAAACGTATTTGCAATGAATTAGTCAGTAATGGTGCAAAATTTGATCATCCTCTCTCCAGCTCCATTTCTGTCACGGAGTCCATGTTTTCCAACTACTGATTCTTCTTCTCTGTTCCCAACTTTTGCATTCCAGTCATCCACTCTTATCAGTGCATCTTGATTGCATGTTCGATTGATCTCCGACTGTAAAAGTGGGTAAAAATCTTCTATTTCCTCTCCCTTGGCTCTGGTTGTTGGTGCATATATCTGAATGATAGTGGTATTCACTGGCCTTCCTTGTATGTGTATGGATATTACCCTGTCACTCACAATATTGTACTTCAAGATGGATCTAGCAATGGTTTTCTTAACTATGAAAGCAACTCCATTTTTCCTCACCTTTTCATCTTCTGAGTAATATATCATATGATCATCTGACTCAAAATGGCACATGCCAGTCCATCTCATCTCACCAATACCTAGTATGTCAATATTTATGCATGCCATTTCTTCCTTAATAATATCTAATTTTCCTACATTCATAATTCTCACATTCCATGTCCCGATCACTAGTGTCTTCTTACAACTGTTCCTCTTCCTTTGCATTTCCATACCTGAAACTCAACCTCAGTTGCACTTTCTATATCTACATGTGTTCTGATGTACATAGGGTTTTTGGGGGCCTGCTATTTCAGAAGTAGATGGCCAATCCTTCTTCCTAGTCTGTCTTAATCTGAATGTTCAGATTTAGAGAAGTATCAGACGGACCAGCATTTTATAGAAAAGTGAAAGATATATCCCTTATTGTGGAGTTAACCATTCATATCAGTGTTGTCCCTGCCCTTGGCACACGTGTCTTTACTCACTTATTTTCCTGCTCCCCCATCTGCCAGGATACCCATCCACTTCTACCCACTCCCTTCAACATCCATCACCCATTGTCCTGCCTTTGAACTGATATCTTATATCGGAAGCTTCCTCTGCTTCTGTGATTCCAAATACGTCGGCTTCTGACAATTTCTTATGCTGTGACCAGGCTGGGTTTAGAAGGGGTCATTGTACTTGGGATATTATAGCTAATGTTAGGTGGATCTTGGCTGAAAGTAGGTGATACCAGAGGAATGTCTATCTGTGTTTCATTGACTTTACAAGGCGTTTGACTGTGTGGATCATAACAAACTGTGGCTGAAGAAGAACAGGAATCCCAGAACACTTGATTGTGCTAATGAGAAACCTATACTTGGACCAAGAGGCAGTCATCAGAACAGAGCAAGGAAACACTGCATGGTTCAAAATTGGGAAGGGTGTACGCCAGGGATGCATCCTGTCTCCATACATCTTCAACCTGTGTGCATTACAGATTATTTGGGAGGCTGGGCTCTATGAGGAGGAATGTGGGGTCAAGATTGGTGGAAGACCTATCAACAATCTGCGATATGTATATGACACAACCCTGCTTGCGGAAAGTGAGGAGGATCTGAAGCGCTTGCTGCAAAGGGTGAAAGACTGCAGCCTTCAGTACGGATTGAGGCTCAATATCAAGAAGACAAAGATTCTCACCGCTGGGCCAATTGGCAGCATCAGGATGGATGGTGAAGAGATTGAGATTGTTCACATCTTTAGTTTGCTTGGCTCCACAGTCAACACTTTTTGCACCAGTAGACAGGAAATTAAAAGATATATTGCGATGGGAAAGTCTGCTGTTAGGAACCTCTCCAAAGTACTGAAGAGCAATGGTATCTCTCTGGAGAGTAAGGTGCATCTGATACAGCCCATGGTCTTTGCAATCACTTGTTATGAATCGGAGAGCTGGAAAATGACCAAGGAGGATACAAGGAGAATTGATGCTTTTGAGCTGTAGTGCTGGAGAAGAGTATTGAGGGTACCATGGACTGCGAGGAAAACAAACAGATTTGTCCTGGAAAGGGTTAAACCGGGCGGCTCCTTGGAGGCAAGGATTCCGAGGCTCCATCTAACATACTTTAGACATGTATGGAGGGACCGGTCCTTGGAGAAGGACATCATGCTTGGTAGGGTGGAGGGACAATGCAGGAGGGGAGGCCCTGTATGAGGTGGATTGATTCAATGACTGGAGCTACTGGGATGGGTATCTCGGAGACAGTGCAATTGGCACAGGACAGAGCAGATTTTAGGGCTGTTGTACATTGGATCTCTATGAGTCGCAAGCTACTCAATGGTACATAACATCAACAACATGTCTATACTTCACCAGTAGATTATTTTGAATAATTGGTGATGTAGGTATATTATGGTAGAGGGGATATAAAGGATATGGTGCTGAATTTGGAATAAAAGAAAAGCATGCAAAGTATCTATTTCTTTGTATCATATAAAATCCATTTTTCAAGGTCCAGGGAATTTATTTTCTCATAAATATCTTGAGTTTACCTAGTAGTAACCTTTTAGGAGATACAAACATCATAAATGACATACGTGGGAGTAACTCCAATGTGTGCATAACTATAGCCTAAATCTACAATAGGAACAATTCTGTCTTAACTTGAAGTCTAAATGCACCAGTTTTTATTATATTATGCTGTATCTTCATGCTTATTTTGTTTTATCATTAGTGTTATATCCACTCAAAACATCTCTATTGTTCATTTACTCTGAAATCCTTACCTGAGCTTTTCTATCTAAAGTCCCAAAATTTAGTTCAATTCATAGTCTTCAGTATAGACTTAACGCTTTTCTATTATTTTTGTTTCAATTTTTGGCTGTCTTTAATAAATTTTCTTGACTAGCCATCTATATTAGATATCAGAATTATCCTGTTAGTAGAAATTGTCAAAGATTTAATCTTGGATTCACAAACAACAACACCCTTGATGACAATAGTCATTGGATCAGGAGATATATTACATTGGGCACAGGAGATATATTACATTGGGCACATCTGCTGTAAGAGACCTCTCTAAATTTCTGAAAAGCAAAGATATTGGCTTGAAGACAAAAGTGTATCTGTCTTTAGCTATGATCTTTTTATTCAGCTTGTATGCACTTGAGAGCCAGACAATGAATATTGATGACAGAAGAAAAATTGATGCCTTTGAGTTATGGTGTTGGAAAAGCATGCTGCTTGGGGAAAGTGCCACAGATAATTCTTGGGGAAGGTGCAGCCAGAGTGCTCCTTCAGGTCAAGAACGGCAAAATTTTTCTTACATACCTTGGACATGTTGCTTGGAGAAGCTATTTCTTGGAAAGAGATATATCATATTTGGAAATGTGGAGAGTCAGCAAAGGAGAGAAAGACCATAAACGTGACACTGTGACTGTATCTTTGGGCTCAAGTTTGTAGGAGATGATCAAGATGCCACAGAATAGGACAGGATTCAGATTGGTTTGTTTCTGGGGTCGCTGTGAGTTCTACTCCGCTCCATAGACCCTATTAACAATTTTGATTGACCTTTTGATCACCATCTAATTGAAAAACATTCTTTGAATTGCATTTTAAACTTTTCCTATGGATTTCTGAATGTGAATCCTTGGGATCAGCAAAGACCAGGGAGATCATTCTTCTTTCAATACTACCAAAGAATGTATCATTTCTTTGCTAGCAATTTTGTTCCTTATTAACTTGTATACATTAACACTTTGCCACAAATGACCCAAATGTGTTTCTAAGCAGTCATCAATTTTAAAAGTGTGCAGCAACTGTTAAAGGAATCATCTTGCTGTTATGTGCTGTCACGTTAGTTATGACTCAATAGTGATCCTATTAATAGTACCTCTGAACTCTGCCCTATCTTAAGCCAGTCTCACTGTCTTTGACACACCTGCCCTATTGCCTTAGTCACTATGTCAATCCATATCGTCCAGAGCATTCTTCTCTTGCTCTCTCTACCCTTCCAATATGATGTTTTTCTCCAAAGAATGGTCATTCTTATCAACATGCCCAAAGTTATGTGAGATAAAGTCTCACAATTCTCATTTCCAATGAGCAACTCTGCTTCAGGGTAGACACTCTCCAGGTTATACATGTTTATTCCCTTGGCAGTCCATGTTATGTTCAATACTCTTCTCCAACACCACAACTCAAAGTCATTGATTCTTCTTTTGGCGTGCTTATGCATTATCCAGCTTTCTGATGCATAGCAAGTAATTGTGAAGACCATGACCTGAATCAGGTGCACCTTAGTCTCTAGGCTGACAATGTTGCTCTTTAGCACTCTGGAAGGGTATTTGACATATGACATTCCTAAAGCAGCTCATCTTTTGATTTCATGACTGCTGGTGCCAATAATGTTGATTTTGGTTCTGAGCAAGCTGAAATTGTTAATAGCTTCACCATCTTTCATAATACTATCAATTGACCCAATGGTGAGAAACCATGAGAAAAATGTTTATTGTTGGTTGCTTTCAAATCAGTTCTGACCCATAGCAATTATAAATGCAACATACTGAAATGCTGCACTATCTTAAGTAATCTTCACAATTGTCATTATGGTTGCATCCAATTTTACACTCACTCACTCTGTAAATTCAGCTCATTGAGAGTCTGCTTCTTTTTCACTGGTGGCTTAACAAGTGAAAGCAGTAGATTAGATAATTTGGGTCCATTTTATGAAGGGAAATATAAATCATTTTTATTTTCAAAATTAATGAAAAGAAATATAACTAAAGCAAATATTCCACAGTTACTGGGATATAACCATTACATGTTGATGTATAGTTGTTGCTAAGTGCTATTGATATTAATGCCCTTGAATCTGGTCAAGAACAGATCTTGTCCTATCCTGCACCATCCTCATTATCTTTGCCATGTTTGAGTCCACTGTTACAGCCACTGTGTCAGCCCATTTTCTTGAGAGTGTTCCTCTCTTTGTTGAGGGCACTCTGCCTTTTTTTTTTCATAACGTCTTTTTTCCAAGGACTGTTTCCTCCTGAAAACATGCCCAAAGAAATGAGACGAAGTTTCACTATCCTTGCATCTAAGGAGCACTTTCTTGCATTTCCTCTAAGACAGATTTGTTTTATGGGGTACTCTACCAACAACACAATTCAATTTCTTTTCCAAATTATATCTTTGTTTTTTTTTATAAATTTTCAGAGATTCTTTACAGCATATCTGCCCAATACAATGCCATCTGTCTTGAATTCTGCTTTCATGGTCATATATTGTGGATCTAAGTGAAATACAATCCTTGAAAAGTCAACATTTTCTCCACTTGCCATGATGTTGCTTATTAATGTGAGCACTTTGGTTATATAAATCTTAGACAAATAAATTAATAATTTAATTTCAGCAGGTTAGCAGAGGCTGTAAATTGCATGATAAGAGATTGTTTATCTTTCTATCTCAGAGCAACTTGTGAATTTGAGCAGCCTATCTTTGTGTTGGAAGCGCAGATTCCTAGATAAATACATAACTCAAATCAAATCCATTGTCATTAAGTTCACTGAAACTTATAATAATCACCCACTGAATTTTCAAAGTTCTCAGTCTTTATAAAGGGAGACTGGCCATCTTTATCCTACAGCATGGCTATCAAATTCAAAGTACCAATATTTCACCTAGGAGCGAACACATGATACACTATCACCACAGATAAATTTACACAAATACATTTATTATATACAAATTGTGTCATCTGCATAGCACAGGTTGTTGATGATTCTTTCTCCAATCCTGATGCTTCATTCCTCCTCATACAGCCCAGCCTCCCAGATGATCTGCATATAGATTGAAAAGATATAAAGGCAGGATATATCCCTGGCATATACTCTTCCCAAGTTTGAACCATGCAGTGTTCCCTTGCTCTGTTCTGATGACTGCCTCCTGGTCCAAGTATAGGTTTCTCATTAGCATGATCAAGTGTTCTGGGATTCCCATTCTTGTCAGAGACAGCCACAGTTTGTTATGATCCACACAGTCAAACACCTTTGCATAGTCAATGAAACACAGATA
>NW_006399831.1:7931813-7951547 GCF_000299155.1 Elephantulus edwardii | reverse complement strand
CATTTAAAATAACTTCAAGTATTAGTGTCATAACTTCCATCAATACTCAACTCAACAGTACAGCAAACTGGCAGACAAGTGCTATTCGTGTGACCACCAGCTATAAAATAAACACATACACTATCACCAAACAAATAGCCAAGCTATAAGAAATAGAGAAAGAATATTTGGATAGTGCATTTACTAGTCAAGCAGAAAATTGGAGATGAAGTGCTCAGGTCAGAGTTTCTGCTTCCCTAAATGATGATCAAGGCTATAAGATATGAGCCAGGCCACAGGTAGTACCTCTTCCTGTCTAGGGTAGATTGAGGAATGGGATACCTAGCCTGAAGGTGAGTTTTTACTGGCCTTGAAGGAGTTAGGTTGGTCTGCCAAGCTGAGATGCTGTCTTTGTATATTCATGGACTGGGTTCAAGCATTGAATTTCAAAAATTCCAAGCTGAATTTAAAAGACATCAAAGAACTAGAATTTCATTGCTGATGCTAGATGGTTCTTAGCTGAAACCATGTAATATTAGAATAATGTGTACTTGTGGTTTATGGACTTTATAGAACCATTTGACTGTGTGGAACATGACCAATTATGGCCGACATTAAGAAGAATAGGAATCCTAGGACATTTAATTGTGTTTGTGAAAAACCTATACATAGACCAAGAAGCATGGTTTCAAATCAGAAAAGCTATCCATGTACTGTGGTTGTATCTTTTGTCAATACCTGTTCAATCTATTTGCTGACCAAATAATTTGAGAAACTGGCACTTATAGAAGTATGTGGCATCAGGTCTGGACAAAGACTCAACAACAACCTGTTTTATGCAGATGATACAGCCTTGTTTGCTTTAAGTGTCAAAGACTTGAAACACTTGCTGCGGAAGATCTAGAACTACAGTCTTCAATATGGATTATGGCTCAACATCAAGAAAAGAAAAATCTCACTGGATTGAAGTTGTTAATGATTGAATTTCATTTGGGTCCACACAGTCAATACTCATGGTAACAGCAGTCAATAAATCAAAAATCATGTTGCCTTGGACAAATTTACTGTCAAGGACCTCTCCAAAGTGCTTAAAATCAAGTCATGCCAGTTTAAAGACTAAAATGTGTCTGACCCAAGCCAAAGTCTTTTCCATTAGTCCCTGTACATCTGAAATTTGGACAATGAATAAAGAAGATAAGAAGAATCAATGTCTTTGAATTGTAATGTTAGAGAAGAGTAATGAATATTTTCTGGACGGTAAAAAGAACAAACAAGCCTATCTTGGAGGTGCTCCTTAGAATGATGACATTTCCTCTCCCATTCTTTGTGCATGTTGTTAGTAGGGACTGCTCCTTGAAAAAAGACATCATGTTGAGAATGGTGAAGGGTTAGAAGAGAGAGCAATTCTCAACAATATATAATGATAAAATGACTATAAAAGTTGTCTTGATAAAATCAGAGATACAATGACACAAGAAAGCAAGATTCTTATCTGTTGTTCATAATTTTTATGTTATACTGTATGGTTCAAAGTCAGGGAAGGAGTGGAACAGGGATGTATCCTATCTTCTTACCTTATTAATCTATGTGTGCAACAGCTCACCGGGGAGGCTGGTCTTTATGAGGAAGAATATGGCATCAAAATTGGAGGAAGGCATCAACAATTTGAGTTATGCAGATGATACAATCTTTCCTGCTGAAACTGAGGACAACCTAAAGCATCTGATGCAGAAAATCAAGGACTATATACAGTCTTCAATATGGTTTGAAGCTTAACTTGAAGAAAATAAAGATTCTCCCCACTGGTCCAATTGGCAGTACCAAGATAAATTGAAAATACACAGATTGCTAACAATTTCGGCTTGCTTGGATCCACAATCAACACTCTTGGGACCAATAGCCAGGAACTCAAAAGAAAATTTGGATTAGGAAAGTCTGCTGTCAGCGACCTCTCCAGAGTGCTGAAGTGCAAAGATGTCAGTCTACAGAGTAAGATGTGACCAGGTCATGTGACTTGATGGTACCTAACAACAACAACAAATTATCTTGTATTATATTATACCATATTGTATTAACTTCTATTAATGTATATGGTGCTCTAATGGCTCTGTCGCAAGAAGCTGTGTTGTAATCCCAAAGGCACATGGTTTGAGACCACCAGCTGCTCTGTTGGAGAAGGATGGGAAGTCTGCTCCTGTGTGATAAACTGTCTCTGAAAACCTACTGGAGGGTTGGCCATAGGTTTGTTCTGACTCTATGGTACACAGTGTGTAAGGCAGAAAGCATTGCTGCTGAGTTGAAACTAGATCATAATTGACATCCTAGAGTTTGTTTTTTGTTGTTGTTGCTGTAAAATCATATATGGGGATAGAAGGAGGTAAGCGTTGGGAGCAGATGAGTGAGGATGGTGAGGGATAAAATTACAGGGCTGTACAATTTGATGGGTGGAGGGAGTTGGCAAAGGAAATTAGAAAGATCCAGTGGGAACCAGAAAAGACAGGGGAATGATGAGAATAGTCCAATGGTGATTAATTTTTTTTTAACAAAGAAATTGTCTTGTTCACTTGTGGGTTTCTCATTTGGGAATGAGGCACAGACTCTCTGGCTTCTTCATGCTGAACAAGGGTGTTAAAGTGAAAGGGGAAAGGGAGCCTTTAACATGTTACTGGTGGTCCTGGGTTGAAGCTGCATGCCTTCTTGTTCAGTTAGAAGATATTTTCCTGACATTTTCTGCCCTCTGGACTGCAAAATGTTTGCCAGGGTAAGTCCACTGGGGAAGGCTGGCTGAACCTTGAGGTTCCATCCTTCTTCACTTCCTTAGCTGGGAGTTATATTCCCCTTTCATCTCTGGAACTGGGCTCAGGGTTCAGGTCTGGAGCAAGACTTGGTGTTAAGGTTACCTATAGGAAAGGGAGCAAACCTAGAGAGAACAATCTTGTGAGTTACAAAGAGAAAGGCTTTGCAGGTGTTTCTTACAGATGCACCGGGGAAAGAGGCAATGGAAAGTGCCTTAGATAAAATTTCTCATATAAACTAGGTGGCTCTCCCCAGTGACCTTATGGCTCTCCCTAGGGGCTGGGTGGCTCTTCCTGGGTCCAGGAGTCACTTTCTGGGGGCTGGATGGCACACCCTGGGGGCTGGGAGGCACACTCTCCCAAAGCCCCACCCCAGGTCTGGACCTGTGGCCCACTGAAGACCATGGCCAAGGACAGTATGCCTGGTCCCAGCGCAGCCACCATCATCCCTCTCCCCTCCTTTCACCAAGTGGTCTGACTGCAACTCGAAGCAGGCATTATTACTACTCTCCCCCTCTACAAATGTAGAAGGGGCTTTGAAAGTGTTGAACAGACCCACCCTAGGTTGGAACAGTTCTTGGCAGCAGTAGTCAAGAAATCAAAAGATATGGCACATTGAAGAGATCTTCTGTTCAGGATTTGTTATTGTTAATTGTCGTCAAGTTATAGATAGCTGATAGCAACCCTATGAATGAAAGACCTAAATACTTGAATAACTTTCATCATTTCTCTAAGTTCATAGAATTTCTGAAGGCAAGCTATTTTGGAAGTGGATGTCACTCCTGTTTCCAAGCTTGTTTTAATCTGGGAGCCCCCCCAAACACTGTCTACCACAGGTAACCATTATCACATTTCTGCATAGCCAATTGACAGAGCAGTGATATACCACTTAGAAGAGTGTTTGACCAAAAACAAAACCAAGCCTGAGGGCCACAGATTAAAATTGCCGACCTTTGGTTTGGCAGCATAACTTTCTATCCGCTAGGCCCACAGAGCTCTTTCTATGGCTCACAGCAATTCTGTGAACAACAGATGTAGTCCTGGCCCTGTCCTATGCCATCCCCACAATCTGAGGTACACTTGAGTCCATTGCTACAGTCATCATATCAATCCATCATGTTGAGGATCTTTTTTTCTTCTCTGACCTATTCAAGGAAATCTTTACTGACAGTGAGATGTTTTCCTGTATCTAGTCCTTCACTCCCCCGTGGTTCCATGGTACAGCTGCCACTACTACCACCACCACCACTGTTCCCCCTCCTGTGCTGCTGCCAGCCTTGCATGGCACTGGCCACAGGGCCTGGCGCCTGCTGCCTGGTCCAGGCTAGGGGACCCATGTCCTCCAGTCATGGCAGCTCAGCAGGACTGCGGCAGTGTGGGCCACAGCAGGTAGCAGGCAGAAGTGGGACTCACCCATGTGTTTTAGAGAATCTTTGTTCTCTTAATGTTGAGCTTCAATCCATACTGAAGACCAGTAGTCAACTGTTGGACTATTTAGGTATATATAAAATGAACTGTGGGCTGAGGCCATGACAGCCTATTTCATTGTGGCTTGCTGTGCCTCCAACTCCTCTCACCCCTCATCTCCCACCACCACCATCTGGGTTCCAAGAATTTCTTTTAGAATATGCCCACCACCAGTCCCATGTGAGGGGATGCCTGGGCTTCAGCCCCACGGGGCTGCAGCAGCGTGAGCTCAGCAGTGGGGAGCTGGCAGCCGTGGGACTCACCCATTCTTTTTTTCAAATTTTTGTCCTCCTGATGTTGAGCCTAAATATAGAAGACCAGTAATCAACTGTTTAATTGTTCAGTTGTAGTTAAACTGTGGGCTATTGAGGGGTGGTCAATTTCTATGTGGTTTGCTGCACTTGCAGCTCCTTACGCTGCTTATTCTGCTGCCACCATCTTGGTTCCGTGTCAAGCACACTCTTGAGTTTTTGAGACTGTAATTCACATGAGATATGAATGTCCATATTGCTCCATGCATTGGAACTACTAGAGAGGCATAGCCTTTGGGTTAAAAGCGCACCTCTCTTGCAACTAAGCTACGAGAGCCTTTTCAACTCTGCTGGCATAATCCTTGTTGATTTTTGCTGCTACCCCAATAACAGCCTCTACCTTGTGCTTGGAATCCATCACTGGCTCCTCAGGAGAAAGATGAGCAGTCTCCTTCTGTGCAAATTACGGACTCCAACGTCCTGTTGAAGGATTAGTTAGGAGTCAGTTCTGACTCAACAACAATGAGAAGGAAGAAAAGTTTTCTTCCTATCATTTGCTACTTGATATTCTGTATTTTTAAAATTTTGTTTATTATTTCTTTTTCTTGCTCCACAAAAATGTAATTTTCTGAAAGAAGAATGTTTTCTATATTTTCTGCTTGTGTATTCATAGCTTGTTGGTAGTCAATAAACAATTAAAATAATGAAATGCATTCTTAGTGAAAAATTTATTTTAAGTATCTATACCAGAAAAAAACACCTATTTTTTGTTAAGAATTTTTATTTTTAATAAAATTGTATAAAAGTAATTTTCATAGATTTTGTAGCAGATTTTGTGATTCAGTTTTATACATATTGTTATTTTGGGATGCTTTTCATTCCAGGTTTGGGCTTTAAAGAGCCTTTGGGACATATAGATTTTTATCCTAATGGAGGGAGAAAACAACCTGGCTGTCCTAAGTCAATTTTTTCAGGTATTTCATTCATTCTTTAAATAAATAAATTACAGATGATTCAAAATGCAAAAAGAAAACTCATGTTTTGTGTTTTTAATTTTGGGCAATAATTTGGTCTTCTTTTGCTCATGAGTAAATTGTTCATGATTCAGAAAACTTACTGGTAACTAATGGTAAGATTTGAGCCCAACTATTCATAATGTTCATACATTTTTTATATCTCTTTAGAGGAGAACTAGTCCATTGTAGTTTTAAACAATAATTTTAAACATTTAGAGAAGTTACTGAAGTATGGAAAAGTACAAGTTTGACCTTAAGATTTAACCTTAAGTTTTCTATTATTCAGGGTAACAGCCCTAGCAAGCAATTCTGGAAGGAAGGCTGTTTGGATCCACCAGGGAAGAAATCCTCCTATAAAGATTTACAGTCTGGGAAACCGAATTGAGGGTTATTGGGAACTGAATGAACTTGATGACAAAAGAAACAATACTAGCAACAAATTCTCATTCCAATATATCAGTATTGATTGACTTCTGAATTATAAACTCTTGACACTTGGTTAACTTGAACATGTAGACATTTGAGCAATTGTTTCAAGTGTAATTTTGCTCATTTTAGAAATAGAACTGATCCAACTGTTGTCAGTGGTTGATTCTGAATCATAGCTACTCTCCTTTGAGTTTCTGAGACCTTAATAAAGCTTTATGCATTACAGGGTATGCTACCAGAGTTTTAGAACTCCAGCACAAAATATTCATAGGGCCACAGAGACAACTGGTAAAGTAACACATGGCAAAAGCCTCCCATTACTAATAAAGTTTTGTCAATGAAATGAGTTTATGGGCTGTTAAGAAGAACAGGAAATGGGATAATGTTTTGATATCATCAGGTTTCTTTGACATCTCTGTCATAGGTTAAAATGCGATGCATATGGAGACAAAATTGAGATATGTGTGTACTAGTTGTTAAGTGTGAAAAAAGAAGACAAGCCCACTGTTATCAAGTAGATTCCAGCCCATGACAATCCTCCATCAATTTTCCTACTCTGTAATCTTTACTGGAGAATACTGCCCATCTTTCCACTCCCATAATGATTGGTGGATTTGAACCACCAAACTTTTGGTTAGCAGACCAGCCCTTAACCTACTTTGCTACCAGGGTTCTTAATTGTTAATTATATTATTACTGTATTGGTGTTAGTCATTAAATTAATGAAATAAAACATCTTTCCTGCAGATTTTTTTATTTTGAAAAATTGTTTATAAGTTTAATGTAAAAGAAATGCTAAATTTCAGCTTTTTGAAGTATGTTCCCTGAGACAAAACTGTGTATTATAGTCAGCGCTTAGCTATTCCTAAAGCACACAGAATTTGTAAAAGGCTCATATTTAAATTTTTGGTAATTTTATTTTCTTTCTTGATGTTTTTGCTAATTTTTTTTAACTTGGCTTAATCATCTATAGTTATTTTGCTTGATTTTAATGTCATAGGGATTGAATTTTTTAAATGTGACCATCAGAGAGCAGTTTACTTGTTCATGGCATCTTTGGAAACACAATGCAATTTCATTTCGGTTCCTTGTCCTTCATACAAAAAATACAAGACTGGGTTATGTGTGAACTGTGATGACTTTAAGAAACTGTCTTGCCCTAGACTAGGTAAGACACTGTTATAATTACTTTAATTCTTGTGCAAATGACGACTGTAACTACCTTGTATTTTCTACTGAAATCTAAACTATGCTATTATATTGTAAAAAATGTTGATTGTTTTGGGAATATTTATAGAGATGTGGAATAACCAGAGGAAAGAATTCATTTTCTTCTAAGTATTTTTATGATTTTTTTCTGGATTGAAAACTGGATTGATCAACTGTTTTCCAGTATTCTAGAAAATAGATGGCATCTGGTGACCCCACAATTATCACTCTCTTGCTAAAAGGATAGTACTTTCCTCTATATATAGTTTCACTTAAAAACGGGAGACCTGTGCTTCTTCAGCAGTTACTTATTTCCCTTTTTATATACTTTTTTATTAATTTTAATTAAAGTTTGCAGAGACTTTGTTTTCCATTCATTCATTATTGGACTCTTCTCCCTGCCCAACCTTCCCTCCCCTACCCCCCGCCTCAATTTGCTCTTCTCTTTTATTTCTATTTTCTAATGAGAAGTCTGAGGAGCAAGTGAAGAAGTGAAAATAATAATTAAATACCTATTAAATTGTTAGCAGCAAGTAGATAAAAATTAGATATTGTCCCCAGTCTTAAAGTCTTAAATCAATAATTTGTGGTAACATCAATTAAGTACTGCAATTTCTTATAAATGAAGCCTACTTTAGGAAAACTATAAAGAAAAAATATGTAAATGAAAGGATCCTGGAAAGGATCTCCGAGGATGTTTGTTCAGAATTATCCAAAAGACTACCAGATTCAAACATTCTGTGAGCATGTTAACATCTGGTCACTATCAAAAAAGAATCTGCCAGAAGTGTTTCTAAAACCACAGGGGCTGGAGGCTGTGGGCAGTAGTTCGAAAGGCTGAATTTAGCCATATGCTTCCAGTTTTCCTCAGCAGAGTTTTTATGCTAATATATATGGAGATTCTCCAGGACAGGCATATATTTTGCAGATTTAGCTAGCCTATTTTTGTCACAGAACTTTTGTGTTCATTAAACATTCTGTGGAACTGAATTTCTTAAGAACTCATTTTTTGGGAGTTGCTTTTCTGGTCCCATCACTTTTCTGTATAAGAGAGAAAATAATAGTATTGTCAATCATTGTATGGGTTTCTTAAGTACACAAAAACCTTTACATTCCTAAATTTATAATTAGATTAAATGTAATTTTATATTAAATAATTTCATAAAACTCTAATTCATTATCATCAAGCCAGAACTGACTCATAGCTGGAAATCCATGGGGTTTCTGAAGGTGTAAATCACATGGCCCATCTTACTTTCATTAAGCCACTGGTCGAATCAAATCACCAGAGAGGACTGTGAAATATACAGTGCATACATATTTGATCAGAAGTACATAAAAGGATCCATAGGTGCTGCTTACATAAAGACTACAACCCAGAAAAAGCATATAGGGCATTTCTTGTCTGTCACCTAGGGTTGCTATAAGTTCAAATTGAGTCAATGGCATCTAATAATAACACACTATATATATTTCATATGCACTATATACACATACATATATATGTAAGCATCTACATATGGAAGAATTAAGAGTTGCACTCCTGAAACCAAATTGTTTATGTAGTTTTATCTAATAATTTTACTCTGATAAATTTATAAAAAAAGTGCCAGGAACAATTCTGAACTCAATGTGTAATAATAAAAACAGCTACAAATGGATTGAATCTATGTGAAATATGATAAATACAGATGGGGTTTTTCAGAGATTACTATAAATTTATGTATTTTTAATTTAAACTTGTTATTTCAATTAAAATAAATTGATCTATATTACTTTTATGTATTTGTTAAACTTTTTAAAAAATAATCCATGAGTAGTTATAACCACTACTGTGCATTGATCCATTAGTTTCTTTAGTGTTTTGAAATAGTTATATGGTATTTGATGGAAAGTCATGTTTCTTTGTTCTGTTTCTCAACCCTCAGGTTATCATGCTGATCGGTGGAAAGATATATTAAAAGAAAGAATGAAAAGACAATCTCGTAGGACCACTGTGTTTCTGGATACTGCTGACACAAATCCATTCTGCAGTAAGTTTCTAACATGTTTAACAAATATTAGTGTTATGTACTCATTTACATTTCACTCAAAGTGCTTTTCTCTACTATTAAAATGCAACCATGAATTTTCAAGAAAGTTTAAAATGGGTTAGATCCAGTTGGACAAATTCAAAGAAGACTCTAGTATAATTTTCCCCAACACTATTAAAGTCTTTTTAACCCTCACCCTCACATGTGTATAATTATTATTCCTACTGCTGGATTATTTCAATACGTATTCTTTTACAGAGCCTAATTATTCCATCTACACTCTTCATAACATTTAGGAACTGAAACTAAGCTACATAAATTTTTTTTAAAAGTGAGTTAAATAATGAGATAAAGGAGGTAATTTTGAGAAAAAGAATTACAGAACTTTAGTAAATGAAAGGATATTAAAGTAAGTAAAATTATTATCACTAGTGTTTGAGGAAACATAAATGGTCCACATACAAAATTAAACTTTATTACATGAAAAATCTTACATGAGAGCACAACTTTGATTCCTGAAGCAAAAATATTTATAATAGGCTCATATTTTAAAATCTTTTTGTGAGGTCATTTAGAAAATCTTACAACTATGTATTTTAAAGGGAATACTAGTGACATATTATGGTAAAGAGGTATTTTGTCAAGTCAAAGGCATGTGTGCGGTTCAAATGTGCAAACTGCTCCATGGGATAAAGTTGGGAAATCACTTCATTTGCAACATATAGCCTCTGAAGAGCCATTGGAGTTTCATTTAAGAGTCAGTTGTGACTTAATGACTCATAATAACAATTATGTATTTTACGGTCTTGTAGTTCTTAAGTATTTAATATGTACTATCATACCTACTTGGGACCATCTGGGTTTTTCAATTGTAATGTTTTGCTCAGCTAATTTTAGATGCACTTTCTGTTGTAAGAAAAAAATACAGAAAAAATGATAAGCATATTTTGACTAAGTTCCTGTAATAGTAACACTGCCACCCAATAGTATAATAGTATGTTATTAGTATCAGCAAATTGACATTAAAACAACCCAACCATCTCTTCAGATTTCTCTACATATTTGTGCATACTTACGTGCATTTATTTTTATACTTAAATCACATGTGTAATCTGTTTTACCACAATGAAGATACTAAATGTTTTAGCTCCAAAAAATCTATGTGTTGGAATTTTAAAATACTTGTTATGACTCCTGAGAAGTCGTGGCAGAGGATCAGGCATTGACGTCCTAATTTAAAGTTCATCAATTAGTATCCACTAGCTACTCTGCATGAGAGATGAGGAAATGAGCTCTGTAAACACTTACAGCCTTGGAAATGTCATGAACCAGTTATTCATATTTGGGGTCACTATGAATCTGAACTGAATTGAAGGTAACGGGTAGCTCACTCATTTCCTCTTTCTTTACTCCTGACATTTACTGTGCTCTTTTCCTAGAAATATCTCATTTTAAAAATAGCTATCTGTGGAAGGGAATTATGCAACTTTTGTGAATTAGATTAATTCATGCAATTACTTTTCACACAAATTTCTGAAGTCCCATTCTTTTTAGTGTTGATTGGTATTCCATAATAAGGGTAACTTTTGTCTGTTTAATCATTCACACTGAAGGAAATGAAGACTCTAGTTTTTGAAAATTGACAATGAAACTGCAGTGGATGTTTGTGTGAGCATAAGTTTTCATTTTTCCGGGGGTTTTATGTAAGCATAAGTTTTCATTTCTCTGAGATAAATTTACAGGAGCACAATGTAGTAATTGCATAGTTATCTAAGAAAACAACAAATAAAATATTTTTCAGGGACTATATCCTTCTACTTTCATCCAGAGAAGTATGATAGATTTAGTTTCTATTACCTTGCCAATATTTGATATTGTATTTATTTTTAATTGTATTAGTTCTAGTAGGAGAATGAAACAACAACAAAAACCCCCACAAATCAATGACTATAGAGTCAATTCCAACTCATAATGATCCCAAAATGTATCAGACTAGAGATGGCCTTCATAGGATTTTAAATGGATGATTGAAAGTAGATTTCTAGATTCTCAAGGCAATTGTTCTATTATTACATTTTCTATTAGTGCCACAATATTCATCCCCCAAAAAACTACTGACTTGAAACAATTTAAATTATTATTTTGAACATATATGAGTCAGAGTTCTGATATGGATCTCACTGGTCCAATAATCAAGACTTTCTGAAGCCTATAACGGAAAACCTATGCCATTCTTTTTCAGCTTCTAGAGGCCGTTACATCTTGGCTTGCAGCCAGGTTATCCTTTTCCATCCGTTTCTTTTTGTGAAAAGGGAAATGTGTTTACAGCTAAGTGGTTTTATCAACCTGCTTCTTGCCTATCCATTGTAGAATTTTTGTGCATCTGGCACCCTTATTTTATTTTCTATTTTCTCTGTCAGTTTAAGCTGACAGTGTTCGTGGTGGTATAACATTCAAGAACCTTGTGGATTTCCAAATACATTATGGAACTTATTTCATTAGAGAAGAAGTTCCTACAATTTATTACATAAAACTTTATTGTCTATTGTTATTACATACAGCCGGGTTGGAACTGACTCATAACTAACCCTGCAGCAGATTTTCAGAGACAGTTGATCACATGGGAAGAGATTGCCCATCTTTCTCCAGCACAGCAGCTGGTGGATTTGAATCTCATACTTTTAGGTCAGCAGTGCAATTCCTTATCACTGAATAACCAGAATCCCTGATAAATATCTCCTTTAATATGTGACAATGGTAAATTGCTTTATGTATATTTTAGTAATTATAATACTTTATAATTTTTCTTATTTTTAAGCATTTACTTAATACTTTTAATACACTGTGTTTGAATATAAGTTGTTTATGTTGCTGCTAGGTGCCAAGTTGAGTTTGATTAATAGTGACCTTATGAGCAACAGATTCAAACTCTGTCCAATCCTGTAACATCATCATCATCTCTGCCATATTTGAGCCCACTGCTTCAGTCACAATGTCAAACCATCTTGTTAAGGGTCTTCATCTCTTTGGCTGAACTTCCCACCCACTTTTCCAAGCATAATATCCCTTTCTAGGAACAGCTTCTCCTAGCAACATGCCCAAATTATGTGAGACAAAATTTTCCCATCCTTGTCTTCAAAGATCACCGTGTTGTTGTTGTTGTTGTTATGTGCCGTTGAGTCGTGACTCAAAGTGACCCTATGTACAACAGCCCTAAACTCTGCTATATCCTGTGCCAATTGCAATGCCTCTGACATACCCATCCCGATTACCCCAGTCACTGAATCAATCGACCTCATAAAGGGACTTCCCCTTTTGCATCATCCCTCCACCCTCCCAAGGATGATATCCATATCCAAGGACCTGTCTCTCCTTACAACCTGTCCAAAGTATGTCAGAAGAAACCCTAGAATCCTTGGCTCCAGGGAGCAGCCTGGTTTAACCCTCTCCAGGATGAATCTGTTTGTTTTCTTAGCAGTCCATGGTACATTCAATACTCTTCTCCAGCACCACAGCTCAAAGGCATCAATTCTCCTTCTAGCGTTCCTAGTCATTGTCCAACTCTCTGATGCATAACAAGTGATTGCAAAGACCGTAGCCTGTATCAGACGCACCTTAGTATCCAGAGTGACACCGTTTATCTTCAGTACCTTGGAGAGGTCCCTAACAGCAGACTTTCCCATGGCAATACTTTTTTTTTCTTTTCATTTCCTGGCTGCTGGTGCCAAGAGTGTTGACCATGGAGCCAAGCAAATTAAAGTTGTTAACAATCTCAATCTCTTCACCATCTATCCTGATTCTGCCAATTGGTCCAGTGGTGAGAATCTTTGTCTTCTTGACATTGAGCCTCAATCCATACTGAAGGCTGCAGTCCTTGACCCTTTGCAGCAAGCACTTCAGGTTCTCCTCAGTTTCATCAAGCAGGGTTGTGTCATTTGCATAACACAGACTGTCAACAGATCTTCCACCAATCCTGCTGCCATACTTCTCATACAGCCCAGCCTCTCGGATAATCTGTTCTGTATACAAGTTGAAAAGGTATGGAGATAGGACACATCCCTAGCGTACACCCTTCCCAATTTGGAACCATGCAGTGCTTCCTTGCTCTATTCTGATGACTGCCTCTTGGTCCAAGTAAAGGTTTCACATTAGCACGTTCAAATGTTCTGGGATTCCCATTCTTCTCAGAGTCAGCCATAGTTTGTTATGATCCACACAGTCAAATGCCTTTGCATAGTCAATGAAACACATATAGACATTCCTCTGGTATTCTCTGCTTTCAGCTAAGATCCATCTAACATCATCTCCAATATCCCTAGTACCACGACCCCTTCGAAACCCAGCCTGGACTTCTGGCAGTTCTCTGCTGATGTGCTGTTCCAGTTGTTTTCGGATAATCTTCAGTAGAATCTTGCTTGCATGTGTAGTCAGTGAGATTGTTCTATAGTTTCCTCCCTCTGTTGAATCACCTTTCTTTGGAATGGGAACAAATATCGATCTCTTCCAGTCAGTTGGCCAAGTGGTTGTTCTCCAGATTTCTTGACACAACTTGGTGAGCACACCCAGGGCAGCATCTGTTAGCTGAAATATGTCAATTGGTATACCATCTATTCCTGGGGCCTTATTTTTTGCTATTTCCTTCAAAGCAGCTTGAACTTCTTCCTTCATCACCATAGGCTCTTGCTCATATGTTATTTCTTTAAATTCCCATTCTTTCAGAGCCACTTGAACGTCTTCATCACCACTGGCTCTTGCTCATATGTTGTTTCATAAAAATCTTCTGTGTCCGCCAATTCCTTTTGGTATGATGATTCTATATAATCTTTTCATGTTCCTTTAATGCTTCCTAAATAATTTAATATTCTGCTAAAAGCATCCTTAAGTTTTTCAAGTCGAGGATTGAATTTGTTTTTCAGCTCCTTCAACTTAAGATATGCCAAGAGTGTTCGACCTCTTTGATTTTCTGACTTCAGCTCTTTGCACATTTCATTATAGTACTTTACTTTGTCTTCCCGTGCTGCCCTTTGAAATCTTCTGTTCAGTTCCTTAATTTCTTGATTTCTTCCCTTTGGCTTTGGCTTCTTGGTGCTCTAGTGCAATATTCAGAGTTGCTTCTGACATCCATCTTGGTCTTTTCTTCCTCTTCTCTCTTTGTAATGACTTTTGTGTTCTTCCTGGATAATATTCTTTATATCCTCACACAGCTCATCTGGTCTTCACTCATTAGTATTCAAGGCTTCAAACCTCTTCTGAGATGGTTTTGAAATTCAGGTGGGATAGACTCAAGGTCAAATTTTAGTTCCTGTGGATTTGATTTAATTTTCCTTAGTGTCAGTTTGAACTTGCATATGAGTAGTTGGTGGTCTGTTCCACCATCAGCTCCTGGCCTAGTTTTTACAGCTGATACTGAGCTTCTCCAGCAATTCTTTCCACAGATGTAATCGATCTGATTCCTATACATACCATCAGGTGAAATCTATGTGTATAGACTGCACTTATATTTCTTATAAAATATTTGTAATGAATAAGTTGTTGATTGTACGAAATTTTATCATTCTGTCTCCAGCTTCATTTCTGGAACAGCACATCAACAGCAAACTGCCTGAAGTGCAGCCTGAGTTTAGAAGAGGCTGTAGTACTAGAGATATTATAGCTAATGTTAGATGGACCTTGACAGAAAGTAGAGAATACTAAAGGAATATCTATCTGTGTTTCATGGACTATGCAAAAGCATTTGACTGTGTTGATCACAACAAACTGTGGCTGACTCTGAGAAGAATGAGAATCAAAGAATACTTGATTGTGCTTATGCGAAACCTATACTTGAACCAGGAGGTAGCAGTCAGAATAGAACAAGGAAACACTGCTTGCTTGAAAATTGGAAAGGGTGTATGCCAGTAACGTGTCTTATCTCCAGACCTTTTCAATCTATATGTGGAACAGATTATTCATGAGGCTGAGTTCAATAAATAGAAATGTGGCATCAGAATTGGAGGTAGATGCATCAACAATCTGTGTTATGCAGATGACACAACCCTGCTTTCTGAAACTGAGGAGGACTTGAAACACTTGCTGAAGAAGGCCAAGGACTATAGCCTTCCGTATGGATTGAAGCTCAACATCAAGAAAACAAAGATTCTCACCACTGGACCAATTGGCAGCATCATGATAGATTAGAAAAGAGATTGAGATTATGAACAGCTTTAGTTTGCTTGGCTCCACAATTAACCGTCTTGGTACCAGCAGCCAGGAAACGAAAAGACAAGTTGCACTGGGAAAGTCTACCTTTCCAAAGTACCAAAGAGCAACTATGTCAGTCTGAAGATTAAAGTGTGCCTGATCCAGGTCATAGTCTTTGCAGTTACTTGCTATGCATCAGAAAGCTGAACAATGACTAGTGATATTAAAAGGAGAACTGATGCTTTTGAGCTGTGATACTAGAGTATTGAATATACCATGGACTACTAGAAGAACAAACAGGTTTGTCCTAGAAAGGGTAATATTAGGCTGCTTCTTGGAAACAAGGATTCTGAAGCTTCATCTGATATATTTTGGACATGTTGCAAGGTGGGACCAATCCTTAGAGAGAAATGTCATGCTTGGGAAAGTGGAGGGACAGCGCAGGAGTGGAAGACCCTTGATGAAATGAATTGATTCAGTGACTGGAGTAATAGGGGTAGGTGTGTGAGAGACAATAAGATTGGCACAGGAGCAGGTTTTAATGCCATTGTACATAGAGTTATTATGCATCACAGGTGATTCAACATCACATAACAACAACAACAACAACAACTGACAGACAACTTGTACAATGTAATGTAGCCCCTGATCTCCTGATTACTGATACCAAGGGTGTTTCTTATGGATGTTAGTATGATAGAATAGTTGACAAATTTAATCTATCCTCCCTCTATCATGATGTTGTTTATAGGTCTTGTGAGGATTTTGGTCTTTCAGTGATGAGGGCGTTGAGATACAATCCGAACTGAAAGCTGTAGTTTCTCAACTTCTGCAGAATTTCAAGTCCTCCTCAATTTCAGCAAGCAAAGCTGTGTCACCTTCATAATGCAGGTTGTTGATGAGTCTTCCTCCACTCCTCATTTCACGCTCTTCATAATGTCCAGCTTCTTGAATGAATTGCTCAGCGTACAGATTGAGCATATATGAAGAAAGGGTGAAACCCTAACACACACCTTTTTGGATTTTAAACCTTGCTCTGTTTGGACAATAGCATATTGTTCTAAGTATAAATTTCTTCAGAGCATAGCTTAGTTTTCTGTGTTTTCCCATCTTAATGGTAGCCATTGTTTGTTTTGATCCATATAGTCAAATGCCTTTCCATAGTCAATAAAGCACATATCAACATTCTTCTGGTATTCTCTGCTTTAAGCCAGGATCTATCTGACATCAGCAGTAATATCCCTGGTGTCACAGCCTTTCCTAAGCCCTGTTTTAATGTCTGTAAATTATCTCTAAATGTACAGTTCTATTAGTTCTTACTATGATCTCCAGCAATATTTTGCTTACATGTGATATTAATCATACTTAGCCTTTATTCTTCCGACATCTTTTTTTTTTGTGGTGGTGGTTAGTTTGTTGTGTTGATTTGTTCTAATATTGTTGTTACGTGTCATCATGTTGTAACTAACTCATAACTGACCCTCTAGGAAGAATTCAGAGGCTATAAATCTTATGAGAGGAGATTCCTCGTCTTTGCCCCATGAAGCAGCTGATGAATTTGAACCATATGCCTTTAGATTGTCAGAGTAACTCCCTCCCCTTCAACCTCTATTTGTGATGGGAACTCTAGTAGAAGCCAATTCCATCATATGTGAAGTTGTGACAATGCCAGAAACCATATGAGTAATTCTGAATTCTGACTTTTTAAAGGGAGGTAGAAGGAACAAATTATTTTTTCTAGCCTTGAGCGGTAACATTGAAGGAAGAGGTGCCTCTTTACAGTTCTTATGTAAATAATTATTTTATTAACTCCTGAGAAAGTCTAATTTAGAATTATCTATCTATCTAATCTGTCTATAGCTCTATCTATCTATCTATCTATCTATCTATCTATCTATCTATCTATCTTTCTATCTCTATCTATCTATCATCAACAATCAACAGTCTTGGAATCAGCAGCCAAGAAATTAAAAGAAGAATTGGGAAAATTTGCTGTCAGAAGTCTCTCCAAAGTACTGAAGAGAAATTATGTCAGTCTGGAGACTAAAGTGCACATAGTTCAGGACATGGTCTTTGCAATTACTTTCTATTCATCAGAAAGCTGGACAGTGACTGAGATGATAGAAGAAGAAATGATGCCTTTGAGCTATGGTGTTGGAGAAAAGTATTGAGTATACCATGGACTGCTGGGAAAGCAAACAGGGTTTGTCCTACAGAGGGTGAAACCAGGCTGCTCCTTGGAGATAAGGATTCTAAAACTTCATCTGACATAATTGAACTTGCAAAGTGGGACCAATCCTAGGAGAGGGACATCATGCTTGGGAGGGTGGAGTGACAGCCAGAAGTAGAAGACCTTTGATGAGATGGATTGATTCAGTGACTAACAATAAAACCTTATAGAGATAGTTGAATATTCTGGATAATGCAAAGTATGAACACATTTGACTGCAAGTCAAAAGAGATTTCAGATACCCGTCTTGAAAAATACCTTCTCATCTACCTCTGAAGAATCCATTATTACAAACCCTGTAGAATCCACTTGTGCTCTAACAGAATATTTTCTCATATTTTAATAGATAGCAAGTAGTTAATCAGCCAGCATTATTGTTGTTGTTGTTGTTATTGATTGCCATCAAGTCAACCCTGACTTATAGCAACCCTATCAGCAAAAGACCAGAAATCTTTCGGTAACTATTTTTTCAAATTTCATAGGAATTAGATGCCACTCCTGCTTCCCAATCAGCACTGAGCACTAGAAATTATATTTTTCATGGCCATGTAGTAGTTTCATTTGACACCAATCAGACACAGGGGTTTAAACAGGGATTTGTTTCTTTCCTTCCTTCCTCTCTCTTTCTTTCTTGATTAGAGATTATTCACAGAAATATTTTAGCATTGCACTTTGAGAAGAGGTGTACAATTTTATGTGTGAGATTGTCAGATTCCCTTCTTTCCTTGACAATATTGAGAATCAAGTGAGTAATTATCTTTGTCCTTAAAATATACAGGATTTTATTTTGGGTAGTATTTTAAAGGCTATTAACTACTGTGAACTTACATTATATAAATAAAAACCCCCAAACTTACTGAGTAAATGCTGACTCATCTATCTAAAAATTAATCGTGTAACTAAGAAGTATATAATATTTGGAAGGGAAAACAGTTTAAATTATTTATTTCCTGAAGTTTTTGGTTTGCATGACAGTTAGTACTCAATGGCTTTTTGGCTAATTCTACCATCTCTGTGAGCAACTACAAGGCTTCTTCATTTTTTTATTTTTTTAATGACTAGCAGAATATTCACAAGCAAGAAAAAAATACGAACCATTAACTAAATAAATGGGCAGTCTCCTCCCATGCAATCAACTGCTTCTGAAAACTCTCTGGAGGGTCATCTGTGGGTTGATTTCTACTTGATGGCACACAACAACAACATAAACACATATCTACATAGGTATTAAAATAAAGTAAAACCAACATGAACTCTACATTTTCTCTTGTTTTGTTTTGCAGCCTACTATTTCAGTCTCAACATACTTGTTCTGAATAAAGAAATGAAACAGGGCTATATTACATTTAAACTATTAAATGAGCTTGGGATGGCTGAAGAACCAAGGCTTTATGAGTAAGTAAAATATGGTCACTATTTTCCTTTTATAAATGGAATGCTATTTTCCTTGAATATATAGTTTAAGATGTGCAAAATTATGTAAATACTCAATCCAGAGCAAAATTATGTAAATATTCAATCCAGAGATTCTTAGAAAGTTAGGTATTGAAAATACCTCATATGATATATTCTAATTTTTTTTTCTAGTGCTCTCCAGAAGATCAGTGGTTTGAATTCAGTAGTTGCTCTACGGACAGAGGATAAACATTAGTAGTCTCTTCTGGTAAAAATGTACAGTCTGAAACCTAATAGAGGGTTACCCCAAGTTGGAATTGACAAGGGAGTAGTGAGTCTATGTGTTTAAAATTAGGAGTACAAGTCCAACAGTTGTTAAATGCTCAGCTGATAATAAAAAAAATAAAAATGTGATTTTACCTGGTGGCTTCGCAGAAAAAGATGTGACAGACGGCTTCTGTGAAGATTGCTTAGAAACCGTATAGGGTCATTATCTTCTATTTTATAGAGTAGCTATTCTTTGTTGTTAAGTGTTTTTGAATTGGCTACAATCGTAAGGACAATATGGACATGACTCTAAACTTTTCCTTACCCTGAAACAACCTCATCATCTCTGACAACTCTGACCTCATTGCCTTAGTCATTGTATCAATCCTTCTCATCTAGAGTCTTAAAAGTATGATGTGCTTCTCTAAGGACTGGACCATCCTGACTGGCAGCATGTATGTTCTGTGCCAATTGCACTGTCTC
>NW_006399831.1:7924496-7928033 GCF_000299155.1 Elephantulus edwardii | reverse complement strand
GATTGTTCACAGCTTTAGTTTGCTTGGCTCCACAGTCAACACTCTTGGCACCAGCAGCCAGGAAATTAGAAGATGTATTGCAATGGGAAAGTCTGCTGTTAGGGACCTCTCCAAAGTTCTGAAGAACAATAGTGTTACTCTGGAGACTAAGGTGCATCTGATACAGGCTGTGGTCCTTGCAATCACTTGCTATGCATCAGAGACCTGGACAATCAATAGGGAGGATAGAAGGAGAATTGATGCCTTTGAGCTGTGGTGCTGGAGAAGTGTATTAAATGTGCCTTGGACTGCTAAGAAAATTAGCAGATTCATCCTGGAGAGGGATAAACTGGACTGCTCCCTAGAGGCAAGGATTCTGAAGCGTCATCTGACATACTGTGGACATGTTTCAAGGAGGGACCAGTCCTTAGAGAAAAACGTCATGCTTGGGAGGGTGGAGGGACAGTGCAGGAAAGGAAGACCCTCTATGAGGTGGATTGATTCAGTGACTGGGGTAATGTAGGTAGGTGTGTCAGAGACAGTGAGATTGGCACAGGATAGAGCAGGCTTTAGGGCTATTGTACATAGGGTTGCTATGAGTTGCAGGTGACTTGCTAGCACCTAACAACAACAACACCACAAAACACACATGTGATAAAGATGGGCTTTGAGAGATATGCAAGCTTGAACCAGGAAGCAGTTGTAAAACAAAGCAAGGAAACACTGCATGGTTCAAAATCAAGGATTTTTATGCCAGGGATGCATCTTATCTCCATACCTTTTCAACGTATATGCTGAACATATCATCTGGAGGGCTGGACTTTATGAGGAGGAATGTGACATCGGGATTGGAGAAAGAGTTATCAATAATCTGCATCATGCAGATGACACATCCTTGGTTGATGAAACTGATGAGGATCTGAAATGTTTGCTGCAGAGGGTCAAGGACTGCAACCTCCAATGTCAATTGAAGCTCAACATCAAGAAAACAATCATTCTCACCACTGGGCCAGTTGGTAGCATCATGATAGACCTAGAAGAGACTGAGATTGTTAATAACTTTAGCTTTCTTGGCTCCACAATCAACATTCTTGGTACTAGCACTCAAGAACTCAAGGACAAATTGCACTGGGAAAATCTGTTGTCATGGACCTCAGCGAAAAGTACTGAAAAGCAAAATTGACAGTCTAGAGACTAAGGTGGGTCTGATCCAAAACAAGGTCTTCAGAATTACTTGCTATGTATCAGAGAATCAGGCAATGACTTAAGGATGACAGAAGAAGAATCAATGTCTTTGAGTTCTGCTTCTAGAGAAGAGTACTGAACATTCCATGGAATGCGAAGAGAACAAACAGGTCTATCCTGGAGAATGTGAAATCAGGCTGCTCCTTGGAGACAAGGGTTTTTGAAGCTCAATCTCACTTACTTAGTGTATGCTGCCAGGAGGGCCCAGTCCTTGGAGAAGGACATCATGCTTAGAAAGGTGTAGGAACAGCATAAGAGAGGAAGACCCTGCACAAGATGGATTGGTTCAGTGCCTGGAGTAATGGGAGTAGGTGTGTAAGAGACAATGAAGTTGGCTCAAAATAGAGCAGTGTTCAGAGCTGTTGTACACAAGCTTGCTATGAGTTACAAATGACTTGACAGCAAATAACAACAACAAATTAAAACTCCCTAATTGCCACTGAGTTGGAACAAGACCATAGTTGACACTCCATAGGGTTTCTGAGGCTATGAATCACAGGGTATCTTTTATTTGAACATCCAGAGAAGCACAACTTTCACAGTAACAGTATGATATCCTACAGACTATGCCAACAGAGCTACTTTGCACTCATTAAATCCTGTGAGAAATCAAAGAGAAACATCTGGCCTAATAAGGGCTTGCAGAATTTCTAAGTGTATCATTAATTGCTATTCAAGGTGGTCATGTGTGAGTATGTGAGTGTGTGTGTGAGAGAGAGTGAGAAAGAAAGAAAGAAAGAAAGAAAGGAAGAAAGAAAAGAAAGAAAGAAAAAAGAAAGATTAATTTTTATCTTTATTTGGACAGGTTGTTAGTATTCAAAATATTTTTCAAAATTATTTCAGCAAATTTTCAAATTTTTTTGTTGTTCTTTTGTTCTTTGCTTCTTGCCCTCTGTCCTTTGTCTTGTGTATTCCCTTATTTCAAAGAGAAGGCCTATGTTTGTTTAGTCGATGGAACTTGCCTTTAATTTACACGTACTTAAGTCTCCAAAGTGCTAAAAAGCAGCAAGGCCAGTTTTGAGACTAAGATGCATCTGACTCAAGCTATGCTCTTTTCAGTTACTTGCTATGCAGATGATATTTGCAAAATAGATGAGGATGACAGCAGAAGAATCAATGCCTTTGAGTTGTGGTGTTGGAAAAGATCCCTACACATCCCATGAACCACAAAAAAGAATGAACAAATACGTCTTAAAAACCATCATATCGGGTGCTAGTTAGAGTTAGGGATGGTGAAAGTTTACCCCCTCATACTTAGAATAGATTTTTAGGTAGGAACAGTGCTGGGGAAAGACATAATGCTTGGAAAGTTGGAGAGTCAGAGAAAGAGATGAAGACACTTAACAAGATGGATTGACACAGTGTCTGTAACAATGGGCTCTATATAGCAGAGATGATGAAGATGGCATAGATCAAGATTGAGATCTGTTGTTCATAGAATCATTGGTTATGAATCATGGTGCACTCTATAGTACCTAACAACAACACCAAAGAGACCCTGCATCCCTGGGGAAAGGGAGCTTAGATAGAATGGAGAAGATATTGGTATATTCGAGTTTATAATCCTAGCTCAGGGGTCTCAAACTGTGGAATCTTTAAAGGTACTTGACTGTTCTTAGTCTTTGTTTTCTCATTTGTAAATTGCAGTGCCAATAGTATCTCCTTTCAATTTTTTAGTATAATTAAATTGTTGAGAATTGTCAAATTAATTAAACAATAAAACCATTATTGTAGAATGAATATGAGAATCCAAGGCAGGGCGGGGGAAGGAGGGGAGAATGTGGAGGGTGAAAATAGTGGGTGAGGATGGAAGGGGGTAGCCTGTTAATCATAGTGTTTCACAATTCAATGGGTGGGTGGGGTGAAGGAAATGAGAATGATCTTTTGTGAAAGACAGTGTATTCAAACTTTGTAAATAAATTTGAGTAACACTAAAAAGGAATTAAAAATAATTAAAGAAAATCAAAACTGTGGAACTTGAAAAGCTCAGAAATATATACTTCTTAAATACTAGGTGTATTTTTTTTAATATTTCAAGCTCTTAGAAGTTATTTATTGAACAAAAATATTGTTATTTAAGCAACTCTTCTACTCAATGGACTGTGCTAGATTTTGAGAGAATTGGGAAAAAACTAGTATAAAAAGAGTTCTCTAACCTTAGTAAATTTATAATTTGGTCATTTGGTTTGACAGGCAAGATGATTTATTTATTGATTTTCCAAAAGAGTATCACAAGATATTACAAAAATAATCTAGAATATAAGTGTACACACTATAATTATTTGGCTTTAAATTATTGCTTAAATTATCTTA
>NW_006399831.1:7914731-7924396 GCF_000299155.1 Elephantulus edwardii | reverse complement strand
ATTGTTATAATTTTATTGATTTTTAGAAAGAAACTTTTCTTTTCCAATTATTATCATACTGTATGTCATATTTTTTTGTTTAGGAAGAGTGAATCATTTTATAAAGTTGAAGAAGTTAATATCCTTGCTCAATTTTATAACGATGTTGCAAATATTTCAAGCATTAGTTTGACATATTTCCGGAGCTCAAGCTTGAAATGTCCCACATGTGAATATAAGATTCAGCGTATCATGTTAAAATCACTTACATATCCAGAAAGGTAAGGAAGCAAAGTTATCATTTTACGTGCTTTCTTTCAAAGTTTAAAATAGTGGTTTATTAAGGAATGATTTACTCATGGGCTGAAATGTTTCACATTTTGGAATATCTCATAAAAATTAGAATTAAAAACTAGAATAAAGTATTTCATGCTTCTGTCCTGATGTACTTCCCTCTTATCATTCTACAAATCTTGTTCTTGCTCTTAGGCACCAGTAAATCAGTGCTGTCTCATAGCAATCCTCTGTAAAACAACTGAAACACTGTCTGATCCTGCAGCATCCTCATATCCATTGCTATGTTCCAGTTTAGAGTTGCTGCCACTGTGTCAGTTCATCTCCATGAATCTTCCTCTTTTTCACAGAAGATCTAGTCATTGTTGTTGTTTTTATGTACCAACTAGTTAGAACTAACTCATAGCTAAGCTTTCATTAGAAAAATCTTCCTCTTTTTCACTGAATCTTTTATCATGCAAAATGTTCTACTCCAGGGACCAGCCCCCCACCCCCAAGGAGGGGCTAGGTTTTGTTGCTGTTTTTAGGTATTATCTAGTTGGAACCAATTCATAACAAAGCTTTCATTGGGTTTTCAGAAGCAGTCAATCACACAGGAGTTGATAGTATATATTTCTCACATGGAATAATTGGTGGCTTCCAACCATGTGTCTCTGGATTGACAGCAGAACTTCTTACCCACTAGGTCACCAGAGCCCCTTCTCCAGAGTATAGCCTCTGCAAATAAATGAGAAGAATTTTTATCTTCATCCTTCCTAAGGAACATTATGGTTCTTCTTTTTTGGCGGGGGCGGGAGGCAGGGGGAGCCCATATTATAATAAGTGTTATTCAATACCAACATGATTCTGTCCATCCTTTCTTATTTGGTCTTCATAAATCTTGTTGCTATTTTGGGCCATCAAGTCAGAACTGACTCATAGATTACCCTCTAGTGAGTTTTCAGAGGCTGTAAATTGCCTAACTTTATCCCAAGAAGCAGTTGATTATTTTTAACCACTTGCTTTTGAGTTTGCAGTGCAGCACCTTTCCACTCGGCCACCTGAGAGCGCATAATAAATTAACTAGAGAGTAAAAAAAGGATAAAAATGAAAAGTTATAAGAATATGCACTTACAAAATATGTGTACTGTACAGCCTTCAATATGGATAGAAGCTCAACATCAAGAAAACAAAGATTCTTACCACTGGGCCGATTAGCAGTATCATGATGGATGATGAAGAGATTGAGATTGTTAACAGCTTTAGTTTGCTTGGCTCCACAATCAACACTTGACACCAATAGTTAGGAAAAGATGAATTGCATTGGGGAAGTCTGCTGTCAGAGACATCTTCAGAGTAATGAAAAACAACGATGTCAGTCTGGAGACTAAAGTGTGTCTGATCCGGGCCATGGTCTTCACAATTACATGCTATGTATCAGAAGCCTATGTATCAGAAGCTGGACAATGACTAAAGATGATAGAAGGAGAATTGATGCCTTTGAATTATAGTGCCGGAGAAGTGTACTGAATATACCATGGATTGCTAGGAGAACAAACAGGTTTGTCTTGGAGAGGATGAAACCAGGCTACTCCTTGGAGGCAAGGATTTTGAAACTCCAACTGGCATTCTTTGAGCATGTTGCAACGAGGGACCAGTCCTTGATTATTATACTTGGGAGGGTGGAGGGTGAGTGCAGTAAGGAAAGACCCTCAATGAGATGGATTGACTCAGTGACTGGAGTAATGGGGTAGGTGTGTTGGAGACAGAGAGTTTAGCTCAGGATGGAGCAGGGTTCGGAGCTATTGTGCATATGAATCACAAGTGACTCGACTGCACATAACAACAATAAAAACAACAACCAGAGACTGATTGAGAAATATCCTTTAAATATCTAATTCTTGTTATGACAGAATTCTATTTAAAATTCAATAAAGAACATGTCAACAAATACCTGGAAGTAACTTCATTGCCCTTGGCATACTTCTGTTTCATTAACATACTTATGAAAATATCAAATTATATGGCTATTTTTAGCAGACACATTAGCAGCTTACCTATCAAAATATCAGTGAAAGAGAGAAGTGCTGTGAAGGATAAGAAAGAGGAAGATTTTTCATCTGCAACCCGTCTACTCATTTATAACCTTAAAACTTGTAGGCCTCCACAAAATCTAAATATGTGGAAAAAAGGAAGGTTTTTAAGAGGCTAATGTGGTTTTACTATCATGTTGTGTTTTTTCATTAATGCCTCTTTGAGTAGAAAACAGATGGGTAGAAAGAGGAAAGTCTAGATAATGTAGATATCTGAAACTGAGGAGGACTTGAAACACTTGCTACATAAGGTCAAGGACTCCAGCCTTCAGTAAGTATTGAAGCTCAACATCAAGAAAACAATGATTCCCACCACTGGGCCAATTGGCAGCATTAGTATGGATGGTGAAGAGATTGAGATAGTTAACAGTTTCAGTTTACTTGGCTCCACAGTCAACACTCTTGGTAGCAGCATCCAGGAACTCAAGAGATAAATTGGGAAAGTCATCTGTGAGGTACCTCTCAAGAAAACTGAAGAGAAACGACATCAGGCTTGAGACTAAGGTGCCCCTGATCTGGGCTATAGTCTTCTCAATTATGTCGTATGCATTGGAGAGTTGGACAGTGACTAGGGATGATAGAAAGGTAATTGATGCCTTTGAGCTGTGGTGCTGGAGAAGAGTGTTGAATATACCATGGACTGCTAGGAGAACAAACAGGTTTGCCCTGGAGAGGGTGAAGCCTGAATGCTCCTTGGAGTCAAGGATTCTGATGGTTTGTCTGACATACTTTGTGTTGCCGACGGTGAGGTTGGCACAGGATAAGGCAGCATTTAGGGCTCTTGTACATAGGGTCGCTATGAATCACAAACGACTCAACAATACATAACAACAACAACTCTTGGAATTTAAGTTTAAGGAATTAATTTTGTCAAGATGTAAATCTTGACCTGAAGTTAAAAATTTAGATGTTGTTGTTATGTGCCGTCGAGTCTCTTGCGACTCATAGCAACCCTATGTACAACAGCCCTAAACTCCGCTCTGTCCTGTGCCAATCGCACTGTCTCTGACACTCCCATCCCAATTATCCCAGTCACTGAATCAATCCACCTCATAGAGGGCCTTCCTCTCCTGCGCTGTCCCTCCACCCTCCCAAGCATGATGTCCTTCTCCAAGGACCTGTCTCTCCTCACAACATGTCCAAAGTATGTTAGACGGAGCCTCAGAATCCTTGCCTCCAAGGAGCCACCCGGTTTAACCTTTTCCAGGTCATATCTGTTTGTTTTCCTAGCAGTCCATGGTATTCTCAATACTCTTCTCCAGCACCACAGCTCAAAGGCATCAATTCTCCTCCTATCCTCCTTGGTCATTGTCCAACTCTCTGATGCATAACAAGTGATAGCAAAGACCATGGCCTGTATCAGACACACCTTAGTCTCCAGAGAGACACCATTGCTCTTCACTACTTTGGAGAGGTCCCTAACAGCAGACTTTCCCATGGCAATGCGCCTTTTAATTTCCTGGCTGCTTTTGCCAAGACTGTTGACTGTGGAGCCAAGCAAGCTAAAGCTGTGTACAATCTCAATATCTTCACTATCCACCCTGATGCTGCCAAATGGTCCAGTAGTGAGAATCTTTTTCTTCTTGACATTGAGCCTCAATCCATATTGTAGGCTGCAGTCCTTGACACTCTGCAGCAGGTGCTTCAGGTCTTCTTCAGTTTCAGCAAGCAGGGTTGTGTCATCCGCATAACGCAGATTGTTGATAAATCGTCCACCAATCTTGACCCCACATTTCTCCTCATAGAGCCCAGCCCCCCAGATAATCTGTTCTGCATATAGGTTGAAAAGGTATGGAGATAGGATGCATTTTCTTTTCCCCCCCTAGCATTTAAAGTCAATATGAGAAAGAGAAATGTAATTCCATACATACAGATGGTGAAGGATAACAAGTCCATTTAATGAGCAAATGTCAGGCCTACCTTCTTCTTTCATAATTAAATAAGCAAGCAATAAAATAAATTATAACAGTAAAGATAAAATGAGGCTTAATAGAAAATGTGAGGTTTAATACAATTTTCAGCAATAGGAATAAGGAAATACAGCAATTAAGATATAGATGAAGGGTTTACTTTTTTAAAATTAACTGTGAGAATTAATACAATGATTTATTCATTGAAAGTACATTTTAATAACTATTAACAATAACTATACACATGGATCTCACCTGATAGAAGACACAGGAAACAGATTGACTACATCTATGAAAACAGTCTTGCTCCAATGACTTACATCCGTGGGCTTGGAGTCCTTGCTTTCCTGGCCTTGGCCACATTTCTTTGTTTCATCTTCATTGGCTTCTCTCTCACACACATTCTTTACTGTGCTGAAGATCCCAACTCCTGAAGGTAGAGTCAAAGCTTTTCTATCTGCCTGCCACACCTACATGTTGTCACATTATTTTTCTTTCCTGGAGCTTTTGAGTTTCTTAAAGTTCTTTATGACTCTCCAAGTGGACAAGACTTTTTGCTATTGTTGACATGGAAAGAGACAGTAGAAGAATTTAACTTGAGTTAGTTAAGTAAACTAGTGTCTTCCTAGAAACATGTCCATTTCATCTAAGTTATCTAATTTGTTGTCATACAATTGTACATATTATCACTTTGTTGTTATATGTTATCAAATTGCCTGAAACTCATAGCACCCCTATGTACAGCAGCTCTGAGCTATGCTCTATTCTGAGCTAGTCTCACTGTCTCTGACACACCTACCCTCATTATCCCAGTTACTGTGTCAATCTATCTGATCCAGGATCTTACTCTCCTGTGCTGTCCCTCCACTCTTCTAAGCAAGGATGTCCCTTTCCAGGGACTGATCCCTCTTGGCCACATGCTCAAAGTATGTGAGACAGCTTCAAAATCTTTGCCTCCAAAGAGCAGCTTGGTTTCACTATCTCCAGGATAAACCTGCTTGTTCTCTTTGCAGTCTGTGGTGTGTTCAATAATCTTCTCCAGTACCACAACTCAGAAGCATCAATTATTTTTCTATCATCTTTTGTCATTGTCAGGCTCACTAATGCATACCAGTTACAAAGACCATAGCATGAATGAGGAGAACTTTAGACTCCAGATTGACATTATTGTTCCTTAGCACTTTGTAGAGGTCCCTGACAGCAACCTTCCCCAGAGCAATTTATCTTTTGATTTCCTGACTGCAGGTGCCAAGAAAGTTGATTGTAGAGCTGATAAAGCTGATATTGTTAATAACCTCAATCTCTTCTCCATCTATCATTGCGCTGCCAATTGGCCCATTGAAGAGAGTCTTTGTTTTCTTGATGTTGTGCTTCAACTTATAGGAAGACTGCAGTTTCTGAGAGCAAAGTTGTGTCATCTACTCTTATGCAAATTCAAACTAAAGATAAAGAAAATGAAATAAAATCCATAAGGACCAAAATTTGATCTTATATCTGTCCCACATGAATTTAAAAATCACCTGAGCAACAGGCCTGAGGTTTGAACACTAATGATCTATTACTTCACAATCCCTTTTTATGTAAAATCAGTGGTAAATATTTTCTTTTATTCCTGTGTTTGTTTTAAATGCTAGCTGTCAAAATAAAATCTGGGTCTAACAATGGAATACATCATGTTACTCATGTGCAAGTGCAAATTGAAGATGGAGAAAATGAAAGCAAATCAACAAGAACCAAAATGTGAACTTGAGTTTATTCCAACTGAATTTTAAAGTCATTTCAAGAATAGATTTGATGTATTGGACAATTAGAAATGAATAACAGACAAGTTGTGGGATGGCATAAAGGATATCATATTTGAAGAAAGCAAAAAGTCTTTAGAAACAGGCTCTCGGCTGGATGTTGCTGTGTCAGCATGTGGGAGCCCGGGTTTGAACTCGAAATAAACTTTTTTAATTCGGCTAAAAAAAAAAGACCAAAAGTTAAATCAGAACAAATTGATACTTTTGGAGAGCCCAACTTTGCAAATCATTTGCTCAGCATCCAAATAAAGAAGTAGGAAGAAAGGATATAACCCTGAAATTTTCAAGGCATTCTTTAGAATGCTAATTAACAAGGATGCCACTTTAAAGGTTAAGGTGCTCCTGACCCAGATTATGATAATTTCAGTTACTTCTTATGCATGTGAAAATTGGACAAAAAAAAAATAGGACAATAAATGTGCCAGGCACTGCCAAAAGAGCTAATAAAACCCCCTTGCAAGAAGTGCAGCTAGAGTGCCCCTTAGAACCATGGTGAGATAATAACTCACATACATTATATTTTATGAAGGGTCAGTCTTTGAAAAAGTACATGATTATTAGAAAAGTAAAGGGTGAGTGAAGGAGAGGAAGGAGCTCATTGAGAAGGTTTGCAACAATGGGCAGAGATTTTGAGAATGATGCAGGAGTAAAGAGTTTTGTTCTATTGTACATAGGGTTGCTATGAATTGTAGCCCAATTAATGACATCTAAAAACAGACGTCTACTTACTAAAAAGTTATTGAATGAAGATAATAAGAAATAAATAAATGGATAAGAAATATTCACATAATTAAAATAATAAATGATTGGTAGTCATATTTTTAAATGATCAACCCTCATAATATCAACGTTAAAGTTACCGAAGTATATCTTTGTGGATGCATCATGAAATATACATTTTCCTCCTATTTCACTGCTGATAAAAAATAGATACATATTCATATATAAAATAATTTTGCAAATGTTAGTCATAACTTGTTATCATCCATATAGTCAACTGTCTTTGAATAGTCAGACATTCTCTGGAATTCTCTGCTTTCAGCCAGGAGTCATCTGACATCAGCACTGATAACCCTGGTGCCATAATCTCTTCTAAACTCAGCTTGAATTTATGACAGTTCCTTGTCAATGTACTTGTCCAGCTGTTTTTTAATAATCTTCAGCAATGTTTTGCTAGTATGTGATAATAAGAATATTACTCACTAATTTAAAAATTAAGTTGGGTCATCTTTTTTGGAAATGAAAATATATATGGCTCCCCCCCCTCCCCCCCAATCAGTTGTCTAGTTAGCTGTCCTCCAAATTTCTTGCTTAGCACATTCAGGATTGCATCTGTCCTTTGAAATATGACAATTTGTATCCCATTTATTGCTGGGGCCTCATTTTTGGCCCTGTATTCAATTCAACTTGAACTTCTTCCTTTGTTACCATTGGCTCTTTTTCATATGATACTTCCTGAAATTTTTCAGTGTCACTAATTCTTTTTGGTACAGTGGTTCTGTGTATTTCTTCCTCATTCTTTTGATGCCTTCTGGATCATTGAAGATTTTTCCATGGCATCTTTCAGTATTGCAACTTGAAGCCTGAATTCATTTTTCAGTTCTTTCATCTTGAGAAATGCTGAGGGACTTCTCTTTTTATTCCCTGTCTCTAAATCTTTGCACCTTTCTTTATAATACTTTGCTGTTTCTTTTCAAGCTGTCCTTTGAAATCTTCTATTCATTTATCTTACTTAGACATTTCTCGCCTTTGTTTTGGCTTCTCAACACTCTAATGCAATATTCATAGCTTCTTGTGACATGCATTTTTGTCTTCACTTTCTCTTGTGTCTTTGTAATGATCTTTTGCCCTCTTTTTGGATATTTTTTTTATTTCACACCACAGCTCCACTTGCCATTGATAATTGGTGATCAATGCTTCAAATCTGTTCTTAAGATAATTTTTTTTAATTCAAGTGGAATAGATGTTATATTTTGGTTCTTGAGGATTTGT
Source organism: Elephantulus edwardii (assembly GCF_000299155.1). Taxonomy (NCBI): domain Eukaryota; kingdom Metazoa; phylum Chordata; class Mammalia; order Macroscelidea; family Macroscelididae; genus Elephantulus; species Elephantulus edwardii. The sequence goes on along the minus strand of NW_006399831.1, from coordinate 7,916,347 downwards.
TTCATTTTCTTCACTCTAAGTTTGCACTTGGTCATGTGTAATTAATGGTCTGTTCTACAGTCTGCAGGTGGCCTGGTTCTGACTGTTCATGTTGGGTTTCTCCCATGATTCTTTCTAGAGATGTATCGATATGATTCTTATGCAGACTATCAGGCAAAATCCATGTGTAAAGACACCTTTTTTGTTTCTTACAAAAAGGTATTTGTGATGAATAAATCATCGAATATACGAAATTCAATCATTCTCTTTCCAGCCTTATTTCTGCTGAGTCCTTACTTTCTGACTACCTTTCCTTTTCATTGTTCTCAGTTTTTATGTTCCAATCACCAATCTTGATTACATGTTTAACCAATTTCAAACTACAAAAAGCTAGTAGAAATCCTAAATTTCTTCCTATCGAGGTCATCATAGTACAGAAAACAAGCAAAAACCACCTAGGATATTATCTGATGTTTTAGCAGGTCATTTTTGGCAATTGCCAAGTATTATAGGTTGTTGCTGTTGTAGTTATGTGCCGTCAAGTCACCTGTGACTCATAGCGACCCTATGTACAGCTATCCTAAACCCTGCTCTATCCTGTGCCAATCTTACTGTCTCTGACACACCTACCCCCATTATCCCAGTCACTGCATCAGTGCATCTCATCGAGGGTCTTCCTCTTTGGGCTGTCCCTCCACCCTTCCAAGCATGACATCCCTCTCAAGGACTTGTCCCACATTGCAACATGTCTAACGTATGTCACGCAAAGCTTCAGAATGTTTGCCTTCAGGGAGCAGCCTGGTCTCACCCTCTCTAGAATGAACCTATTTGTTCTCCTAGCAGTCCATCGTATAAGCAATACTTTTATCCAGCACCACAGGTCAAAGACATCAATTCTCCTTCTATCATTCCTAGTTATTGTCCAGCTTTCTGAGCATAGCAAGTAATTGTAAAGACTATGGCCTGGATCAAGTGTACCTTAGTCTCTAGACAGACATTGTGGCTCTTCAGAACTTGGGAGAGGTCCCTGACAGCAGACTTTCCCAATGCAATTTATCTTTTAATTTCTTGGCTGCTGGTACCAAGAGTGTTGACTGTAGAGCTAAGCAATCTAAAGCTGTTAACAATCTCATTCTCTTCACCCATCTGCCATGATGCTGCCAAATGGCCAGTGGTGAGAATATGTTTTCTTGATGTTAAGCTTTAATCCATATTGAAAGCTGTAGTCCTTTACCTTCTGCAGCAGGCATTTCAGATCCTCTTCAGTTTCAGCAAGCAAGGTTGTTGTCATCTGCACAGTGCAGATTGTTGATTAATCTTCCTCCAATCCTGAGGCCACATTTTTTCTCACAGAGCCCATCCTCCTGGATAATCTGTTCTGCATATAGATTGAAAAGTTATGGAGATAGGACACATTCCTGCATACACCCTTCCCAATTTTGAACCATGCAGTGTTTCCTTGCTCTGTTCTGATGACTGCCTCCTGGTCCAAGGATAGGTTTCACATAAGCACAATCATGTGTTCTGGGATTCCCATTCTTCTCAGAGTCAGCCACAGTTTGTTTTGATCCACACATTCAAACACCTTTGCATAATCAATGAAACACAGATAGACAATACTCTGGTATTCCCTGCTT
>NW_006399831.1:7874049-7913413 GCF_000299155.1 Elephantulus edwardii | reverse complement strand
GACGCACATAACAGCAACAACAACAACATATATCCCTAATAACATGGCCTCTTCTAAACCCAGGGTGCACTTCAGGCAGTTCTCTGTTGACATACCATTCCAATCATTTTTGGATAATCTTCAGCAGAATCTTGCTTGCATGGGATATTAATGACATTGTTCAATAATTTCTGCACTCAGTCGAGTCATCTTTATTTGGAATGGGAACAAATATAGATCCCTTCCAGTCAGTTGGCCAGGTGGTTGTCCTTCAGATGTCTTCGCAAAACTATCCAGGGCAGTTGCTATTTGTTGAAATATGTTAACTGGTATATCTTCAATTCCTGGGGCCTTGTTTTTTGCCAATTCTTTCAGAGCAGCTTGAACTTATCCCTTCAATGCCACAGGGACTTGCTCATGTGTTGCTTCATGAAATTCTTATGTGTCCGCCAATTCCTTTTGGTAAAATGTCTCTGTATACTCTATCTTCTTTTTATGCTTCCTAGATCATTTAATATTCTGCCCAAAGCATCTGTAAGTAATACATACAACTTGATACATGAATTTGTTCTTTAGTTCCTTGAGCTTAAGAAATGTTGGATGAGTTCAGCCCTATTGATTTTCTGACTGCAACTCTTTGCATAATTTATTATGATACTTTGCATAGTCTTCCCACGCTGCCCTTTGAAATCTGTTCAGCTCCTTAATGTCTTTATTTCTTCTTTTTGGTTTGCTTCTTGGCACTCTAGTGCAATATTTAGAGTTTCTTCTGACATCCATCTTGGTCTTTTTTTCTCCTCTGTCTTTTGCATTCTTCCTGGATAATATTCTTTATATCCTCACACAGCTCATACGCTCTTCACTCATTCTAGGTAGACTAGAGTATAATACTCTATATTTGTACCCATTCCAAAGAAGGGTGACCCAACAGAGTGTGGAAACTATAGAACAATATCATTGATTTCACATGCAAGCAAGATTCTACTGAAGATTATCCAAAAACAACTGGAACAGCACATCAGCAGAGAACTGTCAGAAGTCTAGACAGGGTTTAGGAGGGGTCATGGTACTAGGAATATTGTAGCTGATATTAGATGGATCTTAGCTGAAAGCAGGGAATACCAGAAGAATGTCTATCTGTGTTTCATTGATTATGCAAAGGCATTTGACTGTGTGGATCAAAACAAACTGTGGCTGACTATGAGAAGAACAGAATCCCAGAACACTTGATCGTGCTAATGTGAAACCTGTACTGGAACCACGAAGCAGTCATCAGAACAGAGGAGGGAAACAATGCATGGTTCAAAACTGGGAAAGGTGTACACCAGGAATGTGTCCTATCTCCTTACCTTTTCAACCTGTATGCAGAACAGATTATCCGAGAGGCTGGGCTCTATGAGGAGAAGTGTGGCGTCAGGATTGGTGGGAGATCTATTAACAATCTGCATTATGCAGATGACACAGCCCTGTTTGCCAAAACTGAGGAGGACCTGAAATGCTTGCTGCAGAGCATCAAGGACTGTAGCCTTCAGTATGGATTGAAGTTCAATATCAAGAAGGCAAAGATTGTCACCACTGGACCAAGTGGCAGCATCAGGATGGATGGTGAAGGGATCGAGATTGTTAACAACTTTAGTCTGCTTGGCTCAATGGCCACCACTCTTGGCACCAATAGCCAGGACATTAAAAAAAAAAGTATTGTGATGGGAAAGTCTGCTGTTAGGGACTTCTCCAAAGTACTGAAGAGCAATGGAGTCTCTCTGGAGACTAAGATGAATCTGATACAGGCTATGGTCTTTGCAGTCACTAATTATGCATCAAAGAGTTGGACAATGACTAGGAAGGGTAGAAGGAGAATTGATGCCTTTGAGCTGTGGCGCTGGAGAAGGGTAATGAATTTACCCTGGACTGCTAAGAAGAGAAACAGATTCACCCTGGAGAGGGGTAAATCAGGCTGCTTCTTGGAGGCAAAGATTCTGGAGCTTCGTCTAACATACTTTGGACATATTGCAAGGAGGGACCAGTCCTTGGAGAGGGACATCATGTTTGGGAGGGTGGAGAGATGGCGCAAGAGGGGAAGACCCTCTATGAGGTGGATTGATTCAGTGACTAGGGTAATCAAGATGGGTGTGTCAGAGGCAGTGTGATTGGCACAGGATAGAGCAGGGTTTAGGGCTGTTGTACATAGGGTCTCTATGAGTTGCAAGCTAGTCAACGGCACGTATAATACACGTTGCTTAAGAAGTAAATGAATTGGTGGTGTTAAATTTCTCTATGCTTAAAAAAAGGAAAAAACATTTTAGAATATTTTGCACTCTTATTTAAATTAAGGGTTCAGGAACTCAGGTGGCCTATTTAGTAAGGATTTGCACTGCTGACCCCTTACTCCTCAGCTGCTCTTCGGGAGGAAGGTGTACATTCTCTCCCATGCAATATACAGTTTCAGAAATCCTTGAAGTACTCTGAGAAGCAAGAAAGTCATCTATAAATCAGTTCTAATGCCAGAGCAATGAGTGAATTAAAACTAAAAAGGGTTAGTTAATCACATAATCTGTAGAGGTTAGCCCTGCTAACCCCAAAGGAGGCAATTCTCTGGTGTGTCTAACCCACTGTGGGCTCCTTAGGAGAAAAATGGGCAATCTCCACCCACACAATTTATAGCTTCTGAAAACCTGTTGAAAGGCCAGCTGTGGGTCACTTCCAAGGGCTTTGAGTGAGTGAGTTCATTCTAGGGCAGAGTCCTGTCCCCTTTAAAGGTTTATGATTCAAAGATTCTCTAGAGAGTTCCATATGTCTTAGCATCAGTTTTTTTCAGAACCTTTCTCTGTAAGATTTTTAGCACAGAGACACCCAGTCCAAAGAACATGCTCCTTGACAATTCTTCTTGGCAGTGCTGAGATCTCCCTTCTCTGCTTTATTTTCTACTTTTAGGAGAAGGAAAAGATGTGACTAAGCTACCTGATCTGTGATTTTCCTCCTGCCCACCCCCAGCCTTACAACTACCTCCCATTTCCCCCTTAGGCCTTTATGCGCATCTTTATTTATTTATCCTTCTAATTTTATAATTATAGTCTTATGCCTTATTTGTCCACATGAGACTGAGTTCACTAAGCATGATGTGCTCCAGTTTTTCCCATGTTATGTAATATTTTTGAAATTGTTGCTACATAGTTTGGTGGGTGGAAGGAGCAGGTAAACGAATTGGGAAAGATCCAGTAGGGACCTGAAAAGATGGGGTAATGGTGGGCATAGATCAATGGGGTTTGATTTTACAAAACACAATGTATGAGAATTATTGTATGAAACATAATGTGAATGAAGAAATGTGTGAAACACTATGTATACAAAGTTTGTACGTGGACAAATTTACTAAATATAAGAGTATTTTTTAAAACAAAGATGTGACTAAAACAAGGATGTGGCTTGAATAAGAATATGACCTGAGTTATGCTCTCTTTTAAGATTTTGACTCAAGATATAGCCCACACTGATTCTGCCTCATTTAGTAATTAGAATTTGCAACAAAAATGAGGGTAATGATACCAAAAATAGAGACAAACATGTACAATTGGGAATCATGGCCTACATAAGCGGACAGCGTTTGATGGGACAAAAGTCAGTTTATAAAAGCTTTGCATTTAGTAATTTAAAGAAACTCCAGAAAATATTGTGCATGATGCTTGGTTTTATTATATTACATGTTTGGTCAAGCATAATTAGAGAGCTGTATTTTAATTTAGAGAAGAAAAACTCAGGAAATAGTTTTATGCTATTTTTACTGAGATCAGCATTTTACTGTCTTTTTAAGTGCATAGCTAAAATACCAAGAGTACTCAGTGAAAAAGTTGACATGAGAAATGTACTTTGGTGGTGTTTCAGTAGTTAAAGCTCTCATATGGTAACCAAAAGCCAGGAAACTGAACCTGATCATCCTTTTTGGGAGAATGATGTGGCAATATGCGCCCATAAAGATTTACAGCCTTGGGAGCCACATAGGTCAGAACATGTGTCACCACCAGCTGCTTCTTTGAAGAAGATGTATAATCTCCTCCTTGTAATTTACAAGCTCTGACACTGGAGGGTCAAGTGTTAGTTCTAAGTTGAAGACAATGAGTTGGAGGATTCCCCTCCCTTTCTTTCTTCTTCTTTTTTTTATTTTATATTGGTTTGAATACAATATTTGAGTTTGAGTTTTGATGAGTCAAAATTGACCAACAGCTGTGGGTTTGGTTTTTAGTTTTGGGATTTGGAACTTGAGAATCATAAATGGTGTTTAAAATAACAGTATTGGCAAAACTCTTTTGTATTTACAAAATATATTCTCCATCCTGAAAGCCATCATCTGTCCTTCACTCTCACTGTCTGCTGTACAAATGTGATCTCCTCAAATGATGCTGTAGATGTCTAGGATAATGTTGAGAGTTGGTCCAGATAAAGACAACAGAGAAAAACAAATAGAATGGGCATGCAGTGTGGTTCCTATGTGAATGTTTCTGATGAAATGAAAGTTATGTCTCATAAAAGAAGAATTGAGTGATTTTAGGATGATCAAAAAGAACTTTTATTTAATATACCATCAGAATCATCTTGAACAAAAAAGATAGCATGCCAAGATATTTTTAGAAATTCAATGTTTTAATTCTATTGAGACACATATTTTTATTCATATCTTACTTCTAAAGTTGACTATTTTCAATATTTTTGCTTTAAAGAATTTTTATTTTAAATAAAACATCTTAAATAATTTTCATGACATTTGTTCTAAAATATTAGATACAAACAATGTGATTCCCTTTTTTAATTTACCTAATTTTTGTTGTGACATAATTCAAGGTAATAATTGTATAATTGCACAGTGTAATCAAAAATTTGAGAGGGTAATTATGAAAATGACAGCACATACATTTTCACTATACTAGAAAACATAATTATAGTAATTACATAAATACTCAATGATCAATACAAATCTCTACACATTTTGGATGAAAAAGTACATTATAAATGGATATAAATACATTTTGCATTTTTGTGCGAAAAAAGCTTACTTTTATTTCTATTTTGCTTTATCATTTTCTTCCATTGGCATTTTTATGATTTGAGTATATCTTTGATTTATGCTAATTAATATGAATCCTCTAGCTCCATTTTCTTACCTTCCCTTTTTGATGTGTAATTTCACTTTCCCTAATTCTCTGGTTATTTAAAAGTGCAATATTCAAGCAAAAGATTGATTAAACCACTGTCAGGTGCCATTGTGTCCAGTATGATGCATACCAACCCTGTGAACAACCGATCTGAACCTTGTCTGGTCCTGTGCCAACCTCACTCTTTCTGACACACTAGAGCTCATTGAGGCATTCACTGTGTGAGTCTACCTGGTGAAGGGTCTTCTTCTCCTTTGTTAACCCTCTGCCTTTCCAAGTATAATACCCCTTTCCAAAGAATAGTCTTTCCTAGCATCATCCTGAGGTATGTGAGGTGAAGATTTGTCATCTTGGCCTCCAGGGAGCACTCTGGTTGCGCTCTCTCCAAGAATTACTTGTTTGTTCTTTTGGCTGTCCATGGGGTGTGGTGTTCAGTACTCTTCTCCAACACCACAGCTGAAAAATATAAATTCTTCTTCTGTCATCCTTATTCATTCATTCTTCAGCTCTCAGATATATAACAAGCAATCAGAAATACCATGACCTGAATCAGATGTACCTTGGTCCTCAAGCTGACATCATTGTTTTTCAATAATTTGGAGAGGTCCCGGACTCCAGACTTTCCCAGTGCAATACATCTACTTAGTTCCTGACTGCTGGTACCAAGGATGTTGATTGTGTATCCAAGTAAGATAGAGCTCTTGACAGCTTTAATCTTTTCTCCATCTATCATGATGTTGCCTATCAACATCAAGCTGTGGTTATGTGAAATTAATTAATCTATCTGGCTGAAATAGATAAAATGCTAATAAATAAACCTATCAATAAAATGCTTTCTTTTTTTATGATACACCTTTGAAACTTGGGTAAGGAGTTGTACAGCCAACCCAAAACTGATCACCTGAAATCTACCAGGAAATCCATGGGAAAATGATGAGCCATCCCCTCCCATGCAATTTCTAGACTCTGAAAACTCACTGGAGGTTCAGTTATTAGTCAGTTCCATCTCAAAGGCAAAGAATTTGTGCTCGCTTCGGCACATATACTAAATCTGGAATGATACAGAGAAAATTAGCATGGCCCCTGACACACAAAGAATGTATTATATGACACTAAAAGTTCCATTTCTTAACCATGTAAAACCTATATGATGTTGTAAAAATTGATCCATTGCTACTTCCAACACTTCTTATTCAACTATTCATTTACTTCTATCCTGCTCTGGTGGCTTACTGGTGAAGAGTTGTGCCTCCAGTGTAAAAATGTGTGTTTCAAACGCACCAGCTCTTCTGTAGGAGAGAGATGGGCAGTCTCTTTCCATGTGATCTACTGCCTGTGGAAATCTGATGCAGAGCTATGGATCAATTTCAATTGATGATACACAAGAACTAATAGCTGAAGTAATCAGTATGTTCACCCCCGAGGAATGGATAAACATAGGTTTCTCAACATGGTTGACCAGAAAGTTTAGAAAAGGAATTTTAGTTGATCACAATTGCAAATTTTAACACGGAATTTCATATCTGAGTTCTTTGCCCTATATGCAATGTAACATTCACTTAGAACTAGTGCGTAAAAATCCAAAATAGTTTTTTGCCAAGATACCTGTTTTGGATGATGCACATGATAAAAAGGTGACTAGTGTGTAACACAACCACATGTGTCATCCAGATGATACAGCCTTGTGACTGAACGTAAAGAGGATTTGAAACACTTGCTACAGAAGATGAATTACATCTCCACATCTAGAAAAGAAAAATCCTCACCACTGGACCAGTAGACAATATTATGATAGATGGGGAAAAGATTGAAGCTGTCAATGGCTTCATTATGCTTGGAATCACAATAAATCCTCTTGGTACTATCAGTAAGGAAATCAGGAGACATTGCATTTGGGAAATCTTCTGTGAAGGACCTCTCCAAAGTGCTAAGAGCAAAGTCAGTAAAAACACAAAGGTACAATTGATTCAAGCCATAGTCTTTTCAGTTATTTGCCATGCATCTGAAAGTTGGACAATAAATAAGGATAACACAAGTAAAATTGATGTGTTGGATAAGAATACTGAATATCCAACGGCTTGCTAAAAAAGGTAAATAAAAACACAAAATGAAACAAATAACAATAACAACAAAACCCACAATAAACCAACCAACCAAACACATACATCTTGGTAAAGTGCAACCAAAGTGCTCTTTAGAGGCAAGGATGATGATGCATCATCTCACATACTTTGAGCATGTTGTTAAAAGAGGGGTTGGTCTTTGGAAAAAGAACATCATGATTAGAATGGTGGAGGTTCCGCAAACAAGTAGCAGATCCTCAGCAAGAGGCAGTGAGTATAACAACAGGCTCAAATATATCAGCGATAATAAGAATAGCACACAATAGCACAAGGTTCATGTTCATTCTTCATAGTGTTGCTATAAGTTGTACTTGACTCCACTGCTCCTAACAGTTGATAATTAGATGACTCTGAAAACTTGGGATTTAGGGAATTCACAGATTTTTTTATAGTGGTGAATCACTTTTTCCTAAAATAATCAAATTTATTTAGAATCCAATATACCACAGGTATAGTTTTTCAATCCCTATATCAATTTTATAAGGTAGTTAATTTCATTTGTAAGGAAACCAAAATTCAAGGCTAGTAGATAATATATGCAAGGTTATTCAATTGTTAAGGGCCTCTGCAATGATTTCAAACCAAAATTTTTTTACTCCAGTATCTCCTGTCAGGGGAATTTTAATTAGGAGTTTGGTGTCTTCTTTTTTTGTTTGTCTTTAAGGTTTTAGTTACATTATTTATTCAGGAACAAACATTTGTTCACTAATCAATATACTCAGTTATTTACACTGTTAAGCATTTGGAAAATTTGGTTCATATATAATCCTACAACCATAAAAAGGCAACTATGTTATAATTGAATAATGATTTAACTGTAAACACTATAGTGTAAGTAGAGTCTCTGTGTACAGGTAGGCTGACTATGAACTGTAGCAGTATCAAGGATCACTTTCAGATATTGACAATAATTTTTGTAATGTACCTGGAGTTGTGTAACCCTGTGGTTCTGACTATAGCCACATCTACATTTTTAACTTTAGTTAATGCCAACGTATAATATATACATAAAGTGACATGTGAAATAATTCAATTTTATCACATTGCTAGCTTATTCTCAATGTCTGTCTACCACAAAGTATAACATAAACTTATAAAGTATAAAGGGAAATATATTCATGGATATTTATCTAAATTTAAATAAATCTTTTTATAATGACACAAGTGACATCAAGGAGGTAGGACATTTTCAAATTTCCACCTCACCAGATGAGGATCATTCTTTGATACATAATGTTGGGAATCTGTCAACTGTCATTTCTTTCTCCATGCATTTTTTGTATGTCATTTAGCATAGAGGGGAAGAAATGTGAAGAGCAAACAGATGGTGTCTGCTCTTGTGTTAATATGGTGTCTTATAAATCATGTTTTCCATAGACTATTGTATCATGCCCTTCATCATTGATTAAGTAAGAAATGTTGTTTATCCTGTTAAGCTAATTATAACTTATATGGACTCTGAAGGTCAAGTAGAATTGCCTAATAATGTTTCCAAGGCTTTCGGCTTCACAGGAGAAGAGTCCACAATCTTTTCTCCAAAGGGGTCATTTAATAAAAACGGAACCACTCACTTTTAGCTGGGCTAGCTTCTAAAGGGTTAATAGGTTCATCACCAGGATTCCCTGAGAAAGTTCTTTAGATAAGTACAGAGGGGGGGAAAAATCCCATGACATTGTTCTTATTGTTGTTATGTGCCATCGAATCCGTGCCACTTATAGCGACCCTATGTACAACAGCCCTAAACTCTGCCCTATCCTGTGCCAATCGCAATGTCTCCGATATACCCATCCTGATAACCCCAGTCCCTGAAATCAATCCTCCTCATAGAGGGCCTTCCCCTCCTGCACCATCCCTCCACCGTCCCAAGCATGATGTCCCTCTCCAAGGACCAGTCCCTCCATACAACATGTCCAAAGTATGTCAGACAAAGCCTCAGAACCCTTGCCTGCAAGGAGTAGCCCAGTTTAACCTTCTCTATGATGAAACACAGATAGACATTCCTCTGGTAGTCCCTGTTTTCAGCTAAGATCCATCTAACGTTAGCTACAATATTCCTAGTACCATGACCCCTTCTAAACCCAGCCTGGACTTATGTCAGTTCTCTGCTGATGTGCTGTTCCAGTCGTTTTTGGATAATCTTCAGTAGAATCTTGCTTGCATGTGAAATCAATGATATTGTTATATAGTTTCCACACTCTGTTGGGTCACCCTTCTTTGGGATGGAAACAGATACAGATCTCTTCCAGTCTGTTGTCCAAGTGGTTGTTCTCCTGATTTCTTGACACAACTTGGTGAGCACGTCCAGGGCAGCATCTGTTAGCTGAAATATGTCAATTGGTATACCATCTATTCCTGGGGCCTTATTTTTTGCCATTTCCTTCAAAGCAGCTTGAACTTCTTCCTTCATCACCATAGGCTCTTGCTCATATGTTGTTTCATGAAATTCTTCAGTGTCTGCCAATTTCTTTTGATACAGTGACTCATATTATTTCCCTCTTCTTTTAATACTTCCTGGATCATTTAATATTCTGCCTAAAGCATCCTTGATTATAGCATCTCGAGATTTGAATTTGTTCTTCAGTTCCTTGAGCTTAAGAAATGCTGAGCGAGTTCAGCCCTTTTGATTTTCTGACTCCAGCTTCTTGCACATTTCTTGTAATATTTTACTTGTCATCCCATGCTGCCTTTTGAAATCTTCTGTTCAGCTCTTTTAGTATCTCAAATTCTACCTTCTGCTTTGGCTTCTCTGTACTCCATTATACAGTTTTATATTTATGTGAAATGTGAGCAGAGACTATGAAAATACACCATATTTTATATTTTGGGGTGTCATTGTTTCTAAAAACAAAAGCCAAATCTATTATCACTGAGCCAATCGACTCATGAAAATCCCCCATCATGTTCATAAGGTTGTAAATCTTAAGAGTAGTAGCCTATGTCATCTTTATCCCATCAAGGGCTGGTGAATTTGGACCACTAATCTTTCAGTAGTAGTTAAAAATGTAATGCACTATGCCACTATTATTTGAAGTCAAGGGAAGAAATAACTAAGGTAGGTGGGGTTCCCCCCCCCGAATAAGTGAATAAAAGTCCTTAATAGTATTAGTTTGGGGTGCTAATAAGTGGCTGGTGGTCTAGGCTATAGAGTAGTGAGTTGTGCCATTAACCTGATGGCCTTGCCTCTCGAGGGTTTCAAATTCACCAGTGGTTGTACAGGAAAAAGATATGTAAAATTCACAGCTCATCTCCCATGGGATTTACAGTGTCAGCCATCAGATGGAGGTTTATCTATCCATTAATTATGACTCTATGGAAACAAGTTTATGAATATGCAAATTGAATGCAACATTTGCAAAATTGAATGCAATGGAAACAAGTTTATGAATATGCAAATTGAATGCAAAAGTTTAATTATATTTGAATTTTCATTTTAAGGATATTTTATCACTAGATTCTCTCCATTATTTTTCATATAATTCTTACCTCACCAATGAAGTGTATTCATTTTGTTAATTTATGGTGGATAGAGCATTATAATGCAATATTCAGTGTGTGCTTTGAGGATACAAATAAATATGTCACATTTTTCTTCTGAATGTAGTTCAATGTGAACCATACATTTTTTTCAAATTATCTATATTAAAATTTTGTTTTGTTTTTGTGCCCCAGAGAGAAGAAACTGTTACCCACATCAAATAAAAAGATACCAATGAATTGCTTTTAAGTACATTAGTAAATACAGAAAATTAGCTTATTTAGACAAGGAATGACTTTTAAATGCTGCTTAATATTTTAAAATCCTTCAGTTTATTCTTCACCAAATTGGAAGAATCCAGGGAGCAGTGCATCTGTTGGATTAGAGCAGTGCATATGTCAAAGAAAGGGTTGAGCTGTTAGTCCCTGAGTCATTGAATCAGAATGCTTTTTTTCGTTTTTGAAAATAAATTCCTGTTGCTGATCAGAAAATTTCCATGTATTACTTCCATTTCCATAGTTGGCTTCTTTCTCATTATTATCAACATGTTCTATACCTAGGTTCTCACACGGCAATTTCTACTGGAGTAGATTCCCATCTTTTCTCTCATAGAAGGACTGATGGGTTCAAACAACCACCATTTTAGCTAGCAGCTCTGCATCACCAAAGCTCCTTTAAAGACATTAATGTTGCTGTTGTTGTTAAGTGCCAGCGAGTCTCAGGCGACTCATACCAACCCTATGAACGAAGTCCTGGACACTTCCTGTATAACTTTCATCCTTTCTCTAGGTTCATAGGGTTTCCAGAGGCAAGCTACTGTGGAAGTGGATGCCACTCCTGCTTCCAAGCTTGTTTTAATTGGGGAGCCCCACCAAACACTGTCCACCATATGTAACAGTGTTCAGCTTCACAACAACCACGAGTTACCTCTGTACAGCAAGTGGACATACCAGGGTTACACGACCTAGAAGAATGTTTTACCAATAACAATTAAAGGCAGGCCTGAGGGCCACGGAGTAGAGTCACCCACCTTTCGTTTGGGAGCATGGCTTTCAAATTCTACCTTCTTATTGTTGCTCTTTCTTTCTCTATGCTGTTGGTGGTGGTAGTGTTGTTAAGTGCTGTCGAGTTGCAGGCGACTCATAATGACCCTATGAACGAAGTCCTAGACACTTTAATAGGAAGATAAATAGTTAAATGAATCAGATGACTAATTCAATCCAATAACTGGACTTCTAAGAAATCTAAGTATATAATTACTTCAAGATTTAAGGCATTTTACTCTTAAACTCATTGCCTTTGAGTAGATTCTGATTAGAATTGCCAAGACTGAACATTTCCAAAAGCAGACTGTCACACTGTTCTTTCATGAAGTGAAATTGTTAATTCCTAGTGTCAACTATTTAGTTAGCAGGTGAATGCTTTAACCACTGTGCCAACAAGGTCCCTATACAACATTGTAGACATTATTGCTTTCATTTCACAAGGTAGCAAAAGGCATGTATCACCCAGCTCTGACAATTTCAGTCACTTCATATACATGTGAAACTTAGACCATAAATAAAAATACAAAAGAATTATTGATGCTTTTGAATTATGCTGTTGAATAATATTGAATATATTCTGGACTGATGAAAGAATGACTAAATTTGTATTGCAAGAAGTAAGAAAGGTCCTTAGAAATGAGGAATGGAGACTTTACATATCTTAATTTGAACATGTTATCAGGCAGGATTCACTACTTCCTGGAGGAGGACATTATACTTGGTAAAATAGAGGACTGATTAAAAAAGAATGAAAATTCATTGAAAAACAAGGACCTCATGAAATATTATTCAAAATGAGTGACCCTGAAGTACGTTAGTCTGAGTGAAATATCACAGTCACAAAAGGACAAATAATGAATAGAGCCACTGTTGTAAAGCTGGACTGACATCGAGGTTGAGGGGAAACTGAGAAAGATGGGATAAGTTATGTATACTGCATTGAAACAGATAAGGGAGAGAACTGTTTAAAAGGGGTATGTGATTAGGTATTATTATGACATGAGGTCTAGAACGAAGGCTGCATAGTGGAGTGGACTTGGGGGGAGGGATTGTATAAGAATGAAAGGATTTTTCTTTTACTTTTCAAAGAGAAGCACAAACTGGAGTGGGGGGGAGTGGGCAGAAAGAAAAGTGCAACAATAAATGAATGGAAATCCAAAGTCTCTGTAAAGTTTCATTAAAATGAATAATAATAATAATAAAGAAGAAGGGAAAAAATGAAAATTGTAGGGCCAAGAATGAAATAATATGGCTCTTCTGGTCATAGTCTTTAATTTTTAATGTATGGCAAATCCTAACCTCTGCTTAGTCTGTGTAGTGACCCAATTCAGAAGAGAGTTGTCCGTCATGTTAATGAGGTAGGATTAGAGTGAAATGTATCTTGAATGTCCACCTTACTAGAAAGTGTGACAGATTGTCACCTCTAGTTCTCTTTGGGATGTGACTTACAGCCCTTAGCTCTGTCAGGAGGAATGGTGCTAGAAAAAGGCTGATTCTTTTAGACCTGTCTGAGTAATTAATCTCAGAGCTTTTGTGATATCAAGATACAAAGAGGGTCAGTAAGAATGGAGTTTAGGTTCCAGATTTTTCAACACTAAAGTGCTTTCCCCCCATACACTATAAGTACCCAAAGCAAGGGGAGAAGATATTGAAACACAGTGTGTTACATTTCTCAAGATCATTAAATTGGTATCATTACTATACAGCATTAGTTTCTGGAATAGAAACAACCTTTCTGTTTTGTTTCTGTCCCATGCATTTGGAGAACTAGTCTCAAGCAGGCACATCATAGTCTAATATTCACATGAGAAGAAAATACATTTGGATGATTTACTAATAGCTCTTTTTCCTTCCTTTTTTTTTCTTCTTTTTTTTCTCTTTCACAGACCTCCACTTTGTGGATATAATTTGGTTCTTAAGGAAAGAGAGGAAGTATTTCTCAATTCAAGCGCATGCATATCAAAGGAAATATAACAAAACTACTTTGTTCCCTTACACCAGACAGCTGGATTTGTTTGTGAATAAAAAACTTTAAAAGGAGTAATGCATTATTTATTTTAGAATTTATCACACTCTAGGGGATTTAAACATTTCTGCATTTGAATAATTTTGTAAACTAAAGAAAAGAGAATGTGTATTGTAAAGCATTTTGAGCATACTCTAATTACTGTTTCCATGATTTCATTTTACTTTGTAGACTTGTCATTTGGGGATCACTTGCACTAATATAAACTTTGTACACATATGTAACAAAATTATTTGTTCTTTATATACCTTCTGTTTAAGTATCTATTGAGTATTTTTATAAGTGCTTTATAAAGAAATGCTTTGATTCTATGGAACGTAATAATGTTTGAGAATGTGATGCTTAAGGTCCAATCTTGGCCAACTACTTACTAATTATGCAGTCTTAAGTAAAGCCCTAAAGAGCAAATGCATTAGTTTTAAAACTAAGGTGTGTTTTCTGCAAAACTCTCAGGAAACTCATTGTCACCAAGCCAGAACATACTGATAGCTGACCCTTCAGCTGGTTTTCTGAGTCTATAAGTGATAGTCCACTTTTCTTCCATGGAGTAGCTACTGGATTCTAACCACCAGAGAGACGACATTTTTTGGATAGTCTCTAGGGGCTGTGCCACACATTGCTTATCCAATAATGTGAAAGTTGGACAACGACTAAAGAAGGCCCAAGAATAACTGATTCCTCATAATTGAAGGGTTGGTCAAGAGTATTGAATACACCTGGGACTGCCAAAAGAACAAACAAATCTGTTATGGAAGAAGTGAAGTCAGAATGCTCTTTAGAAATCAAGATGGATAGATTTCATCTCACAGACTTGGAGCATATATATCATCAGGAGGGACCAGTCTTTTGAGTACATCAGGCTTGGATGAATGGATGGTCAGTGGAGAAAAAGAACTTCAAGAACTGGTCCAGTGATGAGAACAATGGGTTTAAGGGCAATGGACATTATGAAGATGGCACACGATTGGGGAAGGGTTTCATCTATTGCACACAGTGTTGCTATGAGGAGTTGTCTTGTCAGCACAGAACAACCACACGTGTCAGTTGCCTAAAAAGGTTTTGTTAAGATTGAATAACAAAGCATTTTGAAGACTATCTTGGCAGAGTGATAATAATGAAATAATAATATTTCATAGTCCTTGTGAGGAGGGCACAAGACCCAGAAATATTTTGTTCTATGAAACATGGAGTCACTGTGATCTGGAATCAACTCAACAGCAGCTGACACTAGCTGTTATTAGTATAATATATCAATAATTATTAACTATATATAATAATTTGGAAGGAGGAGTGGCATCCACTTCCATAATAGCTTGCCTCCGGAAACCCTATGAACTTGGAGAGAGGATGAAAGGCACCCAAGCGTCGAGGACTCTCCTTAATAGGGTTGCTATGAGTCACCTGAGACTCGACGGCACTTAACAACAACAACAACATATATAATAAATATTAAGATAATATCTGTTATTGCATGACTTGCAGAGATAAAATACCTCCTATGTGTTAACTTGCTTAATCCTTATAAAAGGCATAAGGTAGGCCTTTTTATCTTCACTTATGAAGAAACTCAGGCACACTGGGGTCAAATAATTCAACCAGGACTGTAAATAGAAATGCTAAATGGTTGTCTCCAGTGTGTATATTTTGAAAATCCATTATGAGTTTCTCCAGAGTTCATTATATATTAACACATTGCCGCACACTTTTAAATTGACGACCGTGCTTAGAAACACATTTTGCCATCATTTGTGGCAACATGTTAATTGGCATGTGTATTTACAAAGTATCACATTCAAATCACCATCCTTGGTTTCCTGACACTTACCTGTTCTATCCAGACTTTCCTAGATTGAGATTTCTTTCTGTTTCATTTGGGAGTTTTCAAGGTTTGTTTTATCTACATTTCTAAACAACTTCATCTATTAGTTACCATCACGTTCTCTGTGTTGTAGATTCCTGCCTAGGAGCCTCAACCGTCACAATAATGGTTTTACATTCCCTTCTGGCTGTTTATGTTTATGTTGAGAGCTTTACTCCTTAAAGGCCCTTAATAGCCTGTGTTATGAAGAAACAAGGATGTGTCTTTTCACTTTTCCCTCAGGGATGTGAGCAGAGCTATCTGTGCCCCTATTGCCCTACGGAGTCCATCGGGGAAACAGCTCTTTTTGTTTCTACTATAACATTTTATTCCCCAGAGTTTGACTCAAGTCCATAAAGTCATCTTTGCTCTCTGTTAACAAACTCTCAATATTCTTAACGAAAAAAAGAAGCATTCTAGTACTCACCATTACTTTGCCGCATTTCCTTGGAAGCTTAGGAAACTCAATTTACACCATTAATAATATTTAAAACTAAATGTAACGCACTGTATCTATGTCTGTATATTACCAGAGTGGGAATCTTTCTCCTATATTCCTGATTACTATAGTCTCTGGGTCATATAGAGAAGCAAAATGTCAACTTGTCGTGTTTAAAGCATTTGTTCAATTTTCTCCCAAGTAGTTGCTGGTGGATTTGAACCACCAGAGAGGAATAAACTTTGGGTTAGTAGTACAGGTTTCATAATAAACCTGCTTTGGGTCAGACAATACTATTTTCCATAGATACAGGTATAAACTGACAAAAATTTTATACTTTCTCATATTATGATATTTTTTTTAAAGTATCAATTTCTTCCCTCATTTCTTGAAGTAATGTTAAATGCCAGGGTGAGAGCATTTTTCTTGAGAATGTTCTCATTTTCTTAAAGTTTAGCTTGAGAATGAATAGGGAAGTAATTCTCTTTGACCTTCACCCAGTCATTTTAGCTCTGCTTTTGAAAATTTGTGTGCATTGTCATTCAATATTATCATGGGTTGAGGCAGGAGGCAGGCATCACCAGTCTCAGAGGACCATAATGAATCATAGCTATTCTACAGAAATTTTCTGAGAAAGCAAAAAGAACAACTAGCCATTATGCAAAAGATAGTTCATGAAAGGCTGCCCTAAGTACTTAGTGTTCTAGATCAGACACAGACAAAGCGGAGGAATGAGGTTTCTATGTCTTGTAAATGTTTGTAATCTGTGTTAACAGTGTCTTTGAAAACCCCAGAACAGACTCTATCAACACTTTGTTTCATTTTATGACTGCCTTAACTAAATGATGTACTGTCTATTTATAGGAAGTATCTTCTTTGTATTTCTATTGAAATTTCAGCTTCTTCTTTTTCAAAAAGGCACTAAAAAGGCAACATTTTGTTATCCATTGCAGTCAACTGAAATAGTGAACACAATTAGAAGACAACGAGGTTTATTTTTAATAAACTGCATTAACTGAATAAGCTTCACAATTACTTTGATTTACTGGCTATTTAGTTTTGGTGTATGACTTGTGTTGCAAATGTATATGTGTAGTAACCTTGTAAGTATATTTATAATTAGTCATATTAAGAGTGTAAAATGTGTAACATCTATACCTTACTAATGATTATTATGGTAAATGCATAATGAATATTTATAATGTGAGAGTGTTTGCCATGCAATATTTCATTTTTTCCTTACAAATGCCCTATTATTGGAAAACTGTCTTCAGAAAACTTAAGCAAGACCCACACCTCACACCTTATACAAAAACCAACTCAATGTGGATCAGGGACCTAGAAATAAAACTATAGATTATAGAATTTCTCAGAGAAAAGATAGGAAAAAGTTTAGAAGCCTTAATTTACAGCATAAACACTCTTCCAAGCATAATGAAAAACTTACACGCAGGAGAAAATAAAATAGATGATCAGGAATTTCTAAGAATCAAATCCTTACATTTATCAAAAAACAAAAAAACCCTTCTTCAACAAAATAAGAAGAAAATCCACAGACGGGGGAAAAATATTTGGCAATGAAATATCTGATAAAGTACTTACATCTAAAGTTTA
Organism: Elephantulus edwardii; assembly: GCF_000299155.1. NCBI lineage: Eukaryota > Metazoa > Chordata > Mammalia > Macroscelidea > Macroscelididae > Elephantulus > Elephantulus edwardii. The sequence continues at coordinate 7,895,709 of NW_006399831.1, read as the reverse complement.
TAGAATATTCCAGAACCTCAACAAGAAAAGTGTGAACAATCTAATCACAAAATGGGTACAGGATATGAATAGGCACTTCACCAGAGAGGACATTCAGACACATGAAGAAATATTCAAAATCTCTAGCTATTAGATGCAAATCAAACCTATGAAATACTATCTCACTGAAGTAACAATAATAAAGTTCACCAGGGCTGCAAACAACAGCAAACCGTTCACCAGGGTGAGGTTGTGGAGAGATTGGAACCCTGGTGAGAGATTATTTTACCTCTGGTGAGAATTTAAAATGGTACAACTACTATAGATGGTGGTCTGGCACTTTCTCAGGAAGCTGGAAATAGAAATACCATTTAATCCAACAATTCCACTACTAGGAATATACCCTAAAGAAACCAAAGCTGCCACCTAAACAAATGTATAATGTATGCACATCCATGTGTATTGCTACATTATTTACAATAGCAGAGAGATGGAAGCAACCCAAGTGCCCATTAACAAATGCATGGAAAGAAACTGTGGTATATTAATACAATGGAATACTATGTAGAACTGATAAACAAGGCACTAATAAAATATTACACAACATGGGTGACCCTGGAGGACATACTGAGTGAAATATCTCGGTCATAAAAGGACACATACTGCATAACACCACTTATAAAACATGGGGTTTTCTTGACATAGGAGTTGGAGAGAAACTAAGAAAAGAGGGGAATAAATAATGAATACTGCATTGGAACAGCTGAAGGGAAAAAACCTGTTAAAGGAATATATCCTGAGGTGTTATTTATGTGACAACAATCCAGAATAAGAGGTGTATAACAAAGTGGACTGGGGTGAGGGGAGGAAATTATACAACAATGAATGAAAAAAAATAAATTTTAAAGTGAACTGTGGGCGTGTTGTTGTTGTTTGTAGTTAGGCGCCTTTTCGTGAACTGGGGGGAGGTAGGGAAGAAAATGTGCAACCATGAATGTATGAAAATCCAACTTTTCTGTAAACTTTTGTTAAAATCACAATTGAAAGAATGGGGAAAAAACCCGAGATGCCCTATGATTTATACATATTTATCACTGTCTTGGAAAATATGATACTTGAAAAGTATGAATTTTGTGTTTTGCTGTATTGTGATGATTATACACTACAAATATTTGCATACATGTAAGTAATGTGGTCTAAATAAATAGATGAAAGAAATCAATCTAGGCTATGGGGGAAATGTAGGTCAAGAAGGTGAGGTTGGCTGCAAGGTGCTGTGATGCTGTTGATGAATGCCTATCGACTGACAGGAGTTGCGGGAATGTGATCCCGCTGGCTTGTAGCCATATATGGCGTTCCGGAATGTCCCTTCAGGACCTTATAAGTAACACATCACAAAACTTTTCTAAATTCCTTGGTTCCATTTCACCTGCTTTCTCCATGTGGCAATTTCTCCACTGAGAATGGTGCTGAGGAGGTGAAGACCAAGGAAATGTTACAAACTAGGAGTTCAAAGTACAGAATACAATTTCATTCATCTTTCCTTTTTCTGTGAACACAGGAGATTTGTAAAGAGAAGAAAATCTGGAAGGTTAACAGCTGGTTGTGCAGATGGTGTTGATGAATTGAATTTGGATTTCAGTATCATGGCTTAAATTTCTGGAAGGCACGGCTCTTGGCTAGGGATAGAATTGTATCTTACAGGGCTATGGGAGCGTGTGTTTGCATGCAGGCTAGCAGTCATGAGAAAAGTGTTTTAACTGGAACACAATATTGTAGAAAGTGTTTCAAGCTTCAAAGCAACAGACCATCTACCCAGATCCACCAGTATTCTAGCAGTCTTCCAGATTTTCTTGTTTGAGCCTGATCAGTAGCGCCTATTTTGTAGTTGAAATTTCTCCTTAGATTATTCTTCCCAATCAGGTTTGGTTTGCCTTTGTTGTTGTTGTTGTTATTGTCATGACTTACCCCCCCACCTTCACCCTTGCCTCCTCCTATCTGTCCACAGGGAGAACATTCCTGGTCTCTATGACAACATGGAATATTATCATTTTCTGCCTACTTCTTTTTGTTTTTGTGCACCATAGAGTGGGAACCAATCCACAGCTGACCCTCTGGCGAGTTTTCAGAGGCAGTTAATTGTACAGAAGATTGTGTCTCCTCCTCCTGCACAACAGCTGGTGGTCTTGACCCTCGTGCCTTTGTGATTGCAGTGCAGCTTCTTGTTACTAGGCCAGCAGAGCCTATTTCTTACATGTCTAAAATATGTTGTCATTGTTATTGTTGATGATGATTACAGTCCAGTCGAGCATGCCTCATAGCGACCCTATATACAAAAGGCCTGAAGCCTTTCTATAGTTATCGTCATTTATCAAAGTTTATAGAGTTTCCAGAGGAATGTTGTTTAGGAAGCGGATGCCACTCCTTACATTTACACTCACACTCCTTACTCCTACGCTTGAGCACATTACACTTTGTATTGTTGCTGTTGTGTCTCATGGAGTCAGAACCAACTCACAGCTGACGCTGCCTCTCGGCCCCCAGAACTCCGTTCATTCTATGTTTTGCTTGTTTGTATTCTTCAGGTCTAGCAGGATGCTTAGCATATAGTTCATAGTTCAAAATTCATAAATACTGTTTGAATGAAATAAGTGAAATAGTGCATTTATCTTTATTTTTCAAGTTTAATTCGAGAGTGGGCAGAGACTGGTTTCCAGGCTATTTAGCAGAACAAAAGGTTACAGGTGGTTCTAGTTATAGATCAGAGAGTTTGCAAAGCACAGCAAGTCTAACACTAATACTTTACCTCTTAAATGTGGCAAAATCTGATTTTATTCAATACAAAGGATTTGCTGGTAATTTTTGTTGATAAATGGTTTTATTCTTTTTTTAAAATTTATTTTAATAATTTTAATGAACATTTACAGAGATTTTGGATATCCATTCATTCATTGCTGCACTTCTCTCCCTGCCCAGCCCTCCTTCCTGTCCCCCGCCCCCCATTTCGCTCCTCTCTTTGAAAAGTAAAAGAAAAACTCCCTCCCTGGTACACAATCCGCCTCCCGCACCCCTCCCACCTTCCCAAAGAAGTTTTAGGGGGGGGAAATTCTTCCATGCACGTTATATCAAAGTACACATAAACACTTTAAACATATGTTGTTATGTGCTTTTGAGTCAGAAATTACTCATATCTGATCCTCCAGCAGACTTCAGAGCCTTAAATCTCCCGGGAGGAGATTGCACATCTTTCTCCGGGGTGGGGGAACAATTGGTGAATTCGAACTCTGAGCCTTTGGGTTGACTTCTTACTCCTAGTTCAGCTTCTTACCCCTAGGCTTCCAGAGCTCCCCTTTAAGCACGTTGTTGTTGTTATGTCCCATTGAGTCAGAACTGAGGAATCACTGGCCCTCCAGCAGGTTTTCTGAATCTGTAAATCACACAGGGGATGATGGCCCATCTCACAGTTCAGCTGGTAGATTCAACCCTCGTGCCTTTGGATTGGCTGCATAACTCTTCACCACTAAACCACCACAGCTCCCCTAAACACATAGAAAAGGTAGATTTTATGTACTTCCTTAGTAACCCTCCAGCAAAATAGATCGCTTGAAGAAAATCAGAGTCTGCTGAAATCACCGGATATTTTCAAAGATTCCGAAATCACTGGAAGTTTTCAGCTAAGCCTGGTATATTCAACGAAAAATAGTAAGTTTGGGTTTTACTTTTTTCTTTTTAAAAATTTTTAATTGATTTTCATTCAATAGCTCATATGCATTTTGTTTAATAGAGATAGTAAGTTTTAAAATCTTTTCTTACTGAAATTGCTAACAATCTGTATGGAGGGAGTAGCAGTGCTAATCCAAAGGCCGTGCGTGCGTCTCTGGCAGTTCAAATTCACTATGGCTTCTGCGGATTCAGACAGACTCTTTTTATGTTATTTGTTGTTTTTATTATTTACTAACTCAAAGCTGACCCTCCAGCGGCTTTTCAGAGGCAGTAAATAACACAGGAGGAGATTGCCTATCTTTGAAACTTGGTAAGGCTGTTGCATTCAAACTGTGTGCTTTTGGGATTTCAGCACAGCTTCTTACCACTAGGACACCAGGGCTCCCTAATTTATTTAATTTCGTCTTGAAAACCAAATGGAAGTACAGCTATGAGTTAGGTTCTGACTCGACAACCCCTGTTAGAGTGAAGATTTGTTAGTGTTATGTTACTCTTAAAGAATTGAAAGGAGAGTTTTTTAATTAGGAAAATGTCGCATAAACCAATTTTCAAGGTGAGAATTGTCAGAGGTAATGAAAAATGAATGTGAATAAAAAAGAACTAGAAATAGTTTCACTCCAAGGAGAATATCTTTTGTGGGGAATATAGGGCAAAGGGAGAGAGAAATAATTAGAATTTATTAAAGGTTATTTAATCATCAAAGTAAATATACTCTCAGAACTATGTAATGTACAAGGCACTGCTCCAAATAACTTTTATTCTAAAAGTAAAAATTCAATTTCTGTTTAATAGTCATTTACCATATTTAGGAATGTCTTTTTTAACCTCATTTAGTATAGTCTACTTTACCTCCAATTCCACTTGATAAAGCAAAGCAAAACTTCTTGTTATGTGCCATCAAGTCACCTGTCACTCATTGCAATCCTATGTGTCTCTGAAGCCTGCCCTGTCCTGAGTTAGTCTGTCTCTGACACACCCCCCCCCATTATACAAGTTAGTGATTTTTTACAGATTTCAATACAGGCATAATTTTAAATATGGAATTAATATAGCAAAACTATTTGGAAAATATATCTATGCTAAGATGGTGCTAATCATTAGTCATTGATTCAACCTTAATTCCTTCACCATTGAGTACATAAATAAAATATAGAGAGATAAGTAGCTTTGAAAATTCAGGGAAATGAATCATAATCTTATAACTCCAGGACAAAATTTTGAATTGTCAAAGGGACAGTGAGGCAAATTTTAGGATGAGGAATGGAAAAGGAATGTTTTCACCCATTCCACTGTGATTATATTTCACTTACCAAATACCTAAGAAGTAAATGTTTTCAGATACCAAACCAATTTATTTTTAACACATTATTGAAGCCCTGGGATACTATGATTGATGAATTTGGTTGCTATCCAAAAGGTCAGAAATTCTAATCTACAAGTCACTAGGTGGAAGAAAGATGGTATCTTCATCCGTAAAGACAGCCCTGAACACTATGTAGCACTTCTGCTCTGTCCTAAAGGATCTATATGAGTTAGAATTGATTCAGTGACAATGAGATTATGGGGTTTATCACATCATGACCTCACGTGTCAATTATATTTCATATTTCCAGGTCTCATATTTCCAGGAAAATAATATCATTAGAACCAAATGTGTAATAATGATTTATTCCTTGTGGTAGATGAAGATCATTTCAGTAATGGTGCTCAATTTACCTAATCTGCTCTGTAGTCATTCCTTTAAGTTATTCCCTCAAACTCTGACTCTGGGCTGGCTGTTTTGCTTTGGACAATGAGACAATCGCAATGTACCTGAAACTATTACCTGAAAGTATTTGAGGCAGTCAAATCTCAGCACGTTTAAAAGCCCAAGATCATTAGCTAAAAAGGAACAAATGGATCACCAATGTCTACACTGAAACTCTACTGTCCTGATCAGTTGCTAATGATTAGAATGAAGAAATGGTAAATGTAACAATTAAAGCAAATTATTATGAAACTATTCTGAAGTTATAAATAAATTAGTAAATTAAAGGGAGAGAGCATTATGATCCAAACACAAAAGGAAGCGTTTTGATGAATTAGACAAAAACGTCTCATATTTATTATGTCAGCAATACTTTAGAAAGCACCTGCTTTACATTATCAAAAATCAAGAACATAAATTAGTTTAGTGTAAATTTAAAATAAGGCTTCATCCAAAACACTATCGCACAAATAGAGAGTGGCTGAGATGAGAAGACATATAATAAAGGCTGTGGAAAGTTGACCAAAATGTCAAGAATATGCAAAATAATATCAGATTTTAAATGGACTATAAAATGGTTAATAAAAGCTACAAAATGAGCACACATGTGCTGCATCCAACAAATTTGAGACATGCTTAAAAGTGGGAAGGAAAAGGTTAAATGGGGAAAAGTGATAATAGTTAATAAATGGGCAAAGCAAAGGTGAAAATTGAAACTCAGCACAATTAATGCTCTTAAAATTGTTCAGGGAAGTGAATTTGAAGAAATAAATTTTAAATATTATTTACTGAAATGAAGAATCTGTACAGAATGAGGCAGGAAGTGAGGGATAGATCATATGCAAGTGGGTCAGATTATATGACGCTATGAATCTCAAAGAAAAGGAGTCATTCCAGTCAGAAGGATTTAAGATTTTTCTTTAAGGAAAGTACTTGGGCATATTTGTATAGTTAAAAAGATAATTTCTTTATGTATATATATTGGGAAGGGTGGTATTGACCCCTCCACTGTGCATATCAAAGTTAGAAAAATGTTGATAAGCAAGAAAAATTTTAAAAAAAGATACTCAGTAGGGTGACTGGTGAGAACAGTGGAAGTATTCATATGTTACACAGTTGTGGTTTTTCGTGCCAGACTCTTCTCTTCTTTAAAGCATATTGATAAAAAAAATCCCTGAAAGTTTTTCTCCCATAATTATCGAATGGAAAACTTATTGACTTCAAATGGGGTGTGGGCCATGCAAGGCAAAGAATACACTACGGCATTCTATAATCTAACATCTTGAGTTGTGTTGTGGTAACATGTAGACCTTCTTTCTGGCAATAGCAGAGCTCAAGGAAGATGCAAAATTGAACGGATACATAGTGTTACTGTACAGAGGTAACTCTGTGATGCTGAACACTGTGACCCTGATATATCAAATGCGGTAATGATTACGCATGGTGGACCGTGTTTGGTGGAGCTTCCCTATTAAAACAAGCTTGGAAGCAGGAGAGGCATCCACTTCTGAGATAGCTTGCCTCTGGGAACTCAGTAAACCTGGAGAAAGGATGAAAGTTATACGAGTGTTCAGTTCTTTTGTTTATAGGGTCACTATGAGTAGCCTACTACTCTACGGCACTTAACAACAACAGAATAATATTACTGGGTACCTTTGAGTGGATTTCAACAAACAACAGAGAAAGACAAGACCATATACATTTGAAAGCAAGAGGATTCCTTAACCATAATGGTTAAATCAAACAACCCATTTGTTGTTACTGGTAACGTGCTCTCAAGGAGGTACCTCCTCCTTACAATTTTAAGTAGAACAGAACAGCTCCTGGGACACAGCTACACTGTCTGGTCCAGTGCAATCCTCATAATTTTTGTTTCAGTCCCAGTGTTGATTGGAACCATTGCATCAGTTCAGTTAGTTGAGTGTCTTCCTCTTTGGCACTGAACCTTTACCAAAGGTGCTTATTTTTTTCTCAGGACTATTCCCTTTCAACATGGTGGGTTTTTTTTTTGTTTTTTTTGTTTGTTTGTTTGTTTTATTGTCTGTTAGGAAGTTCATAGAGTTTCCGGAGGTTGCCACTCCTGCTTCCAAAAGTCAGGTTTCCTCAGTAAAATATACAACATATTGCCACAAGAGGGCAGTCTTTTCGCGTAAGTTGCTCGTCAATGTATAGAAATTTGAAATTCTGAAGTGGTTAGGTTGATTTACACAACTAAATATCGATAAAACAATACAAACATTCAAGCAGGTAATTTGATTTATGTGTTTTTGCCATTATTCTCTTATAAAATATTTATATTCTTAGGGAAAACAAAGGATTAATTGCAAGATGGAAAGGTAGGTAAGGTGTTGTTAAGTCAATTAATTGTGAACTGAAGCACTAGAAAGTAAATTGACTGCTTTGGGGCTTGAAGTTCTACTCCATCCTGCCATTCTTCTAATATATGCTGACTCTTGATTTACTGTTTAAGATTTGTACCTAAGTATAACTATAGCTATTTTTCTTTTTGGGTAAACTGGAAGAATATCAATAAGTTTTCTTTCTAGGGGCTGTCAAACCCTTTCAGATGATCTCAATATTTCCTTCAGGATACAAAAAAGTATCTTAAGGTATTTTAAGGAAAAGACCTGTCTCTAACTCCTCTCCAGATCTCCTAGGCAGCTGCTTATGAGAAATTTCCCAAGCAAGTAGTTTTCATAGAAGACCACCTCAAACCGCTTCTTACCACTTACTCCTGGAATGGCTTTGTTGTGGTGACTTTTTCTTCTTGTTGCTGTTGTGTACCACTGCATCAGAACAGACCCATAACTAGCCCTCCAGCAGGCTTTCAATCTCCTCCCATGTCCTTTACAGCCAGCCTCTCAACCCAGAGTCAGCTATGATTTGTTTACAACTTTACAGCAATGAGGTTGTGGGGTTTTGTTGTTGTTGTTGTTTTAAATATTTCATTGTATGTATGTAGAATATGTTTATTTACCCATTCATGTGCTAATGGAATTCAGACTTCTTGGCTATTGTAAAAATTACTGCCACTGCAGTATGAATGGTGGTACACATACCTTTGCATCTGTGCTTTCAAGTCTCTAAGAGTGGAATTTCAAGAACTTATGAGTGGAAAGTTGTGCTACTAACCTAAATGCCTTGCCTCTCTGGTATTTGCAACCATCAGTACCTCTGGGCAAGAAAGAGAATTTTTTCCTCGTGTGTGATTTACAACCTTTCAAGTCCTGCTGGAGCAACAGCTACCAGTCGGTTTTGTTCCAACAGGGATGAAGTTGAATTTTGTGTGAGATACAAGCTAAAATGAGAACTGATGACACAGTGATTAAGCACCCCCTGGCAATTGAAAGGTCAGCAAATGGAAGTATCTTGGCTTCAATTGGGCACAACTTAGTCTTCAAAATGAAATCTTTGCTTTTTTACACATTGAAGATGTCTTTTGCAAGAAATTTGCCAAATATAACAAGCTATTTGATTCCTAACTATTGCTTCCAAAAACACTGATTATGGATCTGAATAAAATGGAAGTCCTTGTCTATATAAATCTTTCCTTTCTTTATTGTGATGATGTTGATTGGTCCAGTTACAAAGATTTATATTTTTTCTGTTAAAGTACAATCCATACTGAAGCCAATGTGGTTTTTTTTTTATCTTGATCAATAATTGTTTCCAATCTTTTTCAGCAAACTAGGTTTGTAGTCTCCATATTACAAATTGTGAATGATTCTTTCTTCAAACAGTTCTTTAGATAGTTGAGTTTCTTGGATTATTTGCTAAGCATACAAGAATGAATATGTATTCAGAACGGACACTTTGTTCATTTGCAACAAGGAATGAAGAATTAATAAAGAAAACCAGCTAAATAGAATAGTGTAAAGGGTTTTCTAACATCATTGACTTTTCTCAAAGAACTGAAGGAAAAGTTCAAGTCTCTAGATTCATTACTGACAAAATATTTAAAAAGCACAGGATGTAAGAGATATAAAATGCTTGAACCAAAACCAGTTGTTGTTGTTGAGTGCCATCACATGTAATAAAATATAACTCAAATAACCCTTCAAAGGGTCAGCAGATCAAAGTCCTACCTTGTCTGTGCCGTCCTCATTATCTGTGCCATGCTCAAGTCCATTGTCACAGTCACTGTGTCAGTCTCTCGTTGATGGTCTTCTTTTCTGTTAATCTTCATTTCTAGACAAAAACTGGTGGCCTATTAATTAATTAATTAAAATTTCACATTAGATATAGTATTTTCTTCTAGAATTTCTTATGATGATTTTCTATTGATTTTTTTTGTTGAGAGTTTCCATATGTTACTACCTATTATTAAACATTCTTTTAAACTTTTAATATATTTCCAATAGTAAATTTAAAGTCTTTATCCCCTAATGGAAACCTATATTGTTGTTAGGTGTAACTGAGTTGCCTTTGACGCAGAACAAATTGATCCCTGATTCTGTGCCATCATTACAATCTCTGCTGCGCTGCTGCCGGTTCTTGGGATAGTTACTGTGTCAGTCATCATCTCACTGAAGGTCTTCCTCTCCTTTGCTGGCTTTCTATTTTTTCTCAAGTATGTTCATGTGAAAAGTATGTGAGATGGAATTTCACCATCCTTCCTTCTGAGTAATACCCTGACTTCACAGATTTGTTCATTCTTTTGGAAACCACTAACATATTCAAGATTCTTACCACACACAACAATGCAAAGACATCAGTATTGCTTTCTTCTTCCTTATTCATTGTCCAGCTTTCATATGGAAATGAAGCAATTGAATACACCATGGCTTGAGTAAATAGCACCTTAATCTTCAAAGTGATGTTCTTACTCTTTAGCAATTCAAAGAGGTTTTTTTTAAAGATTGTTCAGTGCAAAATATAGTTGATTTAAATATCTAGGCCCTCTCAATATCTGTTTCAGTTCCTTATATTTCTTGACTGTGGGTCTTATTTTATAACTAGTAAATATTTTACCGTACATTTGATTTTGTATATGATGTTTTTAGTTCTAGATTCTGTTATTATTGCGTGGTGTTTGGGGACTTTTAAGAAGTAAAGATTGATGCCTTTGATCTGTGGTTTTGGAGAAGAGCACTGAATATCCGATGGACGGCCAGAAGAACAAAAAGATAAGTCATTGAGGGGGTGTAGCCAGAATGCGCTTTGGAGGTCCGAATGATGAGGGTTCACCTCACATACTTTGGACATGCTGCTAGGAGAGGCTATTCCCCCTGAGAGAAACGTGATGCTGGGAAGGGTGGAGAGTCAGAGAAGAGGAAGACCCTCAACTGGGTAGATTGACATAGTCACTGCCACAATGGGCCTTTGTTTGTCAGGAAGTGTGAGGATGGCACAGGTGAAAACAGAGTTCAGAGTCTCTATGACAATAACGTCTTTTATGAAAGTTGGTGGTTGTTTTTTTCTGTATTAGTGACTGACCTTGTACTTCATTGTTGCATGCAGTTGTTGAAATCTCTGCTCTGAATTCTTAAACTGCTGCTTTCTCCTGGGCATGCACAGTCCATACATGTGCAATTCAGGAATCAACAAACATTTGCCAGTTGTGGGGCTCAACGTTGTTGATTTCCCCTTAGTTATTTTTTTTTTCTTTTATGTTGTTCCTTCTCATACTTCTTCATTTTCCATCTCTCAGTGAGGCTGAAATTCTGTACTTGCCCTCTTAAAAATTGTAGAAGTTGCTATCTCATTTGTAGTCATCACAATCTTGACACATTAGGGGATGCTCTCATGTATAAGGGCTGTTAATTTTTTTTAAATGAGATTTTAATGAAAGTTTTAGAGCACACAGATTTCCATTCATTCATTGTGCACAGTTTTCTCCCTACCCACCCCTCCCCCCAGTTCTCTTTTCTCTTTGAAAAGGAAAATAATTCTTTCATTGTTGTACAACCCCCACCCCCCCCCCCTCCACTCCCCATCCACTTTGCTATGCAACTTTTATTCTGGACTGTTGTCATGCAAATAATGCCTAATCATACATTCCATTTAAGCAGTTCCCTCCCTCCTCTGTTTAAATGCAGTGTACATTATTTATCCGCTCTTTTCTTAGTTACCCCCAGTCCCAATGTCAATCTGGTTTTATAACAGTGGAATTATGCAGCATTTGTCCTTTTGCGACTGAGATATTTTATTCAGCATAGTATCCTCCAGCGTTACTCATTTTGTTTCATGAGTTCCTTGTTTTTCAGTGTTGAATTCAGTATTCCATTGTGTGAATATGCCACAACTTCTCTATCCATTCCTTTGTTGATGGGCACTTGGGTTATTGCCATGTCTTTGCTATTTTGAACAACATAGCCATAAACATAGGTGTGGTGTGCATATATCAGCTTCGGTGGCAGTTCTGGTTTATTTAGGGTATATTCCCAGTAGTGGAATTACTGGATCAAATGGTATTTCTATTTCCAGCTTTTTGAGAAAGCACCATATCACCTTCCATAGTGGTTGCACCATTTTACACTACCAACAGGAAATTAGGGTCCCAGTTTCTCTACAACCTCGCCAGCATTTGTTGTTTGCTGCTGTGTTGAGTTTTGCTATTCTTACTGGAGTGATATGATATATCATAGTTGTTTTTATTTTGAACATTTTCTCATTGTGTTTGTTTGCCATCTGAATGTCTTCGTTGATGAAGTGTCTGTTCATATCCTGTGCCCATTTTGGGATTGTGTTGTTTGCCTATATCTTGTTGTGGTGCTCGAGTATTCTATAAATTCTAGATATAAGTCCCTTATCAGACATATCATTGTAAGTCTGTGGCTTTCCTTTTTACCCTATTAGTGAAGGGTGGGCTTTGTTTTTGTTTTGTTTTTTTTTTTTTGTGGGGTGTTTGTTTGTGTACATAGGATAGGGATTTTATTCTTAAACGGTCCCATTCATCTATTTTATCCTCTTCTGGTTGTAGTCTTTCAGGATACTTGGAAGACTGTTCATGTTGTGAATTAGGGCTTCTAGAGCTATTCCGAGTTTTTTTCTGATGAAGTTTATTGTCCTTGGTTTTAGTTCTAGGTCCTTGATGCATTTTGAATTGGTTTTCATGAGATGTGAGTTTTGCTTGAGTTTTCTGCAGATAGTTTTCCAATTTTGCCGACACCATATGCTAAAAAGTTTGTTGTTTCCCCTCTTAGTTGATTTCAATTCCTTGTCAAATATCAGTCAATCATAGGTAGATGGGCTGATTTCTGGGTTCTCAGTTCTACTCCATTGAACTATATGTCTGTCATCGTACCAGTACCATGTTGTCTTGACCACCATGGCAGTGTAATAGGTTTTGAAATCAGAGAGTGAGATGCTACGTTGTTTCTCTTTTTAAGGAGTGCTTTACTTATTTGAGGTTTCTTTTCATTCTAAATGAAATTGGAAATCACCTTTTTAATTTCATTGAAAAATGGAATTGCTATTTGTATTAGAAGTGCATTGAACATGTAGATTGCCTTTGGTAGAATTATCATTTCCATAATATTGAGTCTTTCTCTCCAAGAACAAGGTATATTCTTTCATTTTTCTAGTTTTCTTTTGTTTCTTGCAGTAATATTTTGTAATTTTCTTTAAATAGGTCCTTTGCATTTCTAGTTAGATTTATTCCCAAGTATTTAATTTTGTGATTAGCTATTGTGATGGGTATTGTTTTTCTTAGCTCCAGTTCTATATTCGTTTTGTCACTGTAGAGAAATCGAATTGATTTTTGTATGTTGATCTTGTATTCTGCAAATTTGCTGAGTTGGTCAATTAAGTTTAGTAGTTTCCTCACTGATTCTTTAGGGTTTTCTAGGTAGCATATCATCTGCATACAGAAATAATTTTACCAATTTGGCTACCTCTTATTTCCTTCTCTTGTCTTATTGCTATCACTAAGACTGCCAATACAATATTGAACAACAGAGGTGATAGTGGTCATCCTTGCCTATTTCCTGTTCTCAAAGGGAATGTCTTAACTCTCCATTGAAAACAATGTTGGCTGTTGGGTTTGCATATATACTTTTTATTATGTTGAGGAAATTCCCCTCTAATGCTATTTTGTTAAATCTTTTAATCAGAAAAGGGTGTTGGATTTTGTCATAAGCCTTTTCTGCATTAATTGATGGGATCATGTGGTTCTTATTCTTTACCTTCTTAATGTGATGAAATACATTGATTGTTTTTATCATGTTGAATTATCCTTGCATAACTGTTATGAATCCCACTTGGTCATGGTGAGTTATTTTTTTGATCTATTGTTGGATTCTATTGGCCAGGACTTTATTTAGAATTTTTGCATTTATGTTCATGAGAGATATTCACCTATAGTTATCTATTTTGGTAGTATCTTTACCTGGCTTTGGTATCAAGGATATGTTTGCTTCATAGAATGAGTCTGGGAGAATTCCATCTTTTTCTATTTTTTGAAATAATTTATGTAGAATTGGTGACAGTTCTTCTTCTAATGTTTGATAAAATTCACTTGTAAAATCATCTGATTTAGGGCTTCTTTTGCCTGGAAGTTGTTTTATTACCTTTTCAGTTTCTTCTTTTGTAATTGGTCTGTTAAAGTGTTCAATTTTGGTCTCTGTCAGTTTAGATACGTTGTGAGTTTCTAAGTATTTGTCCATTTCCTCTAGGTTTTCATATTTGTTTGAGTATAATTTTTCATAATATTCTATTTTTAGCCTTTTTATTTTAATTGGTTCTGTTGTAACATTGTCCATTTCATCTCTTAATCAGATTATTTGTGTCTGTCTTTTTCTTTGTTAGTTTTGCTAGTGGTTTATTTTATTAACCTTTTCAAAGAAACAGCCCCTGGTCTTGTTGATAGTTTCAATTGTGTTTCTGTTTTCTACTTCATTTATTCCTTCCCTAATTTTATATTTTCAGGTTTTTAGAGTGTGTCAGGTTTTCTTGCTGATTTTTCCCCATTTGTTCAAGATGCTGGGTTATAGAGTCAATATTCATTTTTTCCTGTCTTTTGATGTGGTTCCTTATTGTTATAAATTGACCTCTGATTACTGCTTTGACTGTTTCACAGAGGTTTTGATTTCATTCTCAGTTATTTTAAGAACCTTTTTATTGTATTTTTTATTTCTTCTAGTACCCACTCATGTTCAAGCAAGGTGTTGTTTAGCTTCCAAATATATGGCATTTTCTTCTTTATCTTCCTTTCATTAATTTCTAATTTTATAGCATTGTGGTCTGAGAAGATGCTTTGTATTATTTCTATGTTTTTGAATTCATGGATGCTTGTCCTGTGACCTAAAATATGATCTATTCTGGAGAATATTCCATGCACATTGAAGAAGAAAGTATACTGTGCTTTTTGGGAGTTTATTGGCCTCTGTGTGTGTGTGAGTATGTGTGTGTATTGTGTGTGTGTGTATGTGTGTATGAATGATTGAGTTGGTTTATTGTCTGGTTTAATTCTTCAACATCATTGCTTTGTTGAATTTTTTTTTCTTGTATTTCTATCTTGTCTTGAGAGTGGTGTACTGAAATTTCCAACTATCTATTTGCATTTTCAATTTTGTTAATGTTTGTTTTATATATTTGCAGCTCTATCAATTGGTGCATAGATATTTATTATTGTTATATCCTCTTATTCTATTCACCCTTAAAACATTATGTAGTGACCTTCCTTGTCTTTTGTGATGGTTTTTATATAGAAATACTATTTATAAGAGATTAATATTGCTACTCCTGCTTTTTTTCTGTTTGGCATTTGCTAGGTTTATTTTTTCCCACCCTTTTACTTTTGGTCTTTCTTTGTCTTCCCTCTTCAGATGTGTCTTATAGACAGCATCTTGATGGATTTTGGGGTTTTTTGTGGGTTGTTTGCTTGTTTGCTTTTTAATTCATTCAGCTACTCTTTCTCTTCAGTGGTGCATTTAAACCATTCACATTTAGTGTGATCATTGAGAGGCATGGTTATATGGCTATAATTTTTTTTGAGTTCTTTTTGGTGGTATTGCAGGTTTCTTTGAGCCATCCTTATTTCTGTGGCACCTCTATAAGGAGGATATCTCTCAGTGTTTCCTGAAACACTTGTTTTTACAAACTCCCTTATTTTCTGCTTTGCTGAGAATATCTTGATCTCTCCTTCGTCTTTGATTGACACTTCTGTTGGATAGAGAATTCTGGTTGACAGTTATGTTCTTTGATCGTTTGATATATGCCATTTAACTGTCTTCTTGATTGCATGGTTTTTGCTGAGAAATTGGCACTTAATCTTATTTGCTTTCCCTTATAGGTTAATCTTTATTTCTTCCTTGCTGCTGTCAGAATTCTCTCATCTTTGGTTATGGAAAATTTTTACTTGCTTCTTCCTGTTCTGGGATTGTTATACGCATGTTATTCTTCTTGATGGTGTCCCACATTATTCTTAGGTTTTCTACCTTATTGTTCTTTTTTGATTCTGTTTTTTGTTCTAAAAGATCAGTGGTGACAATTCCATCTTCTATTTCACTGGTTCCATCTCTTCAGCTCTGTTCATGTGTCTCTCCAACATGTTGATAGCATCTGAAACATCTATCCTCATAGTTTGGATTGTGGTTTCTTGTTTTTAAAGAGCCTCTAATGCCTTGTTTGTTTTATCTGTATTATTTTCTTCAGCTGCTCATGTTTTTCCTTGCAGTGTCCTGTAATTCAAGTTTTTCTTTCATGCATTGAAAATATTCATTGTTCTTTTAAATTCTGTGTCAAAAATTTATATCAGACATTCTGGCTTCAGGAAATTCTTTTATACTGTATCACTTTTTGGGGGGTGACATCTTGTTTTGGGCTCATGTAGGGTAAGAAGGAGCCAGCTTCCTTTGTGACATTGCTGAGACAGAGTGTTTCACCTCTGAGGCAATAGCATGCTTTTGGTCTGATGTCACTGCTCTAGAGGAGGGTGAGGCAGGTACCCTATCTGGGTTTCTCTCTGAACTTTTGACTCAAGGGAAGACTTGCTTCAGTTTGGAAGAGAAAAAGCCTGTGAATTTGCAGCCTTCTCTGTCAGACAACTGCCACAGCTAGGCCAATCCGAGGTGCTCTGGGCTAAAGGCAGCTCATACTTTTGGAGGGGAGGAAATGAAGTGAGTTCACTTGTGTCTGATGTGTCTGGTGCAGTTTAGATAGGTGGCAGAGGGTTATCCTTCAGACATTGGGATTGTGGTATCCAGGCTGTTGGCACCAGGTCCTCCAGATGGTGGGTGTGGGTCTGTCTTGGAGAGGATGAAAGCAAGTTTCTCCTTGGAGGCTAGTATTTTGAAGTTCTGATTTTACATACTTTGGGCACATGGTCCAGAGAGACTGGTCCTTGGAGAATCATATCATGCTTGGAAGGGTGGAGGGACAGCACAGATGAGATGGATAATGGGGGTTAGTGTGTTGAAATTAGTGAGACTGGCTCAGGACAGGGTAGGGTTCAGAGCTGCTGTACATAGGGTCATTATGAGTCACATGTGACTTGATAGTACATAATAACAACAACAACCTAAACTGCAAGTGCATCATTTTGCATCATAGTCTTTGTGTAGTTGTGCTATTAATCTATTTGATGGCTTGAATCTACCAGTAGATTATGAAAGAATGATGGACAATCTATTTCCATATGATTTACAGCTTCAAAAACCTCAAGGAGCATCAGCTCTAAGTGAGCTCTGACTCAAGGACAATGAGGTATTTGTTTTTATTGTTTAGTATAACTTGAACTCTATCACTCACCTTTTTATAAAGATTTCCTGTTGTTGTTGTTGTTGTTGTTGTTGTTAGGTGCCATCGGGTTGCAGGCAACTCATAGTGACCCTATGAAGGAGAGTCCTCAACACTTGTGTGTGTCTCATCCTCTCCAAATTCATAGGGTTTCTAGAGGCAAGCTATTATGGCAGAGGATGCTGCTCCTGCTTCCAAGCTTGTTTTAATTGGGGAGTTTCACCCAACACTGAGGGCCCTATGGTATCTTACCATTATCCTGCACACCCAAATGCTGGCAAAGTCTAAGCCAGACACCCCCAGCTTATCTGGCAGGTCCCCCACTTGGGACAAATAGAATGCCACAAGCACCTGGATCCCTCCATATGTGCGGCCCCTCAAGACGCCAGAGACCGCGCACAGCTGACACTAAGCCTCCCAAAGATTTCCTGTATTTTGGGATTTTTCAAAATTCAGACTTAATACTAGTGTCAGGGCCCTATTTTCCCTTGTAGTCAGCTATACAATTGTAACAGACTCAGATATTCAGGCATAAGCAAATATATGTGAATAGGAAAACTATATAAAAGTAATTTATAGATACCATTTTATATGTTACAGGGAGGAACAAAAATACTCAATTTCACTTGAAGACCATCTAAATGATGGTTTTCTTATGGGTTCATGGTTTATTTTGTTGTATAGAAATAGAATTAGTGTGATGGTAAATGTTGTTTCTTATAGTTGTATTAAGTAATGCTAATTCACCTGTGTCTTTGGTTCTGTATCTGTATATACGCTTTTCTGAACACATTTTGTCTATGGCTTTTAGGGTCTTAAATCAAATTGAATGTTTATGGGCAAAATTCTCATTTGTAATTCAAAGCAAGGTTTATTGTTGATATTAGGCAGAGATAATAATAACAAAGAAAATGAGAGGTGTTTACCAACTTGTAATGTTATGTTAATGATACATTGCAAATTTTCAATGTTCTTTTCTTAAAAAGTGAAAAGTTTTAACTGTTTCTCATTATCTTCAAAGTGATATCATTAAGTATAATTTCTGTATCATGTAAGATCTCTGGAAATATGCAATACTTAATGGCATAAAGATCACTAGGGGCAAAATGGATAGAAGATATAAAAAGGTAATCACTGTGTGGTAATCTAGATGGGGGCACAGTTGTGTACATGGAGCCCCAGTAGTTTCTACAGAGACATATACAAAATAAAAGTGAGACCCCCGTGTACTTGCTAATTAATATGACTTTCATACACATTTAATTAACCTAAATGTTCTCAGTTTCCTGTAGGTAGACTGCATGCATCCTCATCTTTAACCTTTCCATAAAACTCCCTAATTACAGATTCCATTGATTCGTAATAGCGAAAGAACAGTGGTAGTTTATAAAGTTATGTGTTAATTTGCTTTTCACTGGTATTATAAAGTAGTTTTATCTTCTTTTTCACCTCTAGAGCTAATTATGCATTCCAGGTTAACAAAAATTCATGATCATGCTATCACTGGTTTAAACTTTACAATGAACTCATTATTTCCATTTATTACTAGTCAACATTATGATGATGTGTTGCTAATGAATCTTCAAAATATTACTTGAGAGGTTAAAGAGTGCTTTAAGTAAATGTCAAATTAATTTATTTATCTGAATTTTCAAGAAAAGTTTTCTTTTTAACCTCAAAGCAGCACTAATAAAGTTAAGGTGTAATGCACTCACTGGTTAATGAAATTGCAAAAGTTCAAATAGATTATTGCATTTCACCTTCATATCATAATGATCATATGGATTTTAAAAACCATGAAAATTGTATTTAAAAATTTTAAAGGCTGCTGATACGTATTTTATTCAGATGTGAATACCTCAGTTTTGCAAGTTGGTTGGAGTTTAATTTTCCATTTTTCCTATTGTTTAATATAATTAATGACCAGTCAGAACTTCTGTTATATAGGAGTTATATACAGAGTGGTTATAAACATCAATGGTAATCTTTGTTCTTTTTTGTTAAGTGCTCAGCAGACAAGTACAACTCATAGCAACTGAATAAACAAATATGAACTTAGTTCTATCCTATGTCATGCTCGGTCATCTGTCCCATCCTCAGTCATCCTGTGCCGGGTATTGGAGAAGAGTACAGAATATCCCATAGACAGATAGGCCTCAGATAAAGTGCAGTAAGAATGTTCCTTGGGAGCAAAAATGACAAATATTCATCTCACATATTTTGAGAATATTGTCAGGAGAGGCTATTCCTGGAAGGGGCCATCATGCTTGGAATGCTGTAGGGTATGTGAAAGAGAGGAAGACAGAGTGTTGGATTGACGAAGTGACTGTATGTAGCATGGGCTTAAGTATGTCAGAAAAGATGACAATGGCACAGGCTAGCAAACTTTAGGCTTTATTTTTTTTTAATTCTATGCAACTGAACATATATAATTTCAATTTTAAATTTAGAAAATGCAAATGGAAGCATTCTAGAGTAATAATAATGTGTAAGTAAACTGACATTTTTGACTGCTTTGGAAAAATGTGTTTTTATTATGTATAAATTGACACAAGGAACATATAAAAATTTCGTGGAAAATCGAACGAAGATAAGTGTCAATAAAATAAAGTTTGTAGAGAGGGTCAAGGAAGCAATAGGAATTGAAGCTCAACATCAAGAAAACAAAGATGCTTACCACTGGGTCATTTGGCAGCATAGTGAAAGATGGAGATGAGATTGATGATGTTAACAATTTCAACTTGCTCGGTTCTACAATCAACAATTTTTGCATCAGAGGTCAGGAAATCAAAAGACTAATTGCAGTCACATTCTCTCCTGCTTATCACCTATGAGCAACTCTGTTCCTTGATTCCTGTGTCAAGCTTCTCATGCATTTGCCCTTTAAAAAGCAGGGAACTGTTGTCTCTCTCTTTGTCCAGCTATGATGTGCCCTAACTCTGTCCTGTCCTATAGTTTGATGCAGGGAAGTGAGCAGGAATTTTCTCTCAGGTGTAAGCAACGTCTCAGAAATGCTGCCTGGGAAGGGCTATATTTCTTAGGGAAAAGGTGCAGGGCAGTGGCAAGGTCCAAAAAGTGCAGCTCTGCAGTCTCACTATGAGTGAGAGGCCAGCCAACCCGGGCACATGTCTTCTCTCCTGCTGTAAGTGATCAGGAGGGAGCTATTCCCACCAGAGCAGACCAAGTCCCAGTCAAGAGAAAAAGTCCCTTCTCCAGGAGCGAGTTGGGAGGGAGCTATTCCTGTCTGAGCAAGCAAAAGCCCAGGGAAGTGAATGCACACATGTAATAGGGTTTTGTCAAAGATTTTCCAGGAATGTATAATGCTTTAGGGCAGTTATTATGAGGCACATGAAGGAGACAAGGGGGAAATGACAGAAGCATTGAAATAGTTTCTTAGATTGAAATGCTGATATAGAAAGATTATTAGATGAGAGATTATTTTAACATGTAACTTTTTTAGGCAATATTTTTTAATGTACCACATATTTTGATGTACCGTGTGTTTATGTAAAAAGCTCCAATGGCATTTGCAATAAGCAGTGTATGTAAGATCACTAAAAGCCACTGTGTTATTTTTATTTCTGTTACAAGTCCTCGCTTTGATTGTAAGTACAGGGACTTCCTGAAAAAATTGTTATTAGTGTTCTTATGGGTCATTCTAACTTAAGAGACGTTATCTGTAAAAGTATGAAGTGTTTCCCAATCGTATGTCATCTTTATGATTGTTGGTGTATTTAAATCCATTGTTTTAGAGATTCTGTCACTTTTCATTGAGAGATTCTCTCATTTTTACTGCCCTCCTGCTGTACCAAAGAGGATGGCATTTTTTTACACAGAATGGGAAGGATTGACACAGTAAATGGGGCAGTGGGATTAGGTGTGTTGGATTCAGTGTGACTGGCTCAGGACAGGGCAGGGTTCAGAGCTGTTGTACACAGGTTCGCTATGAGGCAACTCAACAGCACATAACAACAACAACAAATAAACAATATCCTTTTCTGGTGAGTAGCCAAAGTAAGTGAGCCTAAGGCTTACTATATTTGCTTCTAAGGGATATTATCTAATTTCTAGGAATGTCTCATTGACACAACCACAGCTTCAAACGAAACCATCAAGTTGTGCAGATAGATCATTTAAAGTTTGATTTTCTGAAAGTTTCATGTTTCACTGTCTTGGAAAAGTTATATTCTGATTGTCTAAGATAGAATATTAAATGGAAAATTAAGTGAGATCTGTGTGTGTGTAATTAAACCGTTGTGTTTCTTTCTCTTCATGAATATTATAAATCTCCTCATTCATATCCTTGGGCACTTGGAGTGACACTCTCAGACCTTCTTTTGAGACTCATGGCCACCAAGCCAGCTGTGATATATAAATAATTCCTCCAGTCACAGACACAGATTAAATCAACTGATTCATATCTCTTGGAATAGAGGAAAACATTATATTAAGAGCAGCTTAAGAATTTTGGAAGAACATACACATTTTTTTAAATTTAGTTTGTTTATTTTTCATTTCAATGAACATCTACA
>NW_006399831.1:7872011-7873784 GCF_000299155.1 Elephantulus edwardii | reverse complement strand
AGACTTCAATGCCGTAAACTTATTTCATCCAGTTTTTCTCAGTCTTACCCCACATATTGGGGTAAAAATCCAAAAATGTTTTTAATCTAAATTTAAAAAAATACAATAGTGAAGTTGGGATTTCCTGTTTTGAAGTGTGTTAGCTATGCTGTGCACCAGCAAATAGACAAGAGTTGCTTCTCACTGATCCCTGTTTCGTCAGAACAAACTCCTAGCCGACTGTCAGCAGGTTTAAAGGTGATTGCATTGGAGGGAATAGCTTATCTTTCTCATGCAGAGGTATTGGGGAGTTTGAACTGGCAGAGAGGTGGAGCCTTTTGACTAACAGTACAGATCCCAATAAAGTTATTCGCCAGAATACATAGCAAAGCTCCTTAAGAGTTACTTAGTATGCTAAGTTATGCAAAGGATTTTGGGCAAGCCCAATTTTAGGTGCAGCTGTGGGAGTACCTTGTGTTCAAAATTCTGTTTTCAGAGTTAACATAAATATTGCAATTCAGTCTCATCTGACATCCATCTTGGTCTTTTCTTCCTCCTCTGTCTTTGTAATGACCTTTTTCATTCTTCATGGCTAATGTTCTTGATATAATACCACAGCTCATCTGGTCTTCACTCATTAATGTTCACCTATTCTTGAGATGGTTTTGAAATTCAAGTGGGATAGATTCAAGGTGAAATGTTGGTTTCTGTGGATTTGATTTAACCTTTAGCTTCAGCTTGAACTTTTATATGAGTTGTTGGTGATCCGTTCCACATTCAGCACCTGTTCTAGTTTTCACAGCTGATATTGAGTTTCTCCAGTAATTCTTTCCGGAGATGTAATTGATCTGATTCCTATGCATACCATCAGGTGAAATCCATATAAATAGTCTCCATTTATGTTTCCTATAAAAAGTATTTGTAATGAATAAATCATTATTGAACAGAAAATTTCAAAGGGCAGCTCAGGAAGATAAAGCAAAGTATTAAAGTGGAGTGTGCAAAGAACTGGAGTCAGAAAATCAAAAGGGATAAACTCAGCATTTCTGAAAAAAATTGAAGAACAAATTCAAGCCTTGAGTTGAAATATTTAAAGATGCTTTGGGCAGAGTAGTAAATGATACAGGAAACATTAAAAGAACATGGAAGGAGACTACAAAGCCACTGTACCAAAAAGAATTGACTGATATTGAAGAATTTCATGAAACAATGTGTGGGCAAGAGCCTGTGGTGATGAATGAAGAAGTTCAAGCTGCTCTAAAGAAATTGGCAAATAACAAGGCCCCAGCAATTGATGGTATAACAACTGAATTATTTCAACAAATAGACACTGCCCTGGATGCACTCATCAGTTGTTCCAAGAAATCTGGAAGACAACCACCTGGCCAACTGACTGAAAGAGATCCGTATTTATTCCCATTCCAAAGAAAGGTAACCCAACCGAGTGCAGAAATTATCGAATAATGTCAATAATACCACATGCAAGCAAAATTCTGCCAAAAATTATCCAAAAACAACTGGAACAGTAGTACATCAACAGATTTGGAAAATAGGTTTATAAGAGTCTGTGGTACTAGGGATATTATCGTTAATATTAGATCTTGGCTGAAAGCAGAGAGTACCAGGGGAAAGTAAGTGTTTACATTGTGTTTACATTGACTATGTAAAGACATTTCACTGTGGATCATGACAAACTGGCTAACTCTAAGGATGGGAATCCCAGCACATTGGATGTGTTTATGCAAAACCTATAGTTGGACCAAGAAGCAGTTGTCAGAACAGAGCAAGGAGACA
>NW_006399831.1:7869386-7870586 GCF_000299155.1 Elephantulus edwardii | reverse complement strand
GGACTGCTAAGAGAACAAACATATTCATCCTGGAGAGGGTTAAACCAGGCTGCTCCTTGGAGGCTAGGATTCTGAAGCTTCATCTGACATACTTTGGACATGTTGCAAGGAGGGACATCATGCTTGGGAGAGTGGAGGGATAGTACAAGAGAGGAAGACCCTTGATGAGATGGATTGATTCAGTGACATGTAATGTGGGTAGATGTGTCAGAGACAATAAGATTCACTCAGGATAGAGCAGGGATCACAGCTGTTATTCATAGGGTTGCCATAAGGTTGCTATGAATCACAAGCTACTCAATAGCACATAAGAACAAAACCAACAATAATGCAAATATTATTTTTGTGAATTTAACTTTCAGATTTTCTGGTAAGACAGTGGGACATGCAGAAGTGAACTTTTCTAGCCGTCATCTTCCATCCGCTATAAATTGTAATGCTCAAGGTCCTTCTGTTTTCACATAGATTTTGCACATATCAAGATAAAAAAAATACATAGTTATACTATATCTGAATTAAGATAAATGTCTAAGTATCAGTAAAAATTCCGTTACTTTCACTGGGTCATTAAAAGTAGCACTTTATTAAGTAAGTTGCTGGTGAAACACTGAACAAGCTGTAAGCAGGACTTAATAATTACATCATCATGGTAGTAGAAAGTTGGAGTCAACCTCTATGTTAGATTATTAGAGCTCACAACTATGTTATGTTGTTAGATGTCATCTAGTATAAGAGCAACAACAAATCTAAACTTTGCCCTGTCCTGGTCCATCCCAACCCATTGTTACAGTTAATGTGTAAATCAACCTCATTGAGAGTCTTCCTCTCTTTCTCTGACTCTCCTTGCCTTTTCTATATGATTATCTTTTTTCAAGGATTGGCCTTGGTTTATGACATGCCCAAAATATTTTAGACAGTTTCATCTTCTTTGCATCTAGGGAGCACTTTGTTTTCATTTCCTCCAAAACACTTGTTCTTAGAAGTTTTCAAAGTCTTACCAATATTACAATTCAAAGAAATCTATTCTTCTTCTATCATTTTGTTTTCATTTCCTCCAAAACACTTGTTCTTAGAAGTTTTCAAAGTCTTACCAATATTACAATTCAAAGAAATCTATTCTTCTTCTATCATTCTTATTCATTGTCCAACTTTCAGATACAGACAAAGTAATTAAAAAAATTGTATGGAGTTTTTCTTTTG
>NW_006399831.1:7868150-7869141 GCF_000299155.1 Elephantulus edwardii | reverse complement strand
AAAAAAAAATTGTATGGCTTGGATCAGGTGCACCTTAGTGTTGAAACTAATATTGTTCTTTAGCATTTTGAAACTATGATGGAGACTACTTAAAAGTACAAATAAGCTTATATGTGTAAGAATTTTAGAAACACTGCATCTGTGTCCTGAGAAAGAAAGAAATTGATTGCACATGCTTAGATAAAAAGATTTTAAATTTACAGAATCCTACAGG
This sequence comes from Elephantulus edwardii, assembly GCF_000299155.1. Taxonomy (NCBI): domain Eukaryota; kingdom Metazoa; phylum Chordata; class Mammalia; order Macroscelidea; family Macroscelididae; genus Elephantulus; species Elephantulus edwardii. The sequence continues at coordinate 7,868,927 of NW_006399831.1, read as the reverse complement.
GCCTCCACAGGAAAAAGACTGATAACACAACTACAAAATGGGCAAAATACATGGAAAGAATTTTCAGAGGAACATATTAAAATGGCCAACAAACGCATGAAAAAGATATTCAAAATCACTGGCAATACGAGATATAAAATGAAAACCACAATGAGATACCATCTCACTCCAGTAGAGGTGCAAAGTTTAACAGGACAGCAAGTAATAAATGTCGTAGAGGATGTGGCAAGATAGCAACCCTTATACATTGTTGGTGGGATTTTAAAATGGTACCACCACTCTAGATGGCAGTTTGGTGTTTCCTCCAGAAGCTGAACATAGAAATTCCATGTGACACATCTATTCTACTGCTTGGAATATATCCTGAGAAAATGAAAACTGAGGCACAAATGGAGATTTGTACACTAATGTTCATAGCAGCATTATTCACTATTACAAGAACATGGAAACAGTCCAAATGTCCAAACAAAATTGAATGGATTGAGAAAGTATGGTACACTCACACAATGGAATACTATAGCGCATGCGGGGCAATAATTTTGAAAATCACTACCTAAATTGGAAGGGACTGGAGAGTAGTATGCTAAGTGAACTGACTCAGTCCCATAAGGACAAATACTGTATAACGTCATTATTATTGAAATAGATAACTACTAAAATATGTATGAGGATCCAAAGGGGGCATTGGGGTATGAGGGAAACAGAAGTGTGGGGATGAGAGGAGGGGAAGGAGGGTAGGTGGTGGTGGTTGTGGTGGTAGTGATGTTGTTGTTGTTT
>NW_006399831.1:7865781-7866366 GCF_000299155.1 Elephantulus edwardii | reverse complement strand
AATGACCGTTTGCACTCTTCCTGGATGATACCCTTGATATCCTCCCACAACTCATCTGGCCTTCGTTCATTAGTGTTCAAAGCCTTAAATCTGTTGCACAATTTGGTGGGTAGAGGGTGGGGTGGGTGAAGGAAAGGGAAAAGATACAGTGTGAAAACAATGTATAAAAACTTTGTAAGTAATCCAGTATAAAATAAAAATTTTGTTTTAAAAAAATAAAACAATTAGAAAAGTTTCTCAGGGAACAAAATTAGAAATTTTGAAAGAAATTCTTTAAGACATAGTGTGTGGGCAATGGAACAAGAATCAGGATCATAAGCCAGGATCGGTGCTACTTTGAAATTAGTGGACATAATGGAAGCTGGAGTTGGTATGATAAAGTTTAGATTAAATAAAAGAATAAACAAGAAGTTTATGACCTGCAAAAGACAGATTTAAAGAGTAATAGAAATATGACTAGATGAAAAAGAGTAGAAATTTAGAGTATTTTATAAGATATTTTCATGGTAGTATGATCTAAGAAGTCCCAGTGGTGTTGTGTGTTAATATCCTTTATCATTATTCAAAATTTGGGTAGTTCAAATC
>NW_006399831.1:7852210-7863858 GCF_000299155.1 Elephantulus edwardii | reverse complement strand
AACAGATTTATCCCAGAGAGGGTTAAACCAGGTGACTCCTTGAAGGCAAGGACTCTGAGGTTTTGTCTGAAATACTTTGGACTTGTTGTGAGGAGGGACTGGTCCTTGGAGAGGGACATCATGCTTGGGAGGGTGGAGGGATGGCACAGGAGGGGAAGACTCTCTATGAGGTGAATTGATTTAGTGACTGGAGTAATTGGGTGGGTGTGTCAGAGACAGTGTGATTGGCACAGGACATAGCAGAGTTTAGGGCTGTTGTACGTAGGGTCGCTGTGAGTTGCAGGTGACTCGAGCACACATAGCAACAACAGGAACATCCTTTATACGTGTAGTTCTGGTGGCTTAGTGATAAGGAATTGTGTTACCAAAGCAAAGGTATGTAGTTTGAATCTATTAACTGCTACATGGAAGAAAGTTAGGGCAGTCTCTTCCGTGTGATTTAATGCCTCTGAAAATTAGAAGTGTCAACTAAGAGTAGGTCAGACTGTGAAGTACACAGCAACAACAGTCCCCTTAAAAAGCATGAAACCCTTTTTACGTTTCTAGTATTGAACTATATTATTTGCTGACTTCAGAAAACATCTCATCAAAACTCTCAAGTCTCAAGGTCTTCACAAAAATATTCCAGACAGATCTCATCAGTTTGCAGTCACTAATTCACCATAGAGTTCTTCCCTCCCCTTTATCAACTTAACACAGCTTTCAAATATGCTGATGCATACAGTGGAGTTGTTTGTTTGGTTTTGTATTTCTTCTTTCTAACCTTATATTGATGTATCCATCTTGACATTGATGTCTGATAATCAGAAAGCAGTCAGGGAAAAGATGCTTAATTAATGTTTATTGAGGAAAAGACCTATAATTTCAATTGTCTTGTTAGCACAGACTGTTAAAATTCTCTACCATCCCCTAAGCACAGAGGCATTAAAAAGTTTGTCTAGGATCATATGTCTACTAAGACCAGTTTTAAAACATGTTAGCATCTATAACTGTCAATCTGCTATACTAGTATATTCAAGCCTTATCTAACAACAACATAAGCTATGAGTCAGGTTGGTTCCTACTTGATTGCACAATAACAACACTAACAGCAAGATTTATTCCAGAAACTATGCTTAAGTCACTCTTGTGTTGCCTCTCTAATTAACACTGTATGACTCTAGCAGTCTGACTTCAAATATCAGATCCACATCTGATTTTTTGGTGACCTTGAGACCTCCTCAAGACTAAGTTTTCATTTTTATAAAAAGGATTAAGTTAGTATATAGCTCATGATGAGTTGGTTTCTTTTTTAGTTGGTGGCTTTTTTGTTGTTGTTTGTTTGTTTTTTGTCATGCTGATATACATAACACCTACCAAGTGATTAGAATAACCTGGATAAAGGCTATTGTTTTGGTTTTGTTAATATTGGTGTATTATAGAAACATAATAAATGTATTTAATTACTGGTCAACATTCACTTTGCTTTTGATTGTTTATCATCTTCATGGTTTTTTTCTTGGTTTTTTTATTCCCCCCCATTTTTATTAATTTTAATAAACATTTACAGAGATTTTGGATTTCCATTCATTCATTGCTGTACTTTTCTCCCTTCTCACCCCTCCCCACTAGTTCGCTCCTCTCTTTGAAAAGAAAAAGAAGAAAAAAAAATGCCTTCATTGGTATACAATTCCCCTATCCCCACCCCCAGTACACTTCTCTATGCAACCTTAATTCTGGACTCCAGTGCTAACCATAGTACTCAGTCATATATCGCCTCTAATCCGTTCTTTCCCTCATCTGTTTCAATACAGTATACATAATTTTTATTTTAACAAAAGTTTTTAGAAAAGATAGATTTTCACTCATTTATTGATGCACATTTCACTCCCTCTTTTTCCCTTCACCTTCCCCTAGTTCACTTTTTTTTATTCATTCATTGTTGTGTAATTACCTCCCCTACCTTCCCCCTAGTCCTCTCTGCAATGTACCTCTTATTCAGGGCTGTTGTCGTATGCATAATGCCGTACCATATATTCCTTTTAAATAATTCTTTCCTTCATCTGTTCCAATACAGTGTTCATTATTTATCCCCTCTCTTCTCAGTTTCCCCCCAATCTCCATGTGACTGAAAAAACAAGGAACTCATAAAACATTACACAACATGGATAACTCTCGAGACCGTTATGCTAAGTGAAATATCTCAGTCACAAAAAAGACAAGTACTGCAAAACATCACTATTCTTGGTGCTTTTAGACAGAAACTTTTTTTTTTAGACAGAAACTTTTAAAGTCTCCTCAGTGGTATATACATTTTTTTATTTTACAAGGAAGAATTCTTAAAGGTATTGTTTGTTTTTGTTAGTAAATACTGAATTCTATCATGCAGCACAATGAAGGCTTTGTAGTCAATGATATCATGGTTTAATATCTATTTTTGTTTCCTGTGTGGTGGTTCTGATTTAATTGGTGTTTAGAATAAAGCTCAGCACTTACTATATGTATCTATTATTGTAAACTTTGCTTTTAAAGTTTTCCACACATATATTATGCTTTCCTTTATTTCCTCAAGTCTTTCACTCTATTATGATCATGGCTTTTGAATTCTCATAAAATATTATTTGAAGTGAGCTTTTGTGGCCTACTGACAAGAAGCTGCACTGCAATCCCAGAGGTACACTGTTTGAATCCATCAGGTGCTCTGCTGGAGAAGGTGGGTCAATCTCCTCCTGTACCAGTCAGATCCAATTTGATGATACACACACACAAATTAAAAAAATCCAACACACACACACACACACACACACAAACCAAACCAATTATTTGAAAACAATTTTATGTGAGGTCTTTCTGGAAATGCCATCCATACAGTAATGACATAAGTCTGTAGAGTGTTTAAAGCATAATTGGAGATAGAATTCATAGTAGAGTAATAAACATTTCTCTTTAAAGTTTGCATTTGTGATTGGCCAAATAACAAAATCTCCCTTTAAACTCAACACAACTTGTGGTTTGTTTTGGGGTGGTTTGTTGTTGTTGTTTTTTTTGTTTGTTTGGTTTTTTTTTTTTTTAGATCTTTCCACTTTTCCTTATTTGCTTCCTGAAACATAAGGTCTGTGACGCTAAACATATGAAGTCTTATATAACTTTACAAACGGCATAACTATGGGATTTTCAGGGCCTAATTGGGAAAATAAATGGAATACAGGAGAATATTATGATGCACATTTAGGAAATAGCCTATAGATCTGGTCTCCTGAAGACAGTCTCTATAGGGAATTCCTATAGGGTTTAATCAGACTTATAACTAGAAAGATTGGATGAATATTTGCAACAAACATCCCACACAGGGAAAAGATTTAAAAGTCATGCTATATTTAAACCACAGAAATGTCGAAACAGAAAACAATAAACACTGCATATGCTTCCCCCCATTGACTCTACTCTTAGAATGGTTTAAATGAATTACAATTCTATGTATATTCACAAAATTCTTTATCAGTGTAATGCTGATATACACAACACCTACAAAATGACTGGAAAAACCTGGATAAAGGTTATTGTAAGATTATTGTTTTGTTTTTGTTTTCTTACTGTTGATTCATTAAAGAAACCTAACAAATGTATTTAATTACTGGTCAGCATTCATTTTGTTTTTGAGTGATCCAGACATTTAAACTGGTTAGCAATAAAACTATTGTAAAAGAAATATTTTCAGAGTGACCACTAGTCAACCTTCTTGATGTCCTGCTCTCCTGTATCTATTATCATTTAGAAGGTGGAACAACCCATTTAAAAGTCGACTTGGTAAGTTTGCAGTCTTAATATAACAGTACTTGAGAAGATGAATTGCTCATGTTTTCGACTGAGCAAGGTCTTTGTGAGCTAGAATGGGAAAATTTATATTTTAATTTTTACACCAATTCATTTATGATTCATAGTGACCCTAAGTACACATTATCTGAAATTTTCCCTATCCTATGCCATCTTCACCATCTCAGACATGCTCAAAACCACTGTTACCTTATAGGCCTTATATAAGTAAGGTACTTTAGTAAATTCATGGAGAGAATTAGTAGAAATTGTTCATAACACTAGCATTTATGTAAGAGCAATCAAAGTGACTTAAATATATTATTATGACAAAGTTTAGGGTGGGAAAGGTGGATAATGAAAACCACAATATATATATAAAAAAAATACATAAATCCACTGCTGTTTAGTTAATTCCAATTCACAGAAGTCCTACAAGACCGTGTGAAGCTGTTACATAGAGTTTTCAACCTGTGTTGGATGTAGACTGACCTACCTTTAGTCTGTTCCAACTGCAGAGCTTTTGGTGAATAGCTGACCACATAACTACAGAACCACCAGGGCTTCCTTTAAGAGAACATAAGTCTCAGAGAAGTTCACTTCATTGCAAAGTCATCTAGGAACGTTGCTGGAACAAATAATAGTAACTTTAAAAACATCATGGAGAAAAGCAGTATTGCCAGCATCCTGAAGATAGGCAACTATCCCGGGTTAATAAAAAAAGCAAATGATGAATTAAAAAAAATGCTCTATTAATGAGCCTTATATTGATCTGGAGCACCATTTTAGGAAGGCCCATTAAATGAGTGCTTTGAGAGCACTTAAGATAAAATGCTGGTAGCAGAGATTCACGAAGAGTGAGTCATGCCAAGTTGCGTCTTTGATATTGTTGTTCAGATTGATAAAGATATTCTTTAGGCACAGACAATCTGAATTTTTCGAAGCTAAATCTCACCCTTTGCCTCTTCTCAGAGCTTTGCCTAGGATCAATATATACCCTTTGTGATCCAGATATTTAAACTGGTTAGCAATAAAACTATCACAGTAATCCTTTCGACTACCTTCTATTCCATTTTCTATCAAATTACATAAATATTCTGTTAATTAGGAGGCCAAACTTTATTATAGCCTCCTCTTACCATCTTTATATTATTTGAAGAAGTATAGGATAAACTACTCAAACACAGGGTTCAGATTTTCCATCTCAAAGTATTTATCAAATTGTTTTGCACATTGTGAGAATTTTAACTTTTAATCATTCAATTTTCAAGTAATATGACTATGCATTGTTACAAACCACAGAACACATAATTGTTTCTTCCCTAAAAACCATTCTCTGTTCTTTTCTACTAATGGAACTTTCATTTCATGTATAGTTGTTGTATACCACAAGAGATAGAACCAATTCATAGCTGGTGGCCTTATGGGCAGGTTTCAGAGGTATTTAATGGCATGGGAGAGGGTTGCCCACCTGAACCTTTGAGTTGCCAGCACAACTTTTTACCGCTGGTCACCAGATCTCCCTTAATATAAGCATTAAGAACATTGAAGGGAGGAGCTCTGGTGACCTAGTGACAAAAAATTGCACTGCAATCCTGAAGGCATGTGATTTGAGGCCACCAGTTGTTCTGCAGGAGAAAGATGGGCAATAGCGCGATTAACTGCCTCTGAAACCAACCGGAGGGTCAACTCTGAGTAGATTCTGACTCCATGGTACAACAACAACAAAAACAATGAACTTGAATATAAACTTGAATGGCAGCCCCAGCCTGAATGTTAAGATCAAATCTCTCAAGTCCCGTGACTCTACTTTAAAACACTCTCTGGAATGGTTCATACCTAATCTAAAACGCAACCCATGTATTCAAGTCATCAAAATTAACATAATGCTGCAAATTATAAGTTTAAGAAGTTGAACCAATGTATAAGGAAACTATAGTGTCTGAGCAAACTATAATAGTGAGTGAGTACTTGTATTAATGCAGCAGAACATAAAGCAATTCTAAGATACTGGCACACATATCTCAGAGCACTTTGCAAATAAGTAAATAAGATGATGCACATGAGTTTTCCTGGGTGACAAAATAATAAAAACAACATGAATATTGTTGAAGTACTTTGAATTAGTAAATATGATAAACATCCTCTGTTTGCTCCTCAACCTGTATACATTCCACCTTTTCTTTGATTTTTAAGTATTTAAATGACCTTTATTGGCTATCAATGGGCTTCTTCGCTCTTTAACTTCTATTTGGGAACAGTTATCACCTACAACACAAAACTGACTCCTACGTGGTTAGACATGCCTCCATAAGCCCTGCATCTTATTCTACCATGTTTAACACCGATCATCTCCTCCTAGGGCTCTTAGTGCTCAACTATTGGTTATAATAGTCTGATGCATTGGCCTCATAACTCAAAAGTAATGCTACGGTTATGGAATTTATTAGGGAAGTTAACAAATTATGAAATAACTTCTCTAAGATCATGATGGAAAAAAGGGGGATTGGATATGTGATTATTTTACATGCTCCCTTTCCACTAAGTCTCTTACACTTCACTGTGTTTCATAAAAATGCCAGGGCTTGCTTTATTTCCTCAAGAGAATTTCTTTCCTTGAATTCTCAATTCTCTCCACTACTACAAATCCTTCTTTTAAAATATTTTCTTTGTGAATAAGCCCTAATTAAATGTTTTTAATTTCAGTGTGCCATTTTATTTCCTTTTGGATCTCTGGCTAATACAGCATAAAAACAGCACAGGTGGCATGAGGGCATGAGCATCTAATCTTCACTAACTCCAAAAGGGGGAACACATATCACCCACAGCACAAAACTTATTCCTATGTGGTTAGACATGCCTCCATTGGCCCTGCATCATCTTCTACCATGTTTAACACCAGTCTTCTCCTCCTAGGGCTCTTAGTGCTCAACTATTGGTTCTAATAATCTGATGCATTGGCCTCATAACTCAAAGGTAATACTTACGGTTATGGAGTTTATTAGGGAAGTTAACAAGTTATGATTCAGGTTGGAAATTGGTTACAATTCTTGAGGCAGAACAGCTTCTCAAGTGTGTTCACAGACTCTTTTACTTTCAGGCTCTTAGCTTTAGGCCAACATTACAAACCTCTCCTAGTCCTACCATTTATGACACCTCCCCTTTCCCAGCAAGGTTGGGTTAAGGCACCAGCTCTAGTTCTGCCTCCTTGTGGTGACAGTCTCAGTTCAACTGCCTCATGTCAGCTTTGCCTTCTCTCCTTCTGCTACTATTGTTATGTTCCATGGAGTCAGAGCTGACACATAGTTGACCTTCCAGCAGGTTCCCTGAAGCTTAAATCTGATGGACGGAGATTGCCCATCCTTCTTCTGCTGGTGAATTTGAACTGTATGTCTTCGGGATTGCAGCGCAGATCCTGCTGCTAGTACTCAGTGTAAACCAGGTGGGACAGCAAACTGGCCAATCCAAATGACCAACCCCTCTTTAGTACTCTGCATACCCTATTTGTAAATTTTCACTCCAAAGGTGCTATTCACTTCATTCGCATCATTAGCGTAGTCCCATCTATTCAAGTGGTGAAAGTCAAAGCCAAAGCACAAAGAAAGTCATTTGGACAAATCAACCCACTGTACAACATGCCCTCTCCTGGCTTTTCTAGGTATTGACCTTCATATTTGAGCAATTAGTATTTATTTACATTCATAACTACACTCAAGAAAGCATGTGACCCAGCTACATCAAGCCTCATGCCTTTATTTCTCCCATTTTAGTAAATTTCTTATTTGTGTGTCCTTATCAAACCAGTACTGTGAAGAGACAAGAATTTTCTTTTGTCTAGAGAGTCTTCTATTTTGGTTGGAATGTTGAGCATCTGTACTTGATAAGCAAAGTCTAATCCAAAGTAAACCATCAAATTGCATCAATATACTAGCTTACAGTACCAAACATCTCTTCATCAAGAGAAGTTCTGGTCAACACATCCCTAACTATCCATGGCTAGGTCCAAAATGCCCCAGTGGTAGACTCAGGGACTTCATATATGCCTGCATTTAAGACTTACTAGTATATCCATTCTCTGCAGAATTAGATAATTCCACTGCTTATATGACTCATAATTCCCAACACATGAGGCCAGCAACCCTTCTTTGATCATTCTTGACATTTGTGTGTGCTATATTAGTGGGAACACCTCCAAATCAGTTCCCTCTCTCTCCCTCTCAATTGCTGCATTCCTCCTATTTCTACTTCTCAAATGTACCCAGGTGATCACCATAAGTGAGCATACCAGGTTGTCTACATGCTAGCTCCCTTTATTTATCAAACAGTATCACACACAAGCAAGATTGTGCTGAAGATTATCCAAAAACGACTAGAACAGCACTTCAACAGAGAACTGCCTGAAGTGTAGACTTTATTTAGAAGAGGCCATGGCACTTGGGTTTATATAAATAATGTCAGATGGATCTTGGCTGAAAGCAGAGAGTACCAGAGGAATGTCTATCTGTGTTTCATAACAATGCAAAGGCATTAGACAGTGTGGATCACGACAAACTGTGGCTGACTCTGAGAATGGGAATCCCAGAAAACTTGATTGTGCTTATATAAGTCCTATATACTTTGGCCTAGAGGCAGTTGTCAGAACAGAGCAAGGAAACACTGCATGGTTCAAAATTGGGAAATGTGTGCATCAAAGATGTGTCCTACCTCCATATATTTTCAATCTATGTGCAGAACAGATTATCTAGGAGGCTGGGCTGTATTAGGAGAAGTGTGGTATCAGAATTAGAGGTAGACTTAACAACAGTCTGTGTTATGCAGATGACACAACCCTGCTTGCTGAAACTGAGGAGGACCTAAAGTGCTTACTGAAGAAGGTCAAGGACTGCAGGATTCAATATGGATTGAAGCTCAATATCAAGAAAACATAGATGGTGAAGGGATTGAGATTGTTGACAGCTTCACTTTGCTTGGCTGTATAATCAACACACTTGGTATCAGCAGCTAGGAAATTAAAAAACAAATTGCATTGGGAAAGTCTGTCAGAAATCTCTCCGAAGTACTAAAGAGGAATGATGTCAGTCTGGAGAGTAAGTTGAACCTGATACAGATCATGGTCTTTGCAATTACTTGCTATGCATCAGAGAGCTGGACAATGACTATGGATGATAGGAGAGTTGATGCCTTTGAACTGTGGTGCTGGAGAAGAAAATGGAATATACAGTGGACTGCTAGGAGAACAAACAAGTTTGTCCTGGAGAGGGTGAAGCCAGGCTGCTCCTTGGAGGCAAGGATTCTGAAGCTTCATCTGACATACTTTGGACAGGTTGCAAGGAGGAATCAGTCCTTGGAGAGGGATGTCGTGCTTGGGGTAGTGGAGGGACAGCACAGGAGAGGAAGACCCTCGATGAGAAGGATTGATCAGTCACTCGGGCATTGGAGATAGGCGTGTCAAAGACACTAAGCTTGGTAAGGGATGGAGCAGGTCACGAAACAACAACAGCAACAACATTATATTTCTTAACATATAATTGTTACAGTACTGGGAAAATGTAACATGCATAAAAACCATGAAAAATACTTGGGATGTTAATCAGAATTAGATTCTGGACTCAGAAAATGAAGAAAGGTAAATCTTTCACCTTCATGTGATTCACTGTTAAGTTCCTCAGGCCGTGTGGTAATTACCAGCCTCTTAATAGACGATTAGCATCTCTGGTTTCCACTTATTAAAATTCTTACACAAAGTTCCTAAATACTACAATTTTCAAGGAATATTCTGGTGTGACATGATAAGGTTTGGGGCTTCTACAGCTATGTTGTAAAGCATAGGTAAAAGTTAAAGAGTATCAGGTGAGTGGATATGTTTCGTTAAAGAGCCCTGGTCAAATGATTTTATCTTAAATTAAAAAAATTTAAAACCTAGATTTACCCATGTTGTGTTGTGAAATATCTAAAATAATAAAAATATTACAATAAACGGAGCTCTGGTGGCCTAGTGGCAAGAAGGCAATAAACATGAGTGTGCAAGTATCAGCAATCATATAGAAGTTTTATTTTTCAGAAAGAGTAAATGAGGTTACAGAAAATTTATTGGCCAAGTTTTCTACCTTAAGAAACAGAGATCAGATGGAGAAATATTATACGTGAAGGCACAGAAAATTGCTTGAGTGATTCTGCTGTGATAATGATCCTAGGATGAGTGCTCTTCTCTCTACTGCTGAAACTATCTAGATTAGTCCCTGGGATATTTTCAGAATTGAGAGTATTCAAATACTATTATTGTTGTTTTTACATGCCATTGAGTCAACTCCAACTTTTATCGGCTTTGTGAATGATGGCTCTGAACCATATCCTCTCCTGAGCCAACCTCATTGTCTCTGACTCACTTGACACTATATTTGGACACACTGTGCATCTGAAAGCTGGACAATGACCAGGGATGATAGAAGGAGAATTATTGCCTTTGAGCTGTGGTGCTGGAGAAGAGTATTGAATATGTTATATACTGCTAGGAGAACAAACATGTTTGTCATAGAGAAGGTGAGACCAGGCTTCTTCTTGGAAGCAAGGATTCTGAAGCTTCGTCTGACACACTTTTGACATGTTGCAAGGAGTAACCAGTCCATGGAGATGGACATCATGCTTGGGAGGGTGGAGGGACAGCACAAGAGAGGATACTATTGATGAGATGGATTGTTTCAGTGACTGGGGAAATCAGGGTAGTTGTGTCAGAGAAAATTGGCACAAAATAGAGCATGTTATAGGGCTATTGTACATAGGGTTGCCATAGGTCACAAGTAACTCAACAGCACATGACAACAACAACAGAAGAAATGGACAGTGCTTGATTAATTTTTGGAATCACAGTTTGGTTATTCATTTTATAATGATTGGTTTCTTCCATGCTGTACATATGTCTAACATTATGCTAAATAACTTGGATAAACTATATTATCAATAAAGCCTTTTTGAAATTAGTAAAGTCAGTACACGAAGACATTTTTTTTTAAAAAAAACCATCCTTTTTTCACTCTCCTTAAAAATATTTTCAGGAGATGAACAAAAAGGAAAAAGTAAGGAAGAACAGTAAATGAATTTGTAAGCAGTTATCCTGTCTGTTACATATTTATTTTTCTAAATAACTGTATTTTTCTTATCTTTTTAATTTTATTTTTATCTATTCTTTCCAAATCAAACTGTCTTCTTCTTGCTTATTTACCTTTTAAAAGAGACACTTAAAGGAGGAAAACAAAGCCCAATCATAGTATTTTCAATGAAGTTGCATATTTCTCCTTGCTATATAAAAAAACTACAACAACATTATAGTGGCTTTAATATAATTTATGTTGTTGAGAACACATACAACCAAGCATATGCTAATTTAATAATTTCTACAAGTACAGTTCAGTGGCATTGATTTTATTATTTCAGTTCTAAAATCCTTCTTACTTTCCTTTTTCAAGGTGAACAAAAAGTAACTGCCCCTGACTTTTCTGTTTAATATTTAAGATAATATTGTCAATTTGACATGATGTAGATATATCTTCGATTGTATTTAAAGATGGATCTAAGAATGACTCTTTAAACTATTAAAATGACCCCGAGTAGATCATATGACCGTCTGATTATAAATGTCCCCTGCCAGTCCATCTCATTTCGCTAATACCTAATACGTCAATATTTATGCATTCCATTTCTTTCTTAAAATGCCTAATTTTCCTACATCCCTGCTTCTCACATTCCATGTTCCAATATTTAGTTTTTTCTTACAACTGTTCCTCATCCTTTGTGTTTCTAAAATTGAGGGCTCAGCTTTGGTTGCCATATCTGTTAGTCTAAGTGTGCTCTACTGTACA
>NW_006399831.1:7849535-7851235 GCF_000299155.1 Elephantulus edwardii | reverse complement strand
TTTTCCCTTAAGCAAAAATAAAAAAGTATAGGAAGAAGACAAAATCATTAAAAATGTTTAAAGAAACTTTTTTTAAAGAAACTTTTTAATGTTTAAATTTATAGGATGAACTGATAAGAGTTGGAAATAGAAGACTAGACATACCAGAAGTAAAAGCCTATGATTTAGTATTCCTCTAATCGTATGTTCATCAAATTTAATTGTTTTGCATTGTATAGTTTCTCCTCCTTTTGTGAAATTCTCCCTTCTGCACCATAAATTAATCCATAGTAGTAGTTTCCCTGTGTATCACTCACCAGGCAGTAGCTCTTCACTAGGCTGACTTAGCCAACCCTAGAGTGGTGAGTGGTGCAATCCCCATGGGCATACCTAGTGCCCATCCCACTGCGGCTTCAGCTGAACTGTGAAAGCCCATGTCATCGAGTGTGTTCTTCTGATAAAATATAATAGTTTCAGAGATAGCATGGCGGTGAAAGGTGCAAGTGCAAAGCTAGGTTTCCTAAATTGTTATTAGATAATGATTACTGTGTTACAAAGTCAGTTTTATGTATTCCCATTTGCATTATTATTCATGTGTTTAAGGCTGTACCTTTTTTGGGATTGGGTTTTTTTTGTTGTTGTTTTGCCATTACATTGTGAGCTGTTCTATGATAGAGTCTAGGGCTACATTTTCAGCCAGGTTAATAAATGTTGGACTAGATTTGTAATTGGGCATTTGTGAAGCAGGGCCTTGATTTGGGGCTTATTTTCACCCACTCTCTTATTCTTTTGCTTTATTTCCACAGTCTTTTTCCTGCATCATTAACCAATCAGTTTTCTGAAACATACTGTGAAGACTTATTATAGTCCAGGTTTTGGTTTGGTTTGTTGTTTTTTTTTTTAGGATGATAATATTTCAGTTATTGGAAATAAGATCCTGGCATATATAAGCTACATGGTCAGGAATGACCATCATTGGTCAGGCTCCCAGGCATGGCCTCTTTATTAAGGACTTTAGAAGCTCAGTGAGGCAGGAGTCTGCAGACAAGCTTCCTGTCAAGTTGACAGATATGTTAAATTCAAAGATGAAAGGCTCCGTGTTAGTCTGTCAAGGAGCCACGTTGCCCGAGTATTAGCATCCTTCTTAACACTATTCCCATCCTGCAGCCCTTTTTGAACTTGTTTCTGCAGCAGCTGGATTCAAAACCAGAGGTTTGTCAGAATCAATACCCTTAACATCAGCCATCAGGAAACCAAAATACAAATTGAATTGGGAAAATTTGCTGTTAGAGACCTCTTGAGAGTGCTGAAAAGTAAGGATGTCAGTCTAGAGACAAAAGTGTGCCTAATTCAGGCCATGGTCTTCCCAATTATTTGCTAAGCGTGAAAGAGCTGGACAATGATTAAGGATGACAGAAGAATCAATGCCTTCAAGTGGTAGTGCTGGAGAAGAGTCTTGAATATACCATAGACCACCAAGAAAATAAATAGGTCTGTTTTGGAGAGAGTGAAACCAAATTTCTCCTTGAAAGCTATGATTTTGAAAATAATCTCACATACTTTGGGTACCTGGCCAGGAGAAACCAGCCCTTGGAGAAGGACATCATTGAAGATTGAAAGATTGGAGGGACAGGGCAGGAGAGGAAGACACTGGATGAGATGGACTGATACAGTGACTGAGCCAATAAGGGTTGATGTGTCGGAATTAGTGAGACTGGCTC
>NW_006399831.1:7848097-7849435 GCF_000299155.1 Elephantulus edwardii | reverse complement strand
CGTTGCCTATTTGGATACCTTTTATTCCCTTCTCTTGTCTTATTGCTATTGCTAAGACTTCCAAAACAATATTGAATAAGAGAGGTGATAGTGGGCATCCTTGCCTAGTTCCTGTTCTTAAAGGGAATGCCTTTAACCTCTCTCCATTAAGAACAATGTTGGCTCTTCAGTTTTCATAAATACTTTTTACTATGTTGAAGAAATTACCCTCTAATCCTATTTTGTTGAGTGCTTTAATCAGGAAGGGTGTTGGATTTTATCAAAGGCTTTTTCTGCATCAATTGATAGGACCATAGGGTTCTTGTTCTTTGCCTTGTTTGCATCTATATTCATGAGAGATATTGGTCTGTAATTTTCTTTCTTGGGAATATCTTAGCCAAGCTTTTGGTATTAGCGTTATGTTTACTTCATAGAAGGTCTCTGAGAGTTTTATTTCTTTTTCAATTTTTTTGAACTAATTTGAGTAGAATTGGTGACAGATTCTCTCTGAATTTTGGTAGAATTCAGCTGTGAAGCCATCTGGTCGAGGACTTTTCTTATGGGGATGTCTTTTTATGACCTGTTCAATTTCTTTGTTTGTGATGATTCTGTTTAAATGTTCTATATCTCTCCATGTCACTCTGGGTAGGGCATGAGTTTCTTGGAATTTGTCCATTTCCTGTAGATTTTTGAGTTTTTAAAATTATAGCTTTTAATAGTATTCTGATATTATCAATATAGTTTCATCTGGTTCTGTTCTGATGTCCCTTCTATTATTTCTTAATCAAAGTATCTGTATTCTCATTATTTTTTTGTTAAATTTGCCAGTGATTTGCCAGTTTTATTGATCTTTTTGAAAAACCAGTTTGTGGTCTTATTGATGGTTCCAATTGTTTTCTATCTCATTGATTTCAGCTCTTGCCTTATAATTTTCTTTCTTCTAAAAGCTGTAGGGTTAGATTGGTGTACTTTTTCTATTTAGCTCACTGATTTTTCTTCTTACTTTTTTATATGTATGCTTATTACTATGAACTGGTCCCTGAGGACTGCCTTAGCTGTACCCCAGAAGTTTTGGAACATTGTATTTTCATTTTCATTTGTTTCAAGAAACTTTTTTATTTCATCCTTTATTTCTTTTGTAGCCCATTCATGTTCTGGCAGAGAGTTTCCACATGTGTAGATTTGTAAGATTTACCCTCCATTGGTTAATTTCCAGCTTTATGGTATTTTGATCTGAGAAGATACTTAGTATTATTTCAATGTTTTGTGTTTCGTGGTGTGTTTTTTTGTTGTTGTTGTTTAAATTTGTTGAGGCTTGCTTTGTGTCCTTACATGTGATCAGTTCTGGAGAAGGTACCA
>NW_006399831.1:7845905-7847997 GCF_000299155.1 Elephantulus edwardii | reverse complement strand
AGCTGCTGAACATAGGGTCATTATGGGTCGCAGGTGATTGACAGCACCTAACTAACAACGACGCAAGATAGATCTTAAAAGAATATAATGCTAGAGTATGTCTGTTTATGTATATAAAAAAACAACAGAAAATATAAACCGAGATAGCACAGACGGTAGTAACTACATTTAGATGTTTATCATGGAATCATCTTTATAATCCATCTGTTATGTTTCCACAGAAGAAGTACAAGTTATTGGAAAATTACTTCTTATTTAATGGTCTTCATTTCATATGTAAAGCTAGTATTTCACAAATTTTATTTCTTCTTCTATTATTTGTATTTAATTTTAGATAAATGGCCACTACATAAGTCATGCAGATATTTTTCCTAGAGAAGACAATGTGAATTGCTTATTTTCCATTTATTTAATATTTCATTGAAAATAAACAAGAATCACATTAATTAAGTCATTTAAAATACACAAGAAAGAAATCTCAGGCATGGTTTTGGCAATGCAAGAATTCTGTAACAGTAACAAATTCAATAGAAGAAAATCTATGGAAAAAATACCCAAGAGAGCATATATTTTTAATACAGATTCATGTTTAAAATTTTTGTTGTTATGTGCCATCGAGTTCACTATTACTCATAGCAACTCTATGAACAATTAATCTAAATCTTGTCCTAAATTGAGCCAACCTCACCATCTTTGATACTCCTAACCCCATTGCCATTGTCTCTGTGTCAATTCACCTAATCCAGGGTCTTTCTCTCCTATGCTGACCTTTCACCCCTCTAAGTATAATTTCCTTCTCTAAAGACTTCGTCCTTCTGGTAACATGCTCAAAGTATGTTAAACAGAGCTTTAAAATCCTTGCCTCCAAAACCTGCTTTATCCTCTACAAAGCAAGCATGTACATTTCTTGGCAGTCCATGGTATATTCAATATACTTTTCCCATGTCACAAGTCAAAGTATCAATTTTCTTCTCTCATCCTTCTTCATTGTCGATCTCTCAGATGCATAGAAAGTTACTAAGAAGACTGTGGCCTGCATCAGACACACCTTAGTCTCTACACTGACATCATTGCTCTTTAGCACTCAAGAGAGTTCCTTGACAGATGATTTTTCCAATGCAACTTGTCTCCTAATTTCCTGACCACTAGTGAGAAGGGTATTTATTGTGAATCCCCTCCCCTTGGATGTTCATACACGTTTTACTAGTTATATTTTCTAGTTCTACAATAATGACCTTATACAGCATTTTTCCTTATGGGACTGAATTTGTGTAGCATAATGCTTACCTCATAATGTAGACCCTCTCAAATTAGGTATTACTTTTCAAAATCATTGCTCCTGCATGCTGCATAGTTTTCCATCATGGGAATGTAGCATACTTTCACAATCCATTTGATTATAGTTGGACATTTGGCCTGCTTCCATGTTCTTTTGAATGTGAATTAACATGGCTTTGAACATTGGTGTACATATCTCTATTTGTATCTCAGTTCTCATTTTCTCAGGGTATATTCCAAGCAGTAGAACAGCTGGGTCATATAGAACTTCTATGAGCTTTTGAGGATATATCAAACTTCCTTACAGAGTGAGTGGTTGAACCATTTTACAATCCCACCAACAGTGTATAAGAGTTCCTATCTCTCCATATCCTCTCCAACATTTATGAATTGCTGTCCATTTAAATTTTGCCACTACTAAGGGGGTGAGATGGCATGTCATTGTGGTTTTGATTTGCATTTCTCTTATAGTCAATGATTTTGAGCATTTCTTCATGTGTCTGTTGGCCATCTGAATATCTTTCTCTGTGAAACGTCTTTCCATGTCATTTGCCCATTTTGTGTTATCAGTCTTTTACTTGTGGAGGCCTTGTAGGAATCTGTAACTTTTGATATAAAACCCTTGTCTGAAATGGCATTGCCAAAGGTTTTTCCCCCAATGAATAGGTTTTCTTTTCACTTTGTTGGAAAATATTTTTGGTGCACCTAGGAGTTTAATCTTTAGAATGTTCTATTCACCAATTTTATCTTCTCCAGATTGTGCATTTTTGGCTATCTTTGGCATTCACTTTATATCACTGACTATGTTGTCTAA
>NW_006399831.1:7831276-7842355 GCF_000299155.1 Elephantulus edwardii | reverse complement strand
TAGCTAGACAGCAGTGTTCAGGGCTAAAGGACCTGTATAACAGAAAAGTATTTTTCTCTCTCCAGAAACCACTGCTATACCACCAACTTTTCAGCTTGTGCTTATCACCAGTTTTTATTATTAGGTGCTGAGCAAATTATAGAAGAAGCTGGATTCTATGATGAAATGTGTGGCATTAGGATTGGAAGGAGACTCATCACTAAGCTGTGTTATGCACATGACACACTCTTACTTGCTGAAAGTGAAGATGATTTGAAACACTTATTGCCTAAGATCAGGAATGCTGCTTTCAGTAGGGATTGCATCTCAAAATCAAGAAAAGAAAGATTCTTACCATTAGACCAATAGGGAATGCCATGATGAATGGAGAGGAGATTGAAACTGGCAACAGCTTCATCTTGCTTGGACCCACAATTAACATCCTTGGTAGCAACATGAGGAAATAAAGGGAAACATTGCCATGGGAAAATCTGCACTTAGGGATCTCTCCAAATTATTGAGAACTAAGGTGCATCTGATTCAGGTCATGGTCTTTCCAATTACTTGCTATGAATCTGAGAGCTGAACAGTGAATAAGGATGACAGAAAAAGAACGATTCCTTTGAGCTATAATGTTGGAGAAGAGCACTGAACATCCCATGAACAGCCAAGAGAAGAAACAGTCTTAGAAGAGGTGCAGCTAGAGTGTTCTTTGGAGGCAGGAATGATAAGGCTTTGCCTCACATACTTTGGATGTGTTGCTAGGAGGGGCTATTTCTTAGAGATGAACATAATGTTGGGAAGGGTGGATGGTTGGCGGAGAGGAAGACTTTCAACTAGGTAAAATGACATGGTGACTGCTGCAATGGCCTCTTGTTTGTCAGGAAGTGTGAGGATGGCACAGGATAGAATGGGGTTAAGATCTTTTGTTCATAGGTTCACTATGAATCATATTCAACAGCACCTAACAACAAAAACAGCTACAACAACAGTCAGGTAAATCTTGATTAATGGTGACTGTGCATGCAATAGAATGAAACTCCACCTTCTTGTACTTCATGAATGTTGCTGTTGTTAGGTATCATCAAGTTAAGTATGGTTCACAGTCATTCTTGGAACAATAGATCTGAACTTTGTCCTATCCTATGCCGTCTTCATCATGCATGGCACACTTGAGACCATAGCTGCAGTCACTGTGTCAGTCCATCTCATTCAAGATCTTCCTCTTTCACTGACTTTCCACCTTTCCAAGCATGACGTCCTTCTCCAAGGAATAGCCTTCCCTAGCAACATGCCCGAAATATATGAGGGGAGATTTGTCATTATTGCCACCAAGGTGAGTTCTGGCTGCAGTTTTCCCAATACATGCCTATTCATTCTTTTGTCTCTTCAGAGGATAGTCAGTACTTTTTCTTCAACAGCCAATTCAAAGGCATTACTTCTTTTTCTGTCATACTTATTCATGGTCCAGCTCTCAGATGCATAGCAAGTGATTGAAAATTCCATGAATCAGGATCACCTTGGTCTTCAGGCTGATGTCATTGCTCCTCAATAATCTGGAGAAGTCCTGGACAGCAGACCTATTCAGTCCAATATGTTTACTAATCTCCTGGCAGCTGTTTTGTTTTAGGATTAGATTAATTAGTCATTGTTGGATAGAAGATCAGCACTTGACAATGAGATGCACTGTTGTGGATCTAATAAGATGTTTGGTATGGACCCATTTAACGTGAAATAATCGAAAATTTAAATATTTTCTCTATTATGATTTTGCTTGTTCTTTCAGTGGTTATAATATTTGTTTTCTTGATGTTGTGATGAAATCCAAATTGAAAACTGTAGTCCTTAATCTTCTACAGCAAATGCTTCAAGTCCTCCTCACCTTCAGCAAGCAAGGTTATTTCATCTATATAATGCAAGTTGTTGAAGAGTCTTTCTCTAATTTTGATGTCCCATTCTTTGTCATAGGGTCCAGCTTCCTAAATAATTTGCTTAGACAGAGTAAGGAGACACTGCATGGTTCAAAACTGCGAAGGGTGTCCTCCAGAGATGTATTCTGTCTCCATACCTTTTCAATCTATATGCAGAACATATCATCCGGGAGGCTGGGCTCTATAAGGAGGAATGTGGCATCAGGATTGGAGGAAGATTCATCAGCAGTCTGCTTTATGCAGATGACACAACCCTGCTTGCTGAAACTGAGGAGGACCTGAAGTGCTTCCTCCCAAAGGTCAAGGACTGCAGCCTTCAATATGGACTGAAGTTCAACATCAAAGAAAATAAGATTCTCACCACTGGGTCAATTAGCAGTATTATTATGGATGGTGAAGAGCTTGAGATTGTTAACAGTTTTAGTTTGCTTGGCTCCACAATCAACACTGTTGGTACCAGCATTCAGGAAAACAAGAGACTAATTGCTTGGGGAATTTCGTTTTTCAGAACTTCTCCAGAGTACTGAAGAGCAACGATGCCAGTCTGGAGACTGAGGTGTACCTGATCCAGGCCATAGTCTTTGCAATTACTTCAGATGCATTAGAGAGCTGGACAATGACAAGGGATGATTGAAATCAAATTCATGCCTTTGAGCTGTGGTGCTGGAAAAGAGTGTTGAATATAGCATCAATTGTTAGGAGAATAAACAGGTTTGTCCTGGAGAGGGTGAAACCAGGCTGCTTCATGGAGGCAAGGATTCTGAAGCTTTGACTGACATACTTTGGACATTTGACAAAGAGGGCTGGTCCTTGGAGAGGGACATCATGTTTGGGAGGGTGTAGTGACAGCACAAGAGAGGAAGACCCTCGATCAGATGAATTGATTCAGTAACTGGGTTTATGGGGTTAGGTGTGTCACAGACAATAAGGTTGGCATAGGATAGAGCAAAGTTTGGGGCTCTTATACATAGGATCTCTGTGAGTATCAAATGACTTGACAGCACATAACAACAACAACAACAACATATTGAATAAGTATTGAAAAGAGACTAACCCTGTTGTACACCTTTCTTTATTTTAAACCATGCAGATTCTCTTGCTCCATAGACTATTAGATGAAGAAAAATAAAGTTAATTACTTAATTGGTGGTTAGTCTAGGTCAGTTTTGGACAAACTTTTTGATTCTTAGAGAATTCATCAGTTTAACTGGGGATGTGGGCCTAATGGAGAAAGCAAAGATAATTAGAAACTTTTCCATGTGTAAAAGGAAGAGGCTGTCATCTGGCTTGGGTAATGCTCACTTCCTCTTTAAAATTAGCATGTGTTTACATCTTGCTTTTGGCTTCAGATAAATTAATGTGGGCAAAGGAAAAGTTGCTAACAATTGAGGTGGAAAGATATACAAGCAGAAATTATAAAGATAATGATAAGGACAAAATTGCCCTTCTGTGGACCAGGAAAGAGAATTGCGGAAGGCAGAGGAAGGGAAGTCAAGAGTCCTGGTAACCTCACTGCTTTATCTTCCTTGTGAGATTGAATTTTTCAGCAGCTATTATTAATTATTAATCAGACACTCTTTAGAGAATAAGATGCCTATTAGATACCTCAGTAGCTGAAATTGCTCTTCGCAACTAAATATGACCTGCTGCTGACAGGTTTTAGTCATTATCCATTATTCATTTATTCAACAGATATTAAGTTAAAGACACAGTCCTCAACTATGTAGAAAATTGAAAAATTAAAAAAAGACAAACAACCGGACTTCAACAAACATGAAAAATGGGCAGACTCTTCTATTTCATAGAATTTTAAAACCTTACCTGCAAACTAACCAAAAACAGAAAACTTCATTTCATCTATTTTGCTACAGTTATTGCTAGGATGCTAGGACTAGTTCTAGGTTATTCTTTTGTTCTTGTTTTGGTAGCCTACTTGTCAATTTACTTGTTACTTATTCCTGTCAAGCTTATTCTCTGTGAATAGAGTTCATTATAACTATTGGCCACGGTTGTGGGTTGATTTTATGTTTGTTGTCTTGTTCCTTTCAATATAATGAGATTTATAAGATGAAACTATGATGTTAATTAATAGCTTAAATTGTCTTTACTAGAAGAGCTATGGAATAAGAAATTTAACATAACCACATTTCTTTGAAAAATTGTGTCTTTTATACATCTGGACAATTGCTGTCTCTTAGTGCTGGGAGTTCATTGGAACTCATATCAACATAATGGATTTTGTTGTTATGTGCCATCTAGTTGCTTGTGACTCATAGTAACCCTATCTACAAGAGTCCTAAACTCTGCTCTATCCTGTGCCAACATCACTGTCTCTGACACACCTTCTCCCATTACTCCAATCACTTAATCGCTCCATCTCATTGAGGGTCTTCCTCTCTTGAACTGTCCCTCCACCCTCCCAAGCATAATGTTCCTCTCCAAGATTTGGTGCCTCTTTGTAACATGCCCAATGTATGGCAGCTGGAGCTTCAGAATCCTTGCCTCCAAGGAGCAGCCCAGTTTCACCTTTTCCAGGATGAACCGGTTTGTTCTCTTAGGAGTCCATGGTATATTCAATACTTTTCTCCAGTAACACATTAAATATTTCCAGGTTCTGCTACATCTTCATAACTGTACCTGGATTTATGCTAGCAATTTTATCAGTCAGCTTTATTTAAAGTTTCCTTTTTTCCTCTTCTCCTCTTGATGTCCTTTTATAATGTCACATCCAAAGTAAAGGAGCCAAAGTTTTCACTATCTGTTAAAGAGGAGTCTGTTTATATTTTTTTAAATAAATTTTTCAACTTCTAGAAGCTCACCATATATATTCTGTAATGAATATATAAGGGTTTAAAAAATATTTATACAAATATATGCTTATGTGAATTTGTTAGATCCTTTGAATAATGAGTAGCATTGCTTTAAGTAAAAATTCCCCATGATATGGAAAGCTGTGTATGAATAACTTCTATATATATGTGTGGGCTTTAGGAATCTCCAGGTAATTTAAAAGCATTTGAAGATTTTCAGGCAATAATTATTTTTATTTCAGTTTTTAGGTTTTTAAAACTTGAAACTTATCACCTGCTAGTTAGGAGACTAACTTCATTCTGCATGTCTATGTTATTTCTCTAGAAGACAAAGATTCTCACCACTGGACCAATTGGCAGCATCAGAATGGATGATGGTGAAGAGATTGAGATTGTTCACAGCTTTAGTCTGCTTGGCTCCACAGCCAACACTCTTGGCACCAGCAACCAGGAAATTAAAAGATGTATTGTGATGTGAAAGTCTGTTGTTAGGGACCTCTCCAAAGTACTGAAGAACAATGGTGTCACTCTGGAGACTACAGTGTACCTGGTACAGGTCATGGTCTTTACAATCACTTGTTATGCATCGGAGAGTTGGACTAGGGAGGATAGAGTAGAGTTCCTCCTCCTCTTTAGAAGTGCCAATTTTTCCAAGGATTGAGGACCTTTAAACTTTTTTTTTTCCAATATGTGTTCACAGTGATATCTCATTACATTGCATTTTTTTCACCATTAATGAGATAATTTGTGCACTCTAAATAATTGCTTAGAATATGTTTAATTTACAATAATATTTTGAAGTGAAATTGCCAATTGCTATTTAATAATTAGAGTAAAATTAAACATTATCATTTCATATTCCATACTTGAAACTACTGCCAATATATTCCTCCAAAAATGTAATTTTGCAGGTCCAGCCAGAAAGTGAGGTACTAATTAACCTCATTTTTAGTATCACTTTTAAGTGACTTCTTTTTAATAATAGTTAAATTATATAACACTTTATATTGAAACAAAAACATATTTCCTGGAGCAAATTCCTTAATGAGATCACTTTACCTTCTGCCATAGTCAGAATGTCTATGCTCTTGTAGTTTTAGTAGTCACTGAATAGCAAGTTTCAAATTCTCTTTTGACATCTGTATCTATTCTTTCTTTTTAATTACTCTTTTCTTTCTTCATGTATGACATACACATCAGCAAACACATTTTCTGTTCTTTGATTACTAGTGCTCAATTCACCTAATAACAATTTTGAGTTTGTACCTAACTTCAAGTGTATATATGAAAAAGTTTATATTGGTTTTCATAGACTTGTTTTAATTTTGTTCAGCTTAAACATAAACTTGCTCTTATGTTGTTAGTGTGTGCCATTGAGTCAACTATGACTTACAGCCCTATGAACAATGGCACTGAACCTGAGCCAACCTCACCATCTTTGTTCTACCTAACCCCATTGTCACAGTCACTGTGTCAATCCATCTCATCCAGGTCCTTCCTCTTCTTTACTGGCTTTTTATCATCTGTAGTATTATGTCCATCTCCAGGATTAGTCTCTCCTACTGACACACCCGAATTCCGAATTATGTGAGATTGTATTTCCAAAATTCCAAGAAGCAACCCAGGTAAACCTCTAGAACAGAGTCCATGGTATGTTCAGTACTCTTCTCCAGCACCATAACTCAAAAGCATCAATCCTCCTGCCATCCTAATTCATTGTCTAGCTTTCAGATGCAAGCAAGCAATTGACACAACCATAGCCTGGATCAGGCACACCTTACTCTCTAGACTGACATCACTGCAGAGACCCTTGACAGCAGTTTTTCCCAATGCAAGTATTCTTTTGATTTCCTGCTTGCTGGTGCCAAGGGTACTGATTACGGATTCAAGCAAAATTAAACCATTAACAGTCTCAATATTTTTCTCCATCTATCATGATGCTGTCTATTGGCTTAGTGGTGAGGATCTTTGTTTTTTTGGTGTTGAGATGTCATCTATATTGAAGGCTACAATCCTTGATCTTCTGCAGAGAACACTTCAAGTCCTCCTCAGTTTTGACTCTTATAGGAAAGATAAATATACATTAAAATTGTTAAATTATCACTCTTATTTTATAATGTTGCTGTGTGCCATCAAGTAGGAACAGATCCATAGTTGACCCGCCAGCAGAGTATCAGTGGCAGTTAATTGCCTGAGAGGAGATTACCTATCCTTCTCCCATGGAGCAGCTGGTGGATCCAAACTGCATGCCTTTGACATTGCAGTGCAATTTCTCACCAGTGGACCACCAGAGCCTCCTAGAGGCATTATTTTATAATATGCCTTTCAATTCTATTTACATTTTATATACCTACTTTTAGTATTTTCACAAAGGAAACACATTATTAATTATCAATTTAGCAGTCATTTAAAATGTAAACAGTATAGTTTGGAAAGGTTACACTAAGTTATTGATTCTTGGAAATATGCAAATTCTTGTTAACAAACAAAATTTAGCATTCAAATCTATTTAAACTCTGTTTCACAAGAGAAGGATGGGCAATCTCGTCCATGCGAATAACCACTCTGAAATACTGCAGGAGGGATAAATTTGGATTGGTTCTGCCTCAATGGTACACGATAATGACAAGCAGCTCTATTTAGCATACTTGTGAATTTTTCAAATTTATTGTTACTAAAAGTGGAACATTTAATAATAAACTATTTTCTCATATTCTCATTATTACATATGGAAGGAATACTGTCTCCATCCTTGTTAAAACATGTGTTCCTATCTTATTAAACTTTGTGCAAGTGTGAAAAGAGAGCAAATGTTTGTTAATTTTACTTCCTCTTAGATAAAATATCAGCAGTTAAAGGTCGGAAAAAAATGTCCTTGGTTTATCATCATAAAAATGTCTTGAAGTTGCCAGTGAGCTTCTACATAGATTGAAATCATAAAGGCACACACCCAAAATTTATAAGAATTGAATATGTTCCAGGAGCTTTATTGACATAATTTATTTTAATTCTAATGCTCAGTTTTCAAATTCGTGTTATTTTTATTATTCTTAAAAAGTGTGATGGGAAACTTTGAATAATTCACACAGATTTATGGATTTCAAGCAGATGAAACCAGTCTGGACTTAAGGTTTATGTGAATCAAAGGCCATGTGGTTTTGTTTCTTTATTTTTTTCTTAAGAACTTCGTTTTGGGGGGAAGGTGGGGATTTTTTTTAATTAATTTTAATGAAAGTTTGCATAGACTTAGGGTTTCCAGTCATTCACTGTTGCACTTCTCTCCCTACCCACTCCCTCCCACCCTAATTAACTCTTTTCTTTGAAAAGTAATAGAAAAATTCTTTCATTGTTATGCAATCCTTCCCCCCAAGTCCATTCCACTGTTCAGCCCTTCATTCTGAACTTCTGTCATGACAATAATACCCAGTCATATATCCCTTTTAAACAGCTCTCTCCCTCATCTGTTTCAATGCAGTATACATTATTCCTCCACTCCTCCTCTGACTTCCCTCAAACCCGATGTCAGTCCTGTTTTACAACAGTGGCCATATGCAATAGTTGTCCTTTTATGGCTGAGATATTTCACTCAGCATAATGTCCTGCAGGGTCATCCATTTTGCATAATATTAATGAGTTCTTTGTTTTTCAATGCTGCATACTATCCTGTTGTGTGAATATACCAGAGCTTCTCTATCTATTCATTTGTTGATGGGCACTTGGGTTGTTTCCAGCTATTTGCTATTACGAACAGAGCTGAAATAAACATGGGTGTGTGTATATCTGCTTGGGTGAGGGTTATGGTTTCTTTAGGGTAAATTCCCAGTAGTGGAATTGCTCGGTCAAATGGTATTTCTATTTGCAACTTTTTGAGAAGGTACCATAGAGCCTTCTATAGTGGCTGCACCATTTTACACTCTTAGCAGTAGCGAATAAGGGTCCCAAGTTCTCCACAACCTCACCAGCATTTGATGTTTGCTGTGCTGTTAAATATTGCTATTCTTACTGGGGTGAGATAATACCTCCTAGTTGTTTTGATTTGCATCTCTCTTAGAGCTAGGGATTTTGAACGTTTCTTCATGTGTGTGTTTGCCATCTGAATGTCTTCTTTGGTGAAGTGTCTGTTTATATCCTGTGCCTATTTTCCACTTGGGTTATTTACCTTTATCTTTTGGTGGTGCTCATGTATTTTATAAATTCTAGATATAAGTCCTTTGTCTGACATGTCATTATCCAATAATTTTTTTTCCCAAATCTGTGGTTTCTCTTTTTACCCTGTTGGAGAAGTTTTTGGATGTTCATAGGGATTTGATTCTTAGAAGGTCCCATTCATCTATTTTATCTTCTCCTGGTTGTAGAGGTCATGTGTTTTAATATTCTATTTTAATGATAAAACAGACAAACTGGATGCATCTGCAAACCAGGAAGAAAAATTTTCCAATGAAAAAATTAATTTCAACATTCAAAGGTAAAATGTACAATAATACCATGAGTCAGCAGTGCCCTGACAAATAGTGCTAAGAATAAATAGCTAGAATGTATACCAAAGTAACATATTTGTTATGAATATCTGATTAAAACATTTCATGATTATATTATATACACACCTGTTGGTTTAAGTTATATGAAACATGGATATCAGATCCTGGATATAGAGTTGCCATTTTGTTGTTGTTGTTGTTATGTGCTGTCAAATTGCCTGTAACTCACAGCAACCCTAAATACAGCAACCCGAAACCCTGCTCTATTCTTTGCCAATCTTAGTGTCTCTGATATACCTACCCTCATTACATTAGTCACTGAATCAATCCATCTCATCAGGGGTCTTCCTCTTTTCCACTCTCCCTCTACCTTTCCAAGCATGATATACCTGTACAAAGATTGGTCTCTTTTTGTAACATGCCCAAAATATGTAAGATGAAGCTTCAGAATCCTTGAATCCAAGGAGCAACCCCATCTCACCCTCTTTAGGATGAACCTGTTTGTTCTCTTAGTAGTTCAGGATCTATTCAATATTCCTCTCCAGAACCACAGCTAAAAGGCATCAATTCTTCCTCTACCACCCCTAGTCATTGTCCAGCTCTGTTGCATAGCAAATAACTGCTAAGATTATAGCCTGAATCAGGTGCACCTTATTCTCCAGATGGACATCATTGCTCTTCAGTACTTTGGAGACGTCTTTGACAGCAGACTATACTAATGCAATTCATATTTTAATTTCCTGGCTGCTGATAACAAGAGTGTTGATTGTGGAGCCAAGCAAATTAAGCTGTTAGTAATCTCAGTCTCTTCACCATCTATCATTATGCTTCCAGTTGGCCCAGTGGGGAGAATCTATATTTATTCACATCCCAAAAAAGTGATTCAGTAGAGTGTGGAAATTATTGAACAATGTCACTAATATCAGATGCAAGCAAGATCCACTGAAGATTATCCAAAAACAACTGGAACAGCACATCAAAAGAGAACTGCCAAAAGTGCAGGCTAGATTTAGAGGATGTCATGGTACAAGGGATGTTGTAGCTAATGTTAGATGAATCTTGGCTGAAAGCAAGGAATACTAGAGAAATGTCTGGCAGTGTTTCATTGACTATGCAAAGGTATTTGTCTGTGTGGACCACAACAAACTGTGGCTAACTCTGAGAAAAATAGAAATCTCAGAACACATGTTCATGATATGCACAACCTATACTTGGATGAGGAGGCAGTCATCAGAACAGAGCAAGGGAACATTGTATGATTCAAAATTGGGAAGGCTGTATGCATGGATTTTTTCCTATCTCCACACCTTTTCAATCTATATGCAGAACAGATTATCTAGGAGGCTGGGCTCTATGAGGAGAAGTGTGGCATCAGGATTGGAGGAAGACTCATCAATAATCTGTGTTATGCAGATGACATAACCCTTCCTGCTGAAACTGAGGAGGACCTGAAGCATTTGCAGCAGAACATCAAGGACTGTAGCCTTCAATATGGACTGAAGGTCAATATCAAGAAAACAAAAATTCTCACCACTGGGACGATTGGCAGCACTGTGATGGATGGGGAAATGATTGAGATTCTAACAGCTTTTGCTTGGCTCCACAATTAACACTGCATGAGCAGCCAGAAAATTAAAAGACATATTGCATTGGGAAAATCTGCTATCAGAGACCACTCCAAAGTACTGAAGAAGAATGATGTCAGTCATGAGGTCAGGGAGACTAAGGTGTGCCTTATACAGACCATAGTCTTTGCAATCACTTGCTATATGTCAGAGACTGTACAATGACTTGGGAGGATAGGAGAATTGATGCCTTTCAGCTGTGGTGTTGGAGTATTGAATACCATGGACTACTGTTGTTTTTGTTGTTGTTATGTGC
>NW_006399831.1:7828169-7830161 GCF_000299155.1 Elephantulus edwardii | reverse complement strand
TGACTCAACAACACATAAGAAAAACAATGTTCAAAGGAGCACAATTAGAAAAATGTATTAGAAAATCATTATGGGAAAGATTTTGAATGAAATTCTCAGCTGAAGTTATGGAGATTCTTTGACAACAGGTAGACCTCTAGAATATATCTGTTAGCATTCTCATCTAGACAGAAATTCAGTTCACTTCCTCCAGTGAGCTGACTAACATTTGAGAAGAGACCAATATTTGACATTTGAGATATGTCAACAAACACATATTGTCATTTAACAACTAAAGAAAAAAAGTAAGCGAGCACATACATTATTTTAGGACCATTTATCAAAACATGTACTTCATTGTTTATATGGAATTTTTGTTAATAGTCTGTTATCATTCCCAGTTAGTATGTGTCAAAGGAATGGAGAAAGAACTTTTTCATATGCTTGAAATGATGGGAACTTTTACAATACAAGAAAGAAAAGAATGTAAAAAATAAGAAGACAAAATAAATAACAGTTAATTTTTGATGAAAATTCAATTAGAAACTAGTGAAATTTGTATATGAAATAATATTGTCATTTATAGCTATGAATATTTTCAACAATATATTGTGTAACAAATACACTTTCTTTTAAGAAACAGATTATTTGTACAAATATCTTCTTGTAGAAAGTTTATTCAATAAAAGATTAAACACATTTGAAAAATGTTGAATTTTCCATTTATACAGTAATAAAATTTTTGTACATAAGAATATGTTAATATATAAGTAGTGAGAGGATATCAAGGGAATCATCCAAGAAGAGTGCTAACGTTCATTACAAAGACAGAGGGGGAAGAAAAGACCAAAATGAATGTCAGAAGAAACTCTGAATATTGCACTGGAGCACAGAGAAGCTAAAGCATAAGGAACAATTCAAGATACTAAAGAGCTGAACAGAATATTTCAAAAGACAGTGCAGGATGATGAAGTAAAATATTACAATGAAATGTGCTAGGAGCTGGAATTGGAAAATCAAAAGGGCCAAACTCACTCAGCATTTCTTAAGCTCAAGGAACTGAAGAACAAATTCAAACTTTGAGTTGCTATAATCAAGAATGCTTTAGGCAGAATAGTAAATGATCCAGAAAGTATTAAAAGACCATGGAAAGAATATACTGAGTTACTATATAAAAAGGAATTGACAGACACAGAAGAATTTAATGAAACAACATGAGCAAGAGCCTATGGTGATGAAGGAAGAAGTTCAAGCTTCTTTGAAGGAAATAGCAAAAAATAAGGCCCCAGGAATAGATGGTATACCAATTGACATATTTCAGCTAATAGATGCTGCCCTGGATGTGCTCACCAAGTTGTGCCAAGAAATCTGGAGAACAACCACTTGGCCAGCTGACTGGAAGAGATATATTTGTTCCTATTCCAAAGAAGGGTGACCCAACTGAGTGTGGAAACTATAGAACAATATCACTGATTTCACATGTAAGCAAGATTCTACTGAAGATTATCCAAAAACAACTGGAACAACATATCAGCAGAGAATTGCCAGAAGCCCAGGCTGAGTTTAGAAGGGGTTGTGGTACTAGGGATATTGTAGCTAATGTTGGATGGATCTTAGCTGAAAGCAGGGAGTACCAGAGGAATGTCTATCTGTGTTTCATTAATTATGCAAAGGTGTTTGACTTCGTGGATCATAACAAACTGTGGCTGAATCTCAGAAGAATGGGAATCCCAGGATACTTGATCATGCTAATGTGAAAACTATACTTGGACCAAGAAGCAGTCAGACAGAGCAGGGAAACACTGCATGGTTCAAAATTGGGAAGGTCATATACCAGGGCTGTGTCCTATCTCCATACCTTTTCAACCTGTATGCAGAACAGATTATCCAGGAGGCTGGGCTCTATTAGGAGAAATGTGGCATCAGGATTGGTGGAAGATCTATCAACAATCTGTATTATGCTGGTGACACAACCCTGATTGCTGAAACTGAGAAGGTCTGGAAGTACTTGCT
>NW_006399831.1:7817788-7822764 GCF_000299155.1 Elephantulus edwardii | reverse complement strand
TATAAATAAAAATATGTATATAAATATAATCTCCAGAGTTTCAAGCACGATTTAGGAGATGTTGTGACACCAAGGATCTCACTGCTGATGTCAGATGGATCCTGATTGAAAGTAAAAATACAGAAGAGGGTCAATTTATGCTTTATCAGTCAATAATATAAAGGCATCTGACTGTGTGGATCATAACAAGTTATGGCTAGCATTGAGAAGAATAGGAATCCCTGAGGACTTAATTGTGCTCATGCAAAGCCTATACCTAAACCAGGAGGCTGTTGTGTGAACACAGCAAGGGAACACTCTGTGGTTTAAAATTTAGAAGGGAGTGCATCTGGGTTGTATTCTCTCTCTATAACTACTCTTTTCAATCTATATGCTGAGCAAATTATTTGAGAAGATGGGGTCTTTGAAGAAGAATGTCAGATCAAAATCCAGGGAAGACTCATCAATAATTTGTATTATGTAGATGACACAACTTTGCTGAGTGAGGAGGGCTTGACACAGTTTTTGCAGAGGAACAAAGAATGCAGCCTTCAATATGGAGTACATCGCAATGTCAAGAAAACAAAGATTCTTACTGAACCGATATTCAACATGACAGATGTAGAAAAGATTGAAATTGCCAGCAACTTTATCTTACTTGGATCCACAATTGTCACCGTTAGTAATTTACATTGGGAACTCTGGTGGCCTAGTGGCATTATACCTCTAAATTGTTATGGGGTAATGATGCCAATTTGAGGACTAAAGTGTGTCTGATTCAGGACATGGTCTTTCTGATCACTTGTTATGCATCTGAGAGCCAGACAGTGAATAAAGATGACAAGAAGAAGAATTTATGCCTTTGAGCTGTGATGCTGGAGAAGAGTATGGAATATTCCATGGACTGCCAATAATTGGACAAACAAATATGTCTTAGAGAGGGTGCAGCCAGAGAGCTCTTTACAGGAAAAGATGATGAAGTTTTACCTCACATAATTTGGGCATGATGCTAGGAGAGGCTATTCCTTGGAGAAGGACATGATTTCTTGGAAAGGTGTAGGGTCAAGAAAGGAAAGGAAGACCCTCAACCAGGTGGATTGGCATAGTGGCTGCCACAATGTGCTCTAGTGTGTCAGAAAGTGTGAGGATGGCACAGGATAGGACAGTGTTTAGAATTATTGTTCATATATAGGGTTGCTATGGGTTGTATTTGACTTGATAGCACCTAACAACAACAACAACAACAATACCAACAAAAAGAGTTTCTTTGGAATAAGCACAGATACAGATCTTTTCTAGTCAGTTGGCCAGATGGGTGTCCTCCAAATTAATTAATATAGACTAGTGACTGTAACAATGGGCCAGGTATATCAGAGAGAGTGAGAATAGCTTGGGACAGAGCAGAATTCAAAGCTATTTTTCACATAGTCATTATGAGTTGTAGTCTATTCGATGGCACATAACAACAAACATCATTACCAAACTTCTTACAGGTTTGGTTTACTGAGTTTGAAGGCTGTGAAAACTTGCAACAAAAAAAACGCAATTAAAAAAAATCAGTAGAATGTATCATAATTTCTCAATCCATTCATTTGTGGTTGGACATTTGGGCTGTTCTTGCAATGGTGAATAATGCTGCTATGATCTTTGGTTTGCAAACAATTCTCCATTTATGCCTCAGTTATCATTTTCTCAGGGTATATTCCAAGTAGTGGAATAGCTGGGTCAATAATATCATACCATAACAGGTTTGGAAGCAGGAGTAGCATCCATTTCCTAAACAACATGCCTCTGGAATCTCTATGAACATTGGTAAATGTTGACGGTTGTAGGGGGGCTTCAGGCCCTTTGTTCATAGGATCACTATAAGTTGTACTCAACTCAAAGGCAATCAATAACAACAACATGGAATTTCTATGTTCAGCTTTTTGAGGAGGCACCAAACTATGATGGTACATTCACACAATAGAGTACTATTCAGTGCATAGGAGCAATGATTTTTGTAAATTATTATCTAAGTTGGGAGGTACTGGAGAACATTATGATGAGTGAAATAACTCAGTCCTACAGGACAAATGTTGTGTAAAATCATTACTGTAGAATGAGTGTAAGGATACAAGGGGGCAGGGATGGTGGAAGCAGAGGGATGAGGATGTGCAGAGGGAGGGGGGAATTGATCATGGAGTTGTACAATTTGATGGAGGAGGTGAGGTAAATTGAAAGAATAGGTCCTCTAAAACAACACATTTGAATTTTGTTTAAAAAAAAAAAAACAACCCAAAACCAAACCCTACTATGAAAAAGTCAACTTGGGGAGGATGAAGGGAGAGAGGGGTAAATTGTGCAACAATGAATGAATGAAAATCTAACTTTTCTGTAAACCTTTGTTAAAATTATAATTAAAAGAAAAAATTATTTAAAAAATAGAATACTGTAATGTTTAAGTGGATATAAAACAACTCATAATTTAGTTATAATTTCTCTTTATTCACATTAATTATACTATCTTCTTGAAAATTAAGAGTAAGCAGTAGCATGATTTATTGAGGTTTCTGATTTTAGTAGTTTAAATATTCTGCCCTGGTAAATTTCAAATGGTCAGCAGCGCAGCAAATGGCTTGCAAAACTTTTGAAAATTTTTCAATAGCTTTCACAGGTTGGTTTTAAGCCAGCATGGTGAAGTTCCAATTTAGCCCTAGAAAATGATCAATGATCTTTGAGATCTTTGAACACACACTAAAATTTGCACTTACTGAAAAAGCTTTTGTACAGATTTGGAGAAAATATTCTATACAAATAATCCCCATTTCACCCATGATTCCTATAATAATCCCCAATGTTATACAGGTGATAATATCTTAGTAAATGGATGTACAATCTGATACCTTGGCTTTTACTACAATATGGATAATTGATTCCCCAAGGAAAACTCAAGAACTGTACAGAAAAAAAGTTTTCCAAACAACATGCCCCTCTTCTTCATGGAAAATACTAAGTGAAAAGCTAATATTCTTCTTCAGGGTTCTATATGATTCAGACATTTAGACACTGGTTATTTATGAATTTTTTTACCTTTTATAATTTCTAAAATATAAGAACAGGATAGAAGATTCTTAAAGGCAGCTTAATACTGTAACGGAAGGTACAGAGACCTAGAATTTGAGTATAAACATGGAAGAACGCAAGTTGAGTTCTTTCAGCATTTCTCAAACTGAAAAAACTGAAAAAAAATTCAAACTGTGAATTTCAGTACTTAGTGATGCTATAGGCAAAATCTTGAATAATCGCAGTAACATTAAAAGTAAGTTGAGGAAATACACAAAGTCACTGTACCAAAAAGAATTGGCCCAAGTGGAAATATTTCACAAACACCATCTGATAAAAGGCCCATGGTAATGAAGGAAGAAGTCTAAGCTACAGTGAAGGTAATGGTAAAGTAAGCCCCAGTAATTGATGGGATACCAACTGGCATGTTTCAAACATCAGACACAGCCATGCACATGGTCACCAGCGTATGTCAGGAAATTTGGAGGACAGCTGGCTAGCCAGCTGACTTAAAGAGAACTCTGTTCCCATTCCCAAGAAAGGTGATCCAACAGAGGCAGACATAATTGAATAATATTAACATCACATCCAGGCAAAATACTGCTGAAGATCATATAAAAAATCTAGAACACTACATAGACAGGAAATTGAAAGAGTTACAAGCTGGATTTAGACGAGGTCATGGCACCAAGGATATCATTGCAGATGTAAAATGGATCCAGGCTAAAAGCAAAAACTATCAAAAGAATGTCTGTCTGTTTTATTGATTATGCAAAGGCATTTGACTGTGTGGATCATAACAAGTTAAGGCTAGCTTTGAGAAGAATGGGAATTCAAGAAAACTTAAATATACTTGTGAGAAACCTTGACATAGACCAAGAATATTTTTGTGCTAACAGCAAAGGAAAACAAGATGGTTTAAAATTAGAAAAAGTGTTTGTTAAGATTGTACCCTTTCTCCATACCTATTCCACCTGTGTGATGAGCAAATTATCTGGGAGAAGGTACAATATACAGAAGAATATGACACTAAAATGGAGGGATTCTCCTCAATAATCTTTATCACACAGATGACACAACTTTGCTTGCTGAAAGTGAGGAGGACTTGAAGCACTTGCTACAGAAGGTTGAACACTGCAACCTTCAATATGGATTACATCTCAACATCAGGAATACAAAAATTGTCACCAGTAGACCAATAAGCAACATCATCATAGATGGAGAAAAGATTGAAGCTGTCAATGACCTCATCTTACTTGAATCCACACTCAACATGCTTTGAACCAGCAGTCAGGAGATCAGAAGACATATTACACTGGGAAAGTCTGCAGTCAGTGACCTCTCCAAATTATTGAGGAGCAAGGATATCAGTCTGAAGACTAAGGTAAGCCTGATTCAGGCTATGGTCTTTTTCAATCACTTGCTATTCCTCTGATAGTTGTACAATGAATAACCTAGACGGAAAAAGAATTTATATCTTTTTTTTTTTTTAGAATTTATATCTTTGAGCTATGGTGTTGGAAAAAAGTTCTGAATATCCCATGGACTGTCAAAAGAAGAAACAGACATGTCTTGGAGAAGGTGCAACCAGAGTGCCCCTTGGGGGCAAAGAGGGTATTGTTTCATCTCCTATACTTTGGACATGATCCTTGGAGAGGGAAATGTGAATAAACAGTGAAGGAAAGGAAGAGTCTCAACCAGGTGGATTGACACCAGGACTACAGCAATGAGCTTGAATGTGTCAGAGACTGTGAGGATGGCAAAAGATCAGACAGAGTTCAGATCTATTGGTCATAGGGATGCTATGAGTTGTACTTGACTCTACAGCACCTAACAATGCAACAAGCTTTATGAAAAGTTACTACAGTAAAACAAAATAAACACACTTTCATCAAGTCGATGCAACTTACAGTAGGATACCACCCATCTTTCTCTCACTAAGTGAGCCATGG
>NW_006399831.1:7813820-7817688 GCF_000299155.1 Elephantulus edwardii | reverse complement strand
GGTGTCTCTCTGGAGACTAAGTCCATCTTACACATGCCATGGTCTTTGCTATCACTTGTTATTCATCAAAGTGTGTTGGGCAATAAAGTTGAATTGATGCCTTTCAGCTGTGGTGCTGGAGAATAGTATTGAATGTACCATGGACTGCCAAGAAGACAGATTCATCCTAGAGAGAGTTAAACCAGGATGCTCCTTGGAGGCGGCTCTCTGAGGTTTCATATGATCCTCTTTGGTAATATTGTAAGGAGAGACCGGTCTTTGAAGAGGGACATCATGCTTGGGAGTGTGGAGGGCAGGTGCAGCAGGGGATGGCCCTCTAGAAGGTGGATTCATTCAGTGACTGGGGTAATCGGGATGGGTTTGTCCGAGGCA
Organism: Elephantulus edwardii; assembly: GCF_000299155.1. Lineage (NCBI taxonomy): Eukaryota > Metazoa > Chordata > Mammalia > Macroscelidea > Macroscelididae > Elephantulus > Elephantulus edwardii. The sequence goes on along the minus strand of NW_006399831.1, from coordinate 7,817,316 downwards.
GTGCGATTGGCACAGGACAGAGCAGAGTTTAGGGCTGTTGTACATAGGGTCACTATGAGTGGCAGGCGACTCAACAGCACATAACAACAACAACATATACACATGTCCTATAGCAGCAGACCACTCCAGGGGTTTAATGGATAAGCAGTTGTGCCATAAATCTAAAGATAGGCATTTGGAATCCAGCAGCTGTTCTGTGAAAGAAAGATAATCAGTCTCCTTCCGTGCAGTTTACAGGTTCTGAAGACCTGCTGGAGGGTCAGCTCTGCTTCGGTTCTGACTTGATGCCTATGGGTCAGAGAACAATACTTATGTCATTTATTATTTTGGAAAAAGTATTCCATACCTGTTTCCTAAATCATTACTCTTTCTACAACAGTGAACTTATTCTGAAAAATATATCTGAAGTTTAAGTGCAGCTACTGCAAAGTGTAGGGGACATCTGGTGTCAGAGAGTTGTGCTCCTAATATAAAGGTGTCCTCTTTAGTAATTTTAGTCCATTAGAAGTTCTGCAGGAGAAAGACTGTCAGTCTCCTCCCATGAAATTTATGTCCTGTGAAAACCCACTTGAGTTTCAGGTGTGAATAGGTTCTGACTCAACGGCAAAAAGAATGTATGAATGAGGTGATGAAGTAAGTTGTTGTTAGGTGCCACAGGTTGACTATGACTTACAGAGTCCATCTGAACAAAAGATATGAACCTTGACCTATCCTGTGTCACTGTCATGATCTCCTTCATTCTCAATATCAGTGTGGTAGCTTAAGCCTACTGTGTGACTATATCTCTCTCTCTTTCACTGACCCTCTAACTTTCCAAATATGATGTATTTTTCCAAGAACTGTTCCCTCTTGACCATCTGTTCCAATTATTTAGGACAGTCTCAGTATCTTACAGCTACTGGGCATTATGAATGCACTTCCTCTAAGATGAATTAGTTTGCTCTTTGGAAGTCCATTAACACAATGGTGACTGATAGCAATCTAGTCCTCCATGCAGGACGCCTAGTTTTAATACTTAGTCACTGAACATCATGAACAACCACCACCCATCTGTCAGTGGACACTTGAGTATTGTTATTTTGCTGAACAGATTTCATGGATCTCTCAGACTAAGAATAGGAGAATATCTGCATTCTCTATTTCCCAACATAACTAATGAAAACATTATTGATCACAAAGGTCCAATCAATAACTAATCATAAGAATGGTTTAAAGTCTTAAAATATATTTTGTTATAAGTACATGCTTTAAAGTTTCTCAAGGAATGTATTTCTGTAGCTTTGTTTTGTAAGCAGGTTTATTTTTCATTTTCACTACCTTTAAAAAATGCATTTTACTGAAATTTTTACGGTAATTTTTACTCTTTCTATTTTTTAGCCATTCATAATGTATTATGGTTATGTATGCAAAGGTAGTTACCTTATGTACTTGCTTTTAAAAACTCAGACTTTTTATTTTTAGTTTATAATACTTGAAATCGTCTGTACCCTTACAGTTTTTCACTTACTTCATCATCACTTTCTCATGTTTTGTTTATAATTTAAAATACCAGCAAGTAAAATGTCTCAGCAACTTGGTGATAGAGTAGTTTATGTATAAGTTTAAAATCTTACATTTTTTGTCAGACATTTGCATATAGGTTAAAATCTCATTTTTTACATTTTTGTGAAAAAAATAACAATTTTTTCCCCCTGTAGTTGAAAGATTATTTTATCAGTACCAGTTAAGTGGCTTTGACTATAGTGGTATAAAGCTCACAGAGTATTGTGCTGCTAGCAAAAGAGATAATACATCTCTAGCGTTTGTTCAAGTGACTGTACCAGTGAAGAAGAGAGATAAACAATCTCATCTCATTAAGATTCATAGTTTCAGAAACCTGATGGTAGGTTGCTATGAATCAGAACTTACTTGATGGTAGAGAGCTGAGTTGATGTAAGCTTTGTTGGAATATTTTTATTACCTTATTCTTGAAATTCATTAACACACTCTGTATGTACTCACTAGTCTATGTCAAGAAATTTGGAAGACAGCTACCTGGCTAGCTGACTGGAAGAGAACAGTATTTGCTCCTATTCCCCAGAAAGGTGATCCAACAGAACATATAAATCATTTAACAATATCATTAATATCACATAGAAGTAATAATTTGCTGAATATTATTTTTAAATGGCTAGAAGAGTACATTGAAATGCAACTGCTAGAAATTCAAGATGCACTCAGAAATGACCGTGGCATGAGGAATATCACTACTGATTCTGATAGATCTTTTCTGAAATCAAAGAAAAGCAAGAAGATGTTTATTTTTGTTTTTGTTGTTGTTGACTATGCAAGGGCATTATATTATGTGGATCTTGACAAACTATTAATACCCTTGATATTAATGGGAGTCCTAGAACACTTAATTGTGCTATTGAGAAACCTATAAACAGATCAAGAAGCTGCTGTCCAAACAGCAGGGAACACTACATTATGGTTCACTGCATGAACAGAACAAGAAAACACTTAAAAAATAAAACCATCAAAAATTATTTACTAATGAACCAATAGGCAATATCATGATAGATGGGCAGGGGTGGGTCAGGAATTAAAGTTGTAAATGATCCAGTTTTCTTGAATCCAAATCAACATTCAGAATAACTGCAGTCAAGAAATCAAAAGCCATGGTGAATTGGGACAATCAGCTTTTTATTAAAAAAATTATACTGATCTATTTACAAAGTTTGAATACATTGTTTTTCACAAAAGAACCTTCCCATTTCCTTCACCCCCGCATCCATCAAATTCTGCAACCTTTTGATTAACACCGCACCCCCAGCCCATCCTCACCCCTTTGCTTCCACCCTCCCCCCATTGGATCCTCATAGTCCTTCAACAATAATGGTTTTATATAGTATTTTTCCATGTGAGACTGAGTTGGTTCACTCAGCATAATGCTTTCCAGTCCCTCCTTGCAACATGCCCAAAGTATGTCAAATAAAGCAAAAGAATCCTTGCCACCAAGGGGCAGATCGGTTTCACTCTCCAGGTTGAACTTGTTTGTTCTCCTGGCAGTCCATGGTATATTCAATACTTTCCTCCAACTCCACAGCTCAAAAAGCATCAATTCTCTTTTTACTATTCCTAGTATTGTCCAGCTTTTTTGACAGATAGCAAGTAATTGTAACCACTATGGCCTGGAATAGGCACACCTTAGTCTCCAGACTAACATCATTGTTCTTCATGACTGTGGAGAGAGATCCCTGACAGCAGACTTTCCCAGTGCAATTCATCTTTTGATTTCCTGGCTGCTGCTAAATAAAGTGGTGATAGTGGAACCAAGGAAACTGAAGCTATTAATGTCAATCTCTTCACCATCTCTCATGATACTGCCAATTGGCCTAGCAGTGAGAATCTTTGTTTTCTTGATGTTGAGCTTCAATCCATATTGAAACCTGTAGTACTTAACCTTCTGCAGCAAACACTTCAGGTCCTCCTCAGTTTTAGCAAGTAGGATTGT
>NW_006399831.1:7785157-7806110 GCF_000299155.1 Elephantulus edwardii | reverse complement strand
GGGGGGGGGTTGCAACCTAGAAGACACAAATTTAACAAGTTATAAGTACATGAGTCAACTCCTTTTTCAACAATAATATCTAATTGTTTAAAAGGGTTATATGATAAGATTATTGTGAATATTGTGAACTATGCCATAGTTTTTAACTTCTGAGCAAGTAGGGGGACATACTATACGCCATATCACTGGGGGACCTTAAATTTAATACAGAACAAACAACTTTTATGTTACTGTTTTTATCATATGCTATAGGTTCCCTGTAGGACAGACTAGAACTGCCACTTCATGTTTCTTAAGAGTGGTCAGCTAACGGGAAAGTGTGATGTTGGAACTCCTCAACCATTCCATCAAAGGAAGATGTGACAGTCTCTGTGTGTAAAGACTACTGTTTTGGAAACTCTAGAGGCATGTGTACTCTGTCCTAGAGATTTGCTATGACTTGGGCTCCATTTAATATCAAAGCTTTATGTGTTTGCTTGTCTATTTTTAATCATTTCTGAATCATATCAGCAGCTTCCCGGCTCCCCCATAGATGTACCAGTGGAATTTGAACTGGGAGAGTCATGTTAGTAGCTGAGCACTTAACCCTTGCACCACCATGTTTCTTTTATTTACAACTTCTAGCTGTTATATAGGGAGCTCTGGTAGCCTAGTTGTATGAATTTGTTGCCAACCCAATTGAACACAGTTCATTTCCACCAGCTGCTCCACAAAAGTTATCTGCAAACCCTTCCCTGCTATCTAATGCCTCTGGTAGACTTGTTAGAGGGTCAACTATAACTTGGTTCCAATTTAATGATATTATACAACAACAAAAGATGATATTTTGACTGGGCCAGGAATGGGTTCTCATTTCATTCCTGATCATATTTTCAGTGAAACATTTAGAAGTTAAATTATGTGAATATTTGAAACTTTCTACTCTATTATTATTGTCAATTGTCTATTTATCTGTTTATACTGTGTTAGCATACCTGATGCTGAAAGCTATGCAAATGAAATTTCATGCACCAGCAGTGTCTCCCATAGTAGACGTGTTTTGACAGAATTTCAAGAATTAGAAAAAAAACCCTAGCAAGAAAATGTAGGTAATCTTCTTTTGAAAATTAGCAAAATGATTAATATCAGAATATTATGTGCTGTAAGATGGCACAGAATTTAATAAAATTCCCTCTTCAGGTAGGTTGTTGTGAGTCAAATCTCATTCATTTGACAATTGTCAAAGCAAAGTGTTGAAATTGTTCCTAAAAAGATTAGAGAAGAAAAAAACAACCTTCAATGACGTTGAGTTGCTGATTCAGCTATTTCTTTTGTGTAGTGTGCCTAATTAAAGGCAAAAATCTCTCAGTTTTACACAAATCAATTTTTCTAATTAGAAACAAGATTTTCTAACCCATGTAACAGAGGCAAGGAACTTGTAAAAAAATCACTCCAATTTCAGTGTTGATAAGCTTTCAAGTTTATATCTCAACTTACTGTGATGAATTTATTTACTTTGTGCTGACAGGACAGTATCTTGGAGCTTTGTTTTCCAACTTCTGTTCTAAATCTGCTATGTATCAAAGCCTCCTCATTATGCTTTGGATGCTATGGTAGATAAATTGTATCTTCACAAAGATACATTCATCCTGTTGGAAGTGCTACTTAAAATTCTGCATGAATAGATTTATTGGGAAAAAATATGTAGACAAGCCATTAATTATACACAGTGACTTGGTACAAATTCTTACAAGAAGCCTGTCTTCCATTAAATGTGTACGTTTTAAACAAAGCTGCTAAAAGTTTTCCTGAGGACAAACAATAAATCTTAGCATTTCAACTATTATTATACTGGAAAGTAATTTTTCTTTCTATAGAATAAAGAAAAGGCATACTCTCAGATTTTTAGTCCACTTTAAATTACTCTACAGTATTTTCAGGGCTTCTTTTTATGCTTCTTAAAAAGATCTAGCTGCTTATAACAAGCAAGTTAATTATCTTCTTCAATAAACTTGCTTTGATTTGTAATTATTATTCTATTTTGGTTTCCTTTTAAAAATGTGAAATGTCTGGAATTAGAAAACACAGAAAAAAATAGTAATGAGTTAGAATACGACATGACATAAAAGTAGACGTCTGGAATATGTATTATGCTGTAAACTACATTTGAACCAACATTTTCCCACAGCACAAGGAACATTTCCAGCTCAATGTATTTCACAACAATATAAAGGTTTGGGATTTTTTATGTGGAAGGGTATTCAGCAGATGTACAATTCCTGTATTTTTTTTAAATAAATATATTTTACTTTGATTTTCTTAAGTTAGTAACTTACAAGAATTAAGAGGTTTTACATGTTATAATTCACTCTTTTAAAAGGAAAAAGAATAGTTACAAATCAAGAAGCAAAGAAAAAAGATATGTTTTTTAAAAAAAGGAGTAGGGAAAAAAATCCTACCCAAACAAACTCATGAAACATGCCATGGAACTCTTAATGTGTTGGATATTAAAAAAGGAATAGGAATAAATATTACGTAGGGAAAAATAATAAAAAAGCTAAGGCATAAGACAAATTAATTTCTCATCACTGTCACATATATCACTAATGTGACCTATATATGTGTGCTAAATTATGATGGAAATGTCCTAGGATGACAGAATTTCAAAGAGGCCCTTTTTCAAATGCTGTTCTCATGACCAGTACAGGAGAATTATATTCTTCATTTATTAATGGACTCAACTGAAATATTCAAGTGCTAAATTAATGTTAAGATGCTTTGGAGGAATTTTTTGTACATGTAAATATGAACATTTAATTCTTTTAAATTTTCTATTCCTTATTAAAAATGTTCTTTTTATTCTCTCTTCCTTATAAAAAAATATAAACACTTGGTTCCTCAGACATATAAACTTATGACTATGTCTTTAGATGTCGATGACCTAGAATAACTTATTCCTTAGAGGTAGGTAAGTCCAAATGTTGCATAGAGAAGACAATGAGTGCAACATCAACTTCTCATTTGGCTATTACTTGTTAAGTTCTGTCCAATTACCTCAGACACGTAGCAGTTCTTTGTTTGTGAAAACAAAACCCTGCATGATCCTGAGCCATCTTCACAGTGTCTACTGTGTTTAAACCCGTTTTTGCAATCACTGAGGCATTCTATCTCACAGAAGGTTTTCCTGGATTTATTTTGTTGGCTCTTTCACTCTGTCATGAATAACTGCAAAGATGAATAAATTACTCACTGTTTACAAGGCATTGTAGTTAAGTATGGAAGGAAGGAGAACAGAAAAATTACTAATTCAGGATAACTGATAGGTATTACTTCTTTGCAGACTGCTCCAATGACTAATTTCTAGTTCATAAGGAGTTGCACTGCTAACCCAAACAAAGGCTGATTTCTCTCTGACAGTTCAAATCCTACAGTGGATTCAAGGGAGAAAATGGGCAATCTACTATGTGACCTACAGTGTTGGAAACCCAATGCAGAATCAGTTATAAGTTGTTTCTTATTTAAGAGTACTGAGTTCTGAGATTTTTTTTTTACTAATTCTTTAAAAGTTGCAACTTCAGGAACACCTATAAATTATGAGTCATGGATCAGTAGTCTTTTCTCAGAGAGACATCTTTATATAATTCTTCTGTCAGTATCTCCAGTAGGAAACCCCATAGTATCCTGACTATACAAGTCTAGAACTTATCTTCATCTCTTCTCTGAAACCATGTACTTTTCTCTGTACCTATGCACACCAAGGCCAAATGCTTGAGCTTTATCTTCATTTGTGGCCATATATTGCATACACACTCTCAAACTGCACTCTATTACTTACTAAAACCTATTTATATAACTCTGAAATATTTCTCTGTAATTTATTCATATTTTTAATCCATTTTGTATATTTATTATTGTCTATTACTTGTTTGATAATACACTCTTTTTAAACCATTTTTACTTCTTTTTTTCTGTTTTTTTTTACTGCTCAAAGAATTAGGTGTGAATTAATCTTCAACAGAAACAAAATTAAAATATAAGTGGACTGATGAAAACTCATAATAATAAACAGGAAATTTGTTAAGGATTTAAATTTACTTTCTCAATTTAAAGAAAATTTTTATTTTGTACTGCTTTATTTGCAAAGTTCATATACATTGTTTTTCATACTGGATCTTTCCCAGTTCCTTTACCCACCCTTCCCTCCACCCATCAAATTGGGCAACCCTATGATTAACCAACACCCCATCCCCACACTTCCTTACCCTTCTGCTCCCACCCTTCCTCCCTTAGATCCTCATGTACGTTCTACAATAGTAGTCTTACACAGTATTTGTCCTTATGGGACTGAGTTAGTTCACTCAGCATAATACTCTCCAGTCTCTCCCAAGTTAGGTAGTGATTTACAAAATCATTACTCTTGCTTGCTGTATAGTATTCCGTTGTGTGAATGTACCATAATTTCTCAATTCATTTGATTGTGTTTGGACATTTGAGCAGTTTTCGTGTTCTTGTGATGGTAAATAACTTTGCTATGAACATTGGTATACAAATCTCTATTTGTATCTCAGTTCTCATTCTCTTAGGGTGTATTCCAAGCAGTGGGATAGCTGGATCATATGGGATTTCTATGTTCAGCTTTCACAGGAAATGCCAAATTGCCTTCCAGAGAGGTTGTACCATTTTACAATTCCACCAGCAATTTATTACTTGATGTCCTGTTAAACTTGACCACTGCTACTGGAAGGAGATGGTATCTCACTCTGGTCCCTTATGTTAACCATTTTATGCTGTCATCTGTTGTCTTCCATGTTGGTAAGCATACAGATACACACAGCATGGATGATGTCATCTCACAATGTCTTTTTGTTTATTGTTCATGATATCTAACAGATAGTATTCTAAAACATCTGAATAAATCATTCACAGTGTTTTTTATCCCCGAAGGAAAATTCCATGGAGATGTTTTCCCTTGTCAACTTATCAAAAGTTATTCTTTAGCCTTAATTATACCTTAATTATATAAAACCTGAAATATAGACTACAATTGATTAGATTTCATGTCAAAATGACCCTGCATTGGGTTTTTCAAAGTTGTAAATCTTTTTAAGAAGATCCTGCCCATCTTTTTTAGGATGGGCAGCTGCTAGACCAAAACCAATGAGCTTTTGGCTAATAGTCCAACTCATTAATCACTATGAACGTATTTATCTATTTTTGCTTAATTGATATTGTTGTTATTGGTAGGTGCCATCAGTCATGTAAATCATGAATCATAGTGACACTATGATCAACACAGCAAAACCTTGTTCTACCCTGTGCTGTCCTCAGCATCCCTGCCACACTCAAGTGCATTGCTCTAATCGCTGTGTCAGTTCATCCCATTGAGAGTCTTCTTCCTTTTTGTTAATCCTCCACCTTTTGCTCTTGATGTTCTTTTCTATCCACATGCACAAAGTATGTAAGACAGAGTTTCATCATCCTTCTCTCTAAGGAACACCTCAGTTAACATCTTCTCCAAGAAAGATGGTTTTATTAGGTATTCAACTTTCACTCTAGAATATGAGCTCCCTGATTGAAATGACTATTTATTCCAAAATAAGTTTTCAATACTTGACAATATTTATTTTGTTAAATGTTACTTTTAATACTGTTATAGCAGAAGTTTATTTCCCTAACTTTCATTCCTAACAAGTTTATCAATTAGAGAGAAGTATATTATTAATTTTTATTTCATGCCAATTATACTATAAATTATTTTAATCTTCATGAAAAAATGACATGTTAATTCTTAATTTTGAAGGCAAAAATAGATATATATCTATTCCCTTATAGATTAAGTTATCTATAGCTCTGTTTTTTCAAAATCTATTCAAATGTGTATTACTACATTCACAAAAGAGATAATTGTATTTAACTTCTAGAATCTGTCCTTGGAGTAGGTCAGCATTGCTTCTTCATTTAGTTAAAACATAAAATTAAGCAGGTAGAAATAAGATGATTTATGCTACCTACTTACTAATGCTGAGGTTATCGATCTTCAAGCATTCAATGTAATTTTTGACAACTTCCAATTTTCCTTGATTCATACTTCAGACACTCCATGTTATGATTATTAATGGATTGTTACAGTTGGCTTTTCCCATATTTAGTCATCACGTATAAATGAAGGTTCCTAAAGCTTTAATCCATCTACTCTGCATAATTCCTGTCTTGTTTGAAGAAGACTCTCTGTTGGCATATATTTTTCTGTTAATTGAAATATCTGTGGTTTGCGTGTAAGAAGCTTCTCACAAGGTGAAAGACAACCTGCCTCTTCTGGTAAAGATTTGTATCCTAAGAAACCTAATGGGAGTGTGCTTTGAGTTGGAATCAACTTGAAGGCAGTGGGTTTGGTTTTGGTTTTGATTTTGGACAACTTGGAAGAAGCAGTCCTTCCACAATACTACTTTGCATGCCTTAAATCTGAGGACTCAAAAGTCTCAGATTTAAGGCACTCTCCATCTCACATACTTTAGGCATGTGTCCAGGAGGGACCCATCCTTGAAGAGAGATATCATGCTTGGGAGGGTAGAGGGACAGCGCAAGAGAGGAAAACCCAGGATGAGATTGATAGAAGTAGTGACTAGAGATACGGTAGTAGGTCTGTTGGAGATGATGAAATTGGCTCAGCATAGGTCTGGGTCGAGAGCTGATGTATACAGGGTCACTATGAGTTGTAGGCAACTCGAAAGCATATTATAAAAATGCAATAAATCTGAGACATTTAGAAATATATAACATTGAGAAAGCCTACTGTTAGGGATATATATCCAAGTCCTGAAGAGCAATGATGTCAGTTTAAAGACTAAGGTGGTCTGATTCAAGCCACTGCTTTTATAATCACCAGCTATGCTTCTGAAAGTTGGACAATAAGTAAGTATGCTAGGCAAATAATTGATCCACTTGAGTTATGGTTTTAGAGAAGAGTACTGAATATCCCATGGACTGTTAAAACAGCAAACACGTATGTCTTAGAGAAAGTGCAGCCAGAATGGTCCTTGGAGGCAAAGATTGTGAAGCTTCAGCTCACATATTTTGGATATATTATTAAGAGAGTCATTTCCTTAGAAAGGAACATCATACTTGCAAAGATGCAAAGTTAGCAGAGCAGAAAAAACCCTCAAAGACGTGGATTGATTCAGGATTTGTGACAGTGCTCTCAAAAATGTTTCGGGGATGACAGTGATAGTGCAGGATAAGACAAAGTTCAGATCTATTGTTCATTGGATCACCGTGAGTTTTACTCAAGTACAATGACACTTAACAACAGAAACAACAAACCTGACTACTTCATCTTCAGGCACTACATCAGACAATGTTCCTCTTACTACATGCACCTAAGCCAAGCCTTGGCCTTCATAATTACTTGCTACGTATGCATCAGAGATCTGGACACTGACTAAGGGTGATAGAAGACAAATCAATGCCTTTAAGTTCTGGTGCTAGAGAAAAATATTAAAGATACTGGGGACTGCTAAGAGAACAAACAGCTCTGTCCTGGAGAAAATGAAATCTGGCTACTCCTTGGAGGCAAGTATTTTGAAGCTCCATCTCACATACTTTTGGCATATCTCCAGGAAGACCAATTGTTAGAGAAGGTTATCATGCTTGGAAGGTGGAGGGACAGTTCAAGAGAGTAAGATCATGGATTAGATGGATTGACTCAGTTATAGGGGTCATGGGGATAGGCGTATCGGGACACAATGGAATTGGCTCCAGAAAGAGCGAAGTTCAGAGCTGTTGTACATAGGGCCACTATGACTCACAAGTGAATCGACAGCACTTAATAGCAATAAACACTGTCCATAAGGTGTTCACTGACCAATTATCTTTCAGAAGAGGATTTCTAGTTCCTTCTTTCTAGTCTGTCTTAATCTGGAAACTGCTGAAGCCTATCTATCATCGCTCACCCTGTTGATTTTTGAAGTACAGGACATATGGCTTCCCACATGACAACAAAACACAGCCACCACAGTCTGACAAACGGACAATTATATTTTGTAATTTGAAAAATACATGGTAATGGCAAATTGAGGAGGAAAAGCAGACACAGTGAATGTATGTCCTGAAATACAATGTCAGTGATGAGATAGTATCCAGAAGCATGCAAAGAAGGCCAGTTAATTGTGCACCATCTGCTACCACCAAAAAAAAATGAACATTTTAAAATCAATTCCTCAGTGTGAAATTAATAAAACATGCAATAGCAATGCATTAAAATGTTCTGGGATCAGAATGTGCAAGTTAAATACAAAGCTGGCTCAGCAGGTGGAAGGTCTAGAATTGATTAGATATCCAGTTGCCACTGCGTGATGGGATTTTTAAAGAGTAATGACTTGTTAACCAGAACGAACCTTTCTCCATAATAAGGAGACTCTCATGGCCTAGAATTAAGAAGTTACTCTGCCAACCCAAAGGCATGTGGTTCAAATCTACCAGTTGCTTTGCATGAGAAAGTGGATAGTCTTATGTGATTTACTGCCCCTGAAAACCCACTGAAGGATCATTTATGAGTCAGTTTCATCTCAAAAGGTACATAATAACCACAGCATATACATAAACCTCAGCAGATAGAACACACAGGAATCAAAAAGTTTACATTTGAGAAAGTGCAATGGAGGAACGCAAAATCATTAGTGAGAATATATAGAGTAAGAAACCAATAGCAGAACGAATTGCTCATATCCAAGTTCAGATAGAAGCAGAAGAAAATGAAGACAAGTCCAACTGAGCCATAGTACAAACTGAGTATGTATCATTTAGATTTGAAACCAACTCAACAATAGAGTTGATATATTGAACACTAGTATTGAAAGACCAGGCAGTTGTGCAGTGACATCCCAGACAGAATGAGGTCTTTGAAATTGTTTTTTGTTGTTAGGTGTCATCAAGTTGAATAGATTACTAGTGACCCTATGAACGACAGATTTGAAGAAATTCCAAAATTGTCATCAAAGGAAACTCTTGACCCTGGAGCACAGATAATTGAAGTGAGGAGAGGAGATGACAAAGTAAAAAGATCTGAACAGATTTCAAAGAGCGGATTGAGAAGATAAAACAAAGTGTTATAATAAACTATGAAAAGTTGTTTAGGTGGAAAAACAAATCCATGCTAGTCACTTCTCAAACTTAAAGAACTAAAGAAAAATTCAATCCAAGTCTCAAATTGAAATATTGACTGATTTCATAGAGAAAATATTGAATGAGGCAGGAAGTACCTAAAGATACTTCTAAAGAAATGGAAAGAATACACAGTTGTTGTTGTTATGTGCTGTTGAGTTGCCTGCGACTCATAGCAATCCTATCTACAACAGCCGTCAACCCTGCTCTAGCCCATGCCAATTTCATTGTCTCTGACACACCTACCCCCATTACTCCAGTCACTGAATCAATCCATCTCATCAAGTGTCCTCCTCTCCTGCACTGCCCCTCTACCCTCCCAAGCATGATATCCCTCTCTAAGGACTGGTCCCTCCTTGCCACATGTCCAAAGTATGTCAGACAAAGCTTCAGAATCCTTGCCTCCCCTCTCCAAAATACTGAAGAGCAATGGTGTCTCTCTGGAGACTAAGTTGCGTCTGATACAGGCTTTGGTCTTCCCAATCACTTGTTATGCATCAGAGAGTTGGACAATGACCAAGGAGGATAGAAGGAGAATTGATGCCTTTGAGCTGTGGTGCTGGAGAAGAGTATTGAGAATACCATGGACTGCTAGGAAAACAAACAGATTTGTCCTGGAAAGGCTTAAACCGGGTGGCTCCTTGGAGGCAAGGATTCTGAGGCTCCGTCTAACATACTTTGGACATGTTGTGAGGAGAGTCCGGTCCTTGGAGAGGAACATCATGCTTGGGAGGGTGGAGGGACGGCGCAGGAGAGGAAGGCCCTCTATGAGGTGGATTGATTCAGTGACTGGGATAATTGGGATGGGAGTGTCAGAGACGGTGCGATTGGCACAGGACAGAGCGGAGTTCAGGGCTGTTGTACATAGGGTCGCTATGAGTCATAGGCGGCTCGACGTCGCATAACAACAACAACAACAGGATGATCCTGTTCGTGTTCTTCTTAGTAGTCCATGGAATATCCAGTACTCTTCAACACAGATGTAAAACACGGTTGTATTTCTTACTGGAAGCTACTAATTGGTTCATTAGTGGAAAAACACAATTCTGTCTCCTGCGTCTGGGGAAAAAAATCAATCTTGGAGACAGGAACTGGAGTGGAAAAAGTGCTTTTATGATACACATGCATACAGGACATAGTGATTGGAGTTTCCTGAATCTGCCTTACTGCATTTAAACCAAAAGGGGTTAATATAAAATAACACAAAATAGCATAATATAATAAAGTTAAATTTCTGCAGGCTTTTATCTCATTCAGGTGTTCAGTCTCAGTGACTGTTCTGGACTAACTGGCCCTGTCAAAAGGTGATAAATTTTGGCTATTAAAAACAATGAGTAGGAGGAAAGAGACCTATTTAATTACCTTGAGAATTAAACTAAGGCTTTTCTTTATCATTTCGTCCAGGTAAAGTTTTCTTTTGTTGACTGCATGTTTTGAACCACTGACCTTTTGCATAGCAGTGAAATCCTTAACCACTGCACCACAGTAACCCTAAATAATATTATTAACTTGCTCATTATATCACTTTTAAAAATAATTTCAAATGTTTAAGTCCATCTCCATGTGACAATTCTTCTCTGTGACCTACCCTAAAACAAATTCTCGTGGGAAAACTTTGACAGTTGTTTGTTGTGCAATCATTGGTCTCACATCTCAATGTCATATATTTAAATGTCTGAGACATTTTTTCCTACTCATGGGTTTCTTTTTCATAAAAATACCCAAATCTCAGTAGCTTTTAAGCCAGAGTATGTCACAAAAATATAAGCAATCTCCTCTTGTGCAATTTATAGCTTCTGAAAACCTACTGGAGGGTCACCTATGAGCCCATTCTGATAGTACACAACAATGTAGACTGTAGAATGGAGCTATTAGAATTTATATAATTACTCAAATCATAAAATCACATACCATGGAGAAGGGATTGAATATCCCTAAAAAATATTTTAGTCCTTTGTTAGAAAATAGGGATCTAAATGTTCTGTAGCAAAATATCTTCAAATATAAACAAGCCACTTTTGAAGTAGAAGATTCTATTAGTATTATTAAAATTGTCTGTTCCCCCCCCCCATATTTTCAGAGTATGGCTTTGTGTTTTCTTTTAATTTGAAGCTCTTTGAGAACTATAGATTTCTGATCTTTCTATTGAATAGATGTGGTATTTTGTAAGAACAAATGTCTTTGGGTCTCAGATATTTATTTTTAGGTGTTATCAAGTCAACTATGATACATAGAGACTCTTTCACCAAGGGATCTGAATTTTACCCTATCCTGAAACTCGACAGAATATGTATTGCTGCTGTTGTGTACTGTCAAGTTAGAACCGACCCATAGCTGACACTCCAGAGGGTTTTCAGGAGGCAGTTAAACCATATAGGAGGAGATCTCCTCCTCCGAAATGGAGCACCTAGTGGATTCAAAATACATGCCTTTAAGATTGTAGTGCAGTTTCTTACCACTAGACCACCAGAGCTCCCTAAGTGTATGCGTGAGAGTGTGATTATATGTGTGTGTGCTTTGTGGTGCTAGATAATGATTCCATGCTCTGATTCATCTTTGTACTTGTTGTGAGTAGCATACGTTGTAGTTTGCTGCCTATTACTTTCTAAACTACACTAAAATGCAAACTATTTTTCACAGAGTCATGCATAATCAATCAAACAGACCAAAAAGCTATTTGAAGTTATTTTCTATCACTAAACTGCCTTTTGGGAAATGTGTAATTTGTCTCCTTCAGTAGACAGTCAAAAGCATGCAAATGTGTTCAGTGCCCATGATTTTCATTGCTGTAGTCCCTTGGGCTCACACTGACACTTCTGTAGACTTTAATGGACAGGCCACTATGTATTTTTAGAACTTTATTGTATAATTATAATGATAATACAAGTTCACTAAGAAATAAAAGATAATTTCGAAGGTATTATTTTGGATTCTTCTTAACCATACGAACCAATTGTTTGAGGATGGATATATAGAATGTTTTGAATAGTTCTTTCTTTCTTCAAGAGGTTGAATCTATTTTTCTCTTAAGTATGAGTTAAGTATGTTTTTTCATCCTCTCTGATGTTAGGAATTTGAAGTTGTGTGCAATGAACTGTAAAATGCATCAAAAAAGGAAATCTTGACAGAGTTGACAGCTGATAGGTCTCTGAGGAATCCGTTCAATTAGTGTCATGTCCTGGATCCAATAGCAATTACTCTACACAAAATGGTCGGTGTTTTGACAATGGTATCTAATCAACAAGGAAAAGGAAATTATTTTCTTAAAAGAAAAAATTAACGTATGTTTTTGTATCATATATATCAAGGTGGGAGACTAGGAACTAACTTTAAGTTGATGCCATGCTAAGGGATTTGAAATTAGTCAGATATCCAATTAGGGCTAAATTTTTAAATCACATGGATTAAAGCTTTCCTTGTCTTTAACTAATTCTATGTGATTTTTATTCAAAGATAGCATAGAAAATACCATTTCTAGAAGAAGAAAAGGTAAAAAAAAAAAAAAAGAAGAAAAGGTACCAAATAGATATTCTAGAGTCCAAGACTGCAGTCACATAAGATAAAATGGATTCTTGGAATAAATGGTAATGTCTAAAATACTCTAAGATGTATAATATAATGACCAAGAAAATGAGGTATAAGAAAGATATACCAAAGGTCCAAAGATAGGCCATACATTTTACCAAGAACCCACAGGTAAATGTCAAAGTAGAATAGAAAGCTTGGAAGAAGGAGGAGAAGAAAGAGTATACTAAGAAAATTCAGTTTTGATATCCCTCAATTCATTTAAAAAAAATAGTGAGCTCAACTATGCTATTATACATGACTTTCAATCTAACAATCAATTGTTGTATATTCTGGGAATGACAAATTGAGGAAGATGAATGTATTATCAGAAAAATAATACTTTAAGATCTCTTCTGATGTATGATGCTATCAGTAATAGCACATATATTCATGCACATACAACAAAGGACAGTTAATGTGACTGTTATTGAAAGATACACAGTCATTGATGCTGAACATGAAGAGACTGAACACTTTAATAGACTGCTACAGTTTCAAATCAATTGAACATGCAATCAAGATTCATTCATAAGTACTGATGATTCACATTATTCAGCATTCCCCCAGCTGAAAACACTAACATAAGCTTTTGAATTGAAGTATTTAAGGATTTTCTAGGGCAAGGTAAGAGCTATTATATATAGGGTTGTGATGAGTCACAGGTGACTCGATGGCACATAACAGCAACACAGTGAAATATTAAATAACATGTTGTTAGGTGCTGTCAAGTCTCCTGCTACTCACACAGACTCTATGAACAACAGATCTCAACCTTTTCCCATTCTGTGCCATCCTCCTCATCTCTGCTATCCTTGAGCCCATTGTTACAATCACTGTGCCAATCCATCTTGTTAAAGATCTTCCCCTACTTTGCTGACCCTCCATGTTTCCACACATGATGGTTTTCCCCAAAGACTAGTCCCTCCTAACAACACTCCAAAGTTTCACTCTCCTGACTTCCAAGGAGCAACCTCTTTGCACCTTCCAACGTGTTTTTGTTTTTCATTTTGGCAGGCCATGGGATATTTATCTCCAACACCCAGCTCAAAGACTTAACTTTTTCTGTCATCCTTTATCATTATCCAATTCTCAGATAACTAACCAGTAATTGAAAAGACAATGGTTTAGATAAAGTGCACCTTATTCTTTAAAGGGACATCATTACTTTTCAGCACTTTGTTGAGGTCCCAAACAGTACATTCTCCCAATATATTTTTATTTCCTGCCTTCCAATATGAAGTGTGCTGATTTTATATCTAAATAAGATGAAATCATTGATTATTTCTCTCTCTTCTCCATCTGTAATGATGCTGACTATTGGTCAAGTGGTGAGAATTTTTGTTTTCTTGATGTTGAAATGTAATCCATACTGAAGTTTGTAGTCTTTAATATTCTTTGACAAGTTTCAAGTCCTCCTCACTTTCATTAAGCAAGGTTGTATCATCTGTATAACGTAGGCTCAAGAGTCTTCCTTTAATCTTGATACTATCTACTTCTTTATAGAGTCCAACAAACTGAATAATTTGTTCAGCATAGAGATGGACTAGGTATAGAGAAAGTATACAGCCTAATGCACACCTGTCTTGATTTTATACAATGCAGTGTACCCTTACTCTCTTTGGACAAAGCATTTTGGTCTAGGGATAGATTTTAAATAAGCACAATTAAATGTAGTGGGATTTCCATTCTTCTCAATGTTAGTCATAATTTGTTATAATCTGCACAGTCAATTGTCCTTGAATAGTCAGTAAAATGCAAATAGACATCTTTCTACTTTTCTATGCCTTTTGTCAAGATCCAGCTGACATCAATAATGATATCCTTTGCGTCATGTTGTTGTTATGTGCCATCAAATCGCTTGTGACTCATAGCGACCCTATGTACAACAGCCCTAAACTCTGTTCTGTCCTGCGCCAATCGCACTGTCTCTGATACACCCATCCCGATTACCCCATTCACTGAATCAATCCACCTCACAGAGGGCCTTCCCCTCCTGTGCTGTCCCTCCACCCTCCCAAGCATGATGTCCTTCTCCAAGGACCGGTCTCTCTTCACAACATGTCCAAAGTATGTCAGATGAAGCCCCAGAATCCTTGCCTCCAAGGAGCCACCTGGATTAACCCTTTCCAGGATGAATCTGTTTGTTTCCTCCTTCTATCGTCCCTAGTCATTGTTCAACTCTCTGATGCATAACAAGTGATTGCAGATGAGTTGTGGAATGATATTAAAGATACCATAAAGAAACCAAAGTCATTATAAAAACAGGAGAAAGAAAACATGGAAATGGACATCAGAAGAGACTCTAAAGATTGTATTGGAGCATTAAGAAGCCAAATCTAATGGGAAACATGCCAAAGTGAAAGAGCTAAACAGACATTTTCAATGTGCAGCTCGGGAGGATAAAGCAAAGTATTGTACAGAGAAGTGTCCAGAATGATAGCTGCATAGTGGAGTGGACTGGGGCCAGGTGGGGTGGGGATTGTATGACAATGAAATGTTTTTTTTTAATTTTTTTTTACTTTTCAAAGTAAAGTGAATTGGGGACAGGGAGGAAAATATGCAACTATGAATGAATGGAAATCCAAAGTCTCTGTAAACTTTCATTTAAAAAAAGACATTAAATATATAAAAAGGAAAATACTCGGTAATTTTGTCATTGAATTCTGTTCATTATCCACTCACATATATTTTAAAAATAAATTTCATAAATCTAAAATAACCCAAAAAAACCCAAAAACTTACTCCCTTGTTCACCTTCCTTCCTGTCTCTGTTAGCCTCTAATAAACTGCAGTCTGAATTAGAAAAAAAATTAAATAAAAAAGGAAGGACTCACTCTGCATTTCTCAAGGTGAAAAAAAATGCAAAACAATTTTTTTTAAATTTTATTATTTTTTTGTTTGTACCATTAAATCTATTTGACTGGTACAGAAGGAGATTGCACCTTCTTCTCCACCAAAGCATCTGGTTGATTCAAACCGCAAACATTGCAATATTTAAAGATGCTATGGGCAATATATTGAATGACTCAGAAAGCATCAAAAGAAGATGGAGGAAATACAGAGTCACTGTACCTGAAAAAATTGAGTGACAATGAAAAATTTCAGGAAGTACCATATGAACAGGAGCCAATGGTGATGAAGGAGGAAGTAGAAGCTGCATGAAGGCATTGGCAGTCATATACTAATAGGAAATTGCCATAAGATCAAGTTTCATTCAGATGAGAACATTGGACATGAAAAGAAAGATATAGCTGCAGTTGTCAGATGAATCTTGGCCTACCTAACACAGAGTACCAGAGAGATGTGCCTATGTGGTTTTTGAACGGCACAAAGACATTTTAAACTATAGATAATGATGAATTAAGGACAACATTGCAAAGAAGGAGCATTTCAGAACCCTTTATTGTGCTTTTGGAGAATGTGTACCTGAAGGTATATAGTGCAAAGTTTTAAATTAGAAAAAAAGTGTGTAGCAATGTTGTATCACTGCACCTTTCTTATTTTATCTGTATGATAAATAATCTGAAAAAGCAGACCTGTAATAAGAACATAAAATCACCTGTAATAAGATGCATATAAAATCAAGATTGATCAGTAAATGTTTGATGATATGAATATAACATAACTTCTTGGCCAAAATGAAACAATTCAAAACACTGATTGAAAGTGCTAAACTCTACAATTCCAGGATGGATTACATTTTAATGTGACTAATGAACTACATAAGTAGAGAAAATATTGAAGTTATAAATTATTTAATTGTAATTAAATACATCAAAGCAGAAGTTAAGGAATCAAATTATATAGTCAATTAAAAAATCTGTTGTAAAAGCATTATTTAAGGTTCAAAGGTTAAATTACAACTGATTCAAACCAAAGTCTTTTTAATTTCCTCATGTTCATGTGAAAAGCTGTGTAGTACAAAAAAGAAACAGAAATATCGACAGATTTGAAATGAAGTAGTGGTAAAGAATACTGAAAATATGTGGAATGCAGGAAGAATAGATAAATCAATCTTGGAAAAACACAGGCAGAATGGTTTTCAGAAAGTGAGAATTGTACTTGAATTTACTTTAAACTTCATGAAAGAACAATGGCTCAAAATAAATAAAATAAAGGGTCAGCAAAGTAGAAGGCATCATTAAATCTAATAGTCAAACAATGAAGTCTGATGTATTAAAGAGTACAGAGACAATACAACACTAAACATTTTGTTCTAAGTTATGAGTCATAATAAACTGAAGATACCTTATAACAAAGAAAATCCGTTTTCATGGATTTCTTACAACATATTACTCCATCTAACATGACAGAAGTACACATTAATTAGTATGTAGCTAACATAGAAAAGCCTTGCTTTGAATTCTATAACATAATAAGTGTACTTAATTATTACTGTTAGTGATATGTGTTTAATTTTAAATATTTTAGACATATATGACTATATTTGTCATTATACATTATCAAACATTATCAAATTGTTGTTGTTAATTGCTGTCAAGTTAAGCACAACTCATAGCAAACCTATGAACAAAAGGCCTGAAGCCTTTCTATAACTATCGTCATTTATCAAAGTTCATTGATTTTCCAGAGGAATGTTGTTTAGCAAGTGGATGCCACTCTTCCTTCCAAAATTATCAAATTAGACTCAGGTAAGCAAGTTAATCCATCACATTATATTACATATTTTAATACCAATTAATATATTTCAAACAAACAGATGATGTCCTGGATGTGTTCACCAAATTTTGCCAAGAAATCTGGAGCACAACCACCTGGCCAACTGACTGGAAGAGAAGTACATTTGTTCCCATTCCAAAGAAAGGTGATGTGACCATGTGGAAATTATTGAACAGTATCATTAATATCACATGCAAGCAAAATGATGATGAAAATTATTAAAAAATAACTGAAACATTACATCAGCAAAACTGTCAGAAGGGCAGACTGGGTTTAAAGAAGGCTGTAGTACTAGGATATTATTGCTAATGTCAGATGGATTTTGGCTGAAAGAAGGGAATAACACAGGAATGTCTATCTGTGTTTCATTGACTATGCAAAGATATTTGAAAGTGTGGACCACAACAAACTGTGGCTAACTCTGAGAAGAATGGGAATCCCGGAACACTTGATCTTGCTAATGTGAAACTTATACTTGGACCAGGAGGCAGTCGTCAGAACAGAGGAGGGAAACACTACAAGTTCTAAAATTGAGAAGGGTGTACACCAGGAATGTGTCCTTTCTATATACCTTTTCAATCTATATGCAGAGTAGATTATCCGAGAAGCTGGGCTCTATGAGGAGAAATGTGGCACCAGGACTGAAGGAAGACATCAACAGTCTTCTTTATGCAAACGACATAACTCTGCTTACTGAAACTGAGGAGGACCTGATGCACTTGCTGTAGAAGGTCAGAGATTGCAGCCTTCAATGCGGATTGAAGCTCAATATCAAGAAAACAAAGATTCTCACCACTGGGTTGATTAGCAGCATCATGATAGATTGTGAAGTGATTGAGATTGTTAACATCTTTGATTTGTTTGGCTCTACAATCAACACTCTTGGTACCAGCAGCCAGGAAATTAAAAAGATGAATTACATTGGGAAAGCCTGCTGTTAAAGACCTCTCCAAAGTACAGAAGAGCAACAATGTCAGTCTGGAAACTAAGGTGTGTCTGATCCAGGCCACAGTATTTGCAATTATTTGCTATGCATCAGAGAGGTGGACAATGACTACGGATGATAGGAGAATTGAGGCCTTTGAGCTGTGGTGCTGGAGAAGAGTATTGAACATACCCTGGACTTCTAAGAGAACAAATAAGTTCAACCTGGAGAGAATGAAACCAAGCTGCTTCTTGGAGACAAAGATTCTGAAGCTTCATCTTACCTACTTTGAACATGTTGTACAGTGGGACCAGTCCTTGGAGAGGAATGGCATGCTTGGGAGAGTGGACTGATATAGCTCAAGATAGGAGGACACTAAGTGAAATGGATTGATTCGGTGCCGTGCCTGGGGTAATGTGGGTAAGTGTGTCAGAGACAATGGAATTGGCACAGAATAGAGCAGGTTTTAGGAGGGTTGCTATGAGTTGCAGGTGACTCGATGACACATAACAACAATTTTAATTTATCATGTGCTTACAAAAGAGCCTTGGAGGTGCATTAATTATTTGGTTACTAGCTCAAAAGTAATTTGTCCAAATTCACAAGTTAGTCCATGGGAGAAGGATGTAGTAGTTGCTTTCATAAGTTCTTTGTAGCTTTTTTTTGTGTATTTTTACTTTTATAAGTTTTTACATCTTTGGAGACCCTAAGGAAAAGTTGTACTATGGCCTATGTAGTGTTACTATGTTGTTGTTGTTGTTATGTGCCGTCGAGTCGTTTGCGACTCATAGCGACCCTATGTACAACAGCCCTAAACCCTGCTCTATCCTATGCCAATCTCACTGCCTCTGACACATCCATCCCGATTACCCCAGTCACTGAATCAATCCACCTCATAGAGGGTCTTCCCTTCCTGCGCTGTCCCTCCACTCTGCCCAGCATGATGTCCCTCTCCAAAGACCTGTCTCTACAACATGTCCAAAGTATGTTAGGCGAAGCCCCAGAATCCTTGCCTCCAAGGAGCAGCCTGGGTTGGGGGGTGGGGAATTACTTTTAGGCAGAGGGTTATGTGATTTTGGTGCACAGAGCTGGCTTTACAACTGTAAAGTAATAAGAATAAGGAATTAAATAATTATTGGTTGCTGCTGTTATGTGCCATCAAGTCTATTGTGACTCATAGCGACCCTATGTACAACATCCCTAAACTCTGCTTTGTCCTGTGGCAATTGCACTGTCTCTGACACACCATCCTGATTACCCCAGTCACTGAATCAATCCACCTCATGGAGGGCCTTCCCCTCCTGCGCTGTCCCTCCACCCTACCAAGCATGATGTTAAACAAAGCCTCAGAATCCTTACCAAGCATGATGTCCTTCTCCAAGGACCGGTCTCTCCTCACAACATGTCCAAAGTATGTTGGAGGGAGCCTCAGAATCCTTGCCCCCAAGGAGCCACCCGGTTTAACCCTTTCCAGGACAAATCCGTTTCTTTTCCTAGCTGTCCATGGTATTCTTAATACTCTTCTCCAGCACCACAGCTCAAAGGCATGAATTCTCCTTCTATCATTATTGGTAGTTCGTGAAAATTTTATATTTTCTTGGAATAGTTGATAAATTGGAAATTTTAGAAAACAGCTATACGTTTCCCCTACTTTGACATTATGCTGACCAAAGCTTCCTTTTTTCAATTTGGCAAAGAATCATACATACACCCATTTTGGTTCTGACCGTAGTTATTTCTCAACATAAATCAATAATTTACCATTAGGATGTTCTGATCAAAATTATTTGCTGGCCTGAATTAGTCTCTTAAATTCTCAATGATTCTGGGTATCATCTGATAATGTTGTTATGGTCCCATTTTAACGTTTTATAAGTATGTGGGGGAGGGGAATATAAAACATGTCATTTATCCACTTAGATGGGAAATCAATGCATAAAATTTACTTGTCTGAGAACAGAGTGCACTTCCATCAAAAACCCAACCCCGCTGCTTGCTGCTTGGTTGATTCTGGCTTCCAGGCACCCTCCATAGGGTTGCTGAGCCTCTAAGTCTAGACTGCCTTTATGCCTCCTGCAAAGAAGCTGGTAGATGTCATCTGCTAAGCCTTTGTTAGCAGCCCAACATTTAATTTACTACTGGATCAGGGCTGCTTATTAATACAGAAAATGAAATTTTAATGGGTAGTCGTGAGAAGCATGTACACATGTGGGGGAAAGTGAAGGCATCTTGAAAGGAAGGAAAAACAAAAGAATATGTGAGCTTACAAGTATGATGAAGGGGTCAAAACAATATTTGATATTTGAGGTTCATAAACTAATTCTTTAATAGTAGGGGGCTCTGATGCCCTAGTATGTGAGGAAATGCACTGTCAACCCAAAGGTGAATCCATTTGCTAAGCCACAGAAGAAAGATGGGCAATCTCCTCCTATGTAATTTACTGTATCCTAAAACCCACTGGATGATTCAGCTGTAAGTTGGTGTTGACTCAATGGCTATGAATGGATTTGATTGTGAGTTTTACTAATAAGAGATTGAATTTATAATTGAGCTGTTTTTTAGTCACTATGTCTCCCAACTGGTCCTATGAATATGCTTTCTCCTTTTTTATTGAACTAGTCCAAAGCATATTATCCTCATTAG
>NW_006399831.1:7767186-7784621 GCF_000299155.1 Elephantulus edwardii | reverse complement strand
TCCTCCAACACCACAGTTCAAAAGCATCAACTCTTCTATCATCCCTACTCATTGTCCAGCTCTCTGATGCATACCAAGTAATTGCAAAGACTATGGCCTCTATCAGGTGCACGTTAGTCTCCAGAATGACATTGTTGCTCTTTAGAACTTTGGTGAGGTGTCTGACAGCAGACTTTCCCAATGTAATTCATCTTTTAATTTCCTGGCTGCTGATATCAAGAGTGTTGACTGTAGAGCCAAGCAAACTGAAGCTGACAAAAATCTCAGTCTTTTCATCACCCATCATGATGCTGCCAATCCGCCCAGTGGTGAGAATCTTTGTTTTCTTGATGTTGAGCTTCAATCCATATTGAAGGCTTCAGTCCTTGACCTTCTGCAGGAAGCATTGTAGGTCGTCCTCAGTTTCAGCAGATAAAGAAAAATTGAAACTATCAATGACTCCATCTCACTTGGTACAACATTCAATACACTTGGGACCAGGAATCAGGAGATCAGGAAATATATCGCTTTGGGCAAGTCCACTGTCAAGAACTTCTCTAAAATCCTGAAGAACAGTGATGTCAGTTTGAAGACTAAGAAGATGCTCTTGATTCAGGTCATGGATTTTTTAATCATTTGCTACATATCTGAAATCTGGACATAAAATTAGGATGACAGAAGAAGAATTGATGGGTTTAGTATTGAGGAAAGAATACTATTTAATGAACTAACAAAAGAATCAACAGATATGTATTGGGAAAAGTGTAACTGAAGTAGCCTTGGGAGGCAAAGATGGCAAAACTTCATGTCATACGTTGGACATGTTGCTAGTATAGATTATTCCTTGGAAAGGGAAATTATGCTTGGAAAGATGGAGAGTCAGTGAAACAGGAAAACTCCCAATGAGATAGTTTGACACGGTGACAGCAGCAGTGGGCTCAAGTGTGTCAGAGATAATGAGGATGGCACAGGATAGTACGGAGTTCAGATCTGTTGTTATAGGGTCACATAATAATAACAACAACTAAGTTCTGGAATTCCAGTTCTTAAAGCTGTTAGCCGTAATTTGTTATGATCCACACAGTCAAATGCTTTAGCACTTAGTACCAGAAGTCAGGAGATCAGGAGATATATTGCACTGGCAAAGCCTGTGGAAAGGGACTCTCCAAACCCTTGGGGAACAAAGGTATCAGATTGAGGATTTAAGTGAGCCTGATTTAGACCATTGTGTTTTAGTAACTTGTTATGCATCTGAGAGCTGGACAGTGAATAAGGATGAATAAGGATGACAGAAGAAAAACTGATGTCTTTGAACTGTGGTTTTGAATAAGAGTGCTGAATATCCTATCGACTGTCAAAAGAACAGACAGATATGTCTTTGGAGAAGGTGCTGCCAGAGTGCTCCTTGAAGGCAAATATGATGAAGCTTTGGACATGTTGTTAGAAGAAGTTGTTCCTTGGAAAGGGACATCATCCTTGAAAAGATGGAGGGATGGTGAAGGAAAGACAGCCCCTTAACCGCACAGTGGACTGTGGCCTTGGGCTTGATTGTATCCGCGATTGTGAGGATAGTACAGGACAGGGTTCAGATTTGTTGGTCGTAGGGTTGCTAAGAGTCATACTTGGCTCAACAGCATCTAACAACAACAACAACAACAACAACTACAATAGTGACAGAATTACATTTTAATACTAATACTATCACCAATAACTCATTATTAGGAAGTACTGATGACATAGTATGGATTTTGTTACTCTGTTAACCCAAATTTCACTGAGGAAAGCTAAGTAGTCTCTTTTTTAAGATTTATGATCTTGGAAACCCAAAGAAGTGACACCATGGTATAGCCCTACCAATGCTGGTTTGTTGTTGTAATGTGTCAACGAGTTAGAACCAACAAATAGTTGACCCTCTGGTTGGTTTAAAGAGACAGTAAATCACACAATGGAAGATTGCAAATCTGTTTCCTGCAAAACAGCTGGTAGACTTGAGTTTCATGCCTTTGGGATTACACTGCAGCTTCTTGGCACTAGGCGACCAGTTGTGGTTGTGTACCATTGAGTCAGAACTGACCTATAGCCAACCCTCCAGTAGAGTAGCTGGTGGCTCCAAACCATGTGCCTTTGGGTCTGCAGCACAGATCCCTTGCCAGTAGGCCACCAGAGCTCCCAGAATTCTGTTGCCAACACACATATACACAGTTCAAATACACTAGCTGTTTCATAGAAGAAAGATCCATCTCCTCCCATAAGATTCACTATCTCTGAAAACCCACTGGAGGGTCAACCATGGTTTGGTTCTAACTTGATGGTACACAATAATAATCACATTTCACAAATGAGCAAGTGGAGAAATGCAGATACCATGTGTTTGGAAAAATATTCTTCCTCTCCTAAACTGGCAACTAGAATTTGTTGTTGTAGTTATGTGCCATCAAGTAACCAAGAACTCATAGCAACCTTATGTATAATAAATCAGAAGCCTGTTTCTGACATATCTACTTTGTTACCCTTTATTACTTTTGTTTCTGTGTCAATCCATCTCCTCCTAGGTCTTTCTTTCTTATGCTATCCCTCCATCCTTCCAAGCAAGATGTCCTTCCCTAAGGACTACTCTTTCCTGGAAACTTGCCCAAAGTATGTCAGTCAGAGCTTTAAAATTTTTACCTCTAAGGAACAAATTTGTTTTACCTTCTTCAGGACATATTTGTTTGTTTTGTTGGCAGTACATGATATGTCAATACTCTTTTCCAAAATCACAACTTAAAGGCCTCAAATCTTTTTCTGTCATCGTTATTCATTGTCCTGTTCTCTGAAGCGTAGCAGGTGATTCCAAAGACCGTGGCTTGGATCAGGCACACCTTAGTTTCTAGATTGATAGTGTTGTTCTTTAGCACTCTGGAGAGGTTCTGGACTGCAGATTTGTATAACACAATTTTTGTAGAGCCAAGTAAGCTGAAATTGATAGCAATATAAATCACTTCTTCATCTATCATAATGCTGCTAATTGGCCCAGTGGTGAGGACCTTATCTTCTTGATGTTGAGTTTCAATCCATACTAAAGACTGAAATCCTTGGTCTTCTGAACTTCATTTAGAAAAAATGATCCAAGAGAGTATGGAAATTTTTGAACAATATCACATGCATGCAAAATTTTGCTGAAGAATATCCAAAACCGACTGAAATAGTACATCTAGATGGAACTACCAGAAATACAAGCTGGGATTAGAGGAAGCCTTGTCACTAAGAATATCATATGCCAATGTCAAATGGATCTTTCTTGAAAGCAGAGAGTACTCAAAGTATGTCTATCTGTGTTTTATTGACTATGCAAAGGCATTTAACTATGTGAGTCACAGAAAAGTGTGGCTAACTTAGAATGAGAATCTCAGAACATCTGATTGTGCTCATGTAAAACCTATATTTGGACTAAAAAGCAGTCATCAAAATAGAGCAAGGAAAAAAAAAAGAAAATAGAGCAAGGAAACACTACATGTTTCAAAGTCAAGAAAAGAAAAATCAGAGATGCATCTTATCTCCATATCTTTTCATTTGATATGCGTAACACTCATTCGGAAGGCTGGGCTTTATGAGGAAGGATTGGCATACTTTGAGCATCAGTATTGGGGGAAGACTCATCAGCAACCTGCATTATGCAGATGACACAACCTTGCTTGTCAAAACTGAGGAGGGCCTAAAGAGTTTGCTTCAGAAGGTCAAGGATTGTAATCTTTAATATTAATTCAACATGCAGAAGACAGAGATTCTCACCACTTGGACAATTGGAGAAGAGATTGAGATTGTTAACTATTTCTGTTTTCTTGGATCCACTCTTGTGACCCACAGTCAGGAAATCAAAAGATGAATTACATTTGGAAAGTCTGCTGTCAGTGACCTCTCCAGAATGCTGAAGAGCAAAGATATCACTCTAGAAGTTAAGGTGCACCTGATCCATATGATAGTCTTCACAGTTACTTACTGTGTATCAGAAAGTTGGGCAATGACTAAGATGACAGAAGAATGAACAATGACTCTGAGTTGTGGTGCTGGAATAGAGTATTTATTAAACATTCCATGAACTGCCAAGAGAAGGAACAGGTTTGCTTTGGAGAGGGAAAAACCAAATTACTCCTTGGAGGCAAGGATTTTGAGGCTGTTTCTGACACACTTTGAGCATGTTGCTTGGAGGAAAAACATCTTGCTTAAAAAGTTGCAGAAACAGGCGCGCTCTGGTGGCCTAGTGGCAAGAAGCTGCACGGCAGTTGCAGAGGTGCTTGGTTTGAATCCACCAGATGCTCTGCTGAAGAAGGAGGCACAATCTCCTCCTGTACCAGTCAGATCCAATTTGACAGTACAAACATAAAACATAATAAAAATTTTTAAAAAAAGTTGTAGAGACAGTACAAGAAAGGAAGACGCTGGTGGAGATGAATTGATGCAGTAACGTGGGTATGTCAGAAACTGTGTGATTGGCTCAGGATAGAACAGAGTTCAGAGTTATAATGCATGTTGTTGTTGTTGTTGTTGTTGTTAGGTTCCATCGAGTCATAGATGACTCATAGTGACCCTATAAACAAAAGACCTGAGCACTGTTAATAGAGTTTCTGGAGGCAAGTCATTTTGGAAGTGGATGCCACTCCTACTTCCCAGGTCCTTTTAATCGGGAAGCTCCACCAAACACTGTCCACTATGGGTAACCATTATCACATTTGGCACATCAGTGTCACAGTGTTTAGCATCACAGCAACCACAAGTTACCTCTGTACAGCAATGTACAGACCAGTGCTATACCACCTAGAAGAATGTTTGGAAAAAATAAAAACAATTTGAAACAGACTTGAGGGCTAAAGATTAAAATGACCCCTCTTGGTCTTGGTAGCAAAACTTTTGTCCACTAGGCCAGTGTAGCTCTCTCTATGTTGTTGTTATTATTGTTGTTAAGTGCTGTTGAGTCATAGACAACTCATAGTGACCCTATGAATGAAAAGATCTGAGCACTGTTCATAGAGTTTCTGGAGGCAAGCCATTTCGGATGTGGATGCCACTCCTGCTTCCAGGCTTGTTTTAATCAGGGGTTGCTCTAAGTCTTTGGCATCTTGACGGCACATTAACAACAACCACATGCTTTGAGCCCACCTTAATCTTAATATAAACATAAATTAGCATCTTTCCATAATTGGAAGTGTCCTTTTAGTGTTGATTTAACCTGTGTTCTTACTCTTATTATAATTTTAGAAAGACTGAGTGTAGATAAGGGACCCTGGTGGCATAGACTGGTTTGAACCCACAACCTTCTCTGAGAAAGAAAATAAACAGACTCTTTACATAAAGAGTTACAGTCTAGCCAACCTGCTAGAAGGCTATTCTGAGCTAGAAATTGTTCTAATAGTAGGTTCTTTCTTTTTATTTTGTTGTTTTTATGTTTATTAACAAAACTCTTAATTTTTTTTATATGGTTAAATGCTTGGCTACTAACTAAGAAACAGATAGTTCAAGTACATTAGCTGCTCTGAGACGGAGGATGCAGTCAATTTTCTATAAAATTTAGTCTTAGAATCCCAATGGCACAGTTTTATTCTGTCGTGTGAGGTTGCTGTGAGTCTGACTTCTACTCCACAGTAATGGCTGGTGTATATTAACTCACAATTAAACTCATTGTCATTGAGTTAGAATCAGCTCATAGCTTACTCTCTAACAGGTTTTCTGATACCATAACTCACACAAAAGGAGACTAGTCATCTATCTCCTGTAGAACCACTTGTAGATTAAAATTGCCAGAGGGGGGCTACTGCTGGATTAGCATTGCTACTCTCTATGGACTATGCCACACAAATTTCCTACTGGCTTGTTTTTAGGGTTGTTATTTGCTGTCAAGTTGGAGTAGGTCATATAATTAAGTCATTTTTTAAAAAATTTAATCATATTTTATTTCTATTACATTAACATTTTATCAGATTGCTTTTAAAATTCTTTGAAAAAATTACTTCCAAAATTGCAATTTGTAATTAATTTAAAAAGAAATCCCATTGTAAATCAAACTACATTCCTAGGTATTTCAGAGCGTTTGTTATTATTTATGATAGAGACACAAATGAAAATGTACATTTCTTACCTGTTCACTTGTGTAGTGGATTAGTCAAGTTAAGCATTTTTTCTGTTGAATTTCTAATTTGTGGTAGGTAGCCAGATGTATCTCTCTCAATTGATTTAATAGCAGGAGATAGATTCACCCACACTCCTTCTGCTAACATTATGGTGCTATAGCAAGACGAGAGCTTATAAAAAGCAGCAGCATGTGTAATAACATAATCATGATTTTTTGTAAAAAATTTAATGCCAGGGAAAAAGTCAATGAAACTTAAAAAGTGTCTTCACATTTAATATATTTCCAAATGCAAGTACATTTCATTTCTCTGTTTTCAGCACACAAATAGCTGGCGAACATTTACTTCTGTTAGGAAACTCACTAGTTCCATCTGCATCCAGTTATTTCTATATCAGCTACTTGGTTGTTAACATTAGTTAGCATTGAAACAGAATGTGATCCTCATTCTGCTATATAAATTAATGTATGTAAAGCACTTCAACCTGCTCTATAGTAAACATTATAAACTGTTAGATGGTATGCTTGTGAATTTAATATTGGATTCCCTCGGTAGATTTTAATCAGGCTCATTTTGCAATTTTGTAGATTTTCAATGTTATACACATACAAACAGGGAGCTCTGATGACCTGCAGGGGAGTGATCTGTGCTGACAATCCAAAACCACACGGCTCAAATCCACCAGCTACTCTAAGAGAGGAAGAATGGGCAATCACCACTCATGTAGTTTATATTCTCTGATAAGCCATTGAAGTGTTAAGTATGAGTCAGTTCACATAACAATAACAACCTTAAAAAGTGCTCTTCAAATGTCTTCATATGAACCTATCCTTTTCTAGCAGTAATCTTCTTCACTCAACATATTGTAAACAGATGATTGAATGTTAGTGTGTTTGTGCATGTGCTTGCAGTGTGTGGGGCATGGAACAAATACTACATGAGAGCCAAGGTTGAGTAATGACGAACTGAAGAAATTGTGCTTTGATATATTCTTGTCAATGTAAACTAAAGCCCAAAAGCAAAGAAATGTGATATATACATTTTGAGTTGCTGATGCTTTATATTATATACATAAACCCTAAAAGAGCTTTAGTCTAGTCTCTTGTTGTGTATGTCAAGTCAGAACTGACCCATAGCGGACCCTTCAATGGGTTTTGGAGGAAGTTAATAGCGTAGGAGAAGATTACTGATCCTTCTCTCATGGTGCAACTGGTGGATTTGAACCACATACCTTTTGGACTGAAGCACAGGTTCTTACCACTGAGCCACCACAGCTTCCCTTAGTCTAGTCTAAACCTATACAATTTTGACTAGTGCATCTCTCTCTCACACACACTCAAATCTTATGTGTTTCTCTCTCTCCCTCCCTCCTTTCTCGCTCTCCCTCCCTCCCTTCTCTCCCTCCTCCACCTCCTCTCCCTCCTCTTCTCCCTCCTCCTCCTCGTTCTTCTCTTTCCTTCCCATTCTCTCTCTCTCTCTCTCTCATTTCTGATGAACCTGTAAATTGCACAGAAGAAGATCATCCTTCCATCTCTCTTTCAATTATCCATTGGTGGTGGGTTTGAACTTCCAGATAAGTCTAGTTTCTGGGTCAGCAGCATGACTTATGGATTATACCACTAGAGCTCCCACAGTACATGTTAGGGTTTATTAAAACATGTTGTTGTTATTGTTATGTGCCGTCGAGTTGCTTGCGACTCATAGAGACCCTATGTACAACAGCCCTAAACCCTGCTCTGTCCTGTGCCAATTGCACTGTATCCGACACTCCCATCCCTATTATCCCAGTCACTGAATCAATCCACCTCATAGAGGGCCTTCCCCTCCTGTGCCATCCCTCCACCCTCCCAAGCATGATTTCCCTCTCCAAGGACCGGTCTCTCCTCACAACATATTAAAACATAAAAAGGAAAACATATTATCTTGTTCTCTGTAATCATAAAAATTCTTATATTGTAGTCATAAGACATTAATGAAGAAGAGTTTTGATGTTCCTTTTTAATTGCTAATCTATGCTATGCTTTTAAAATTAAATGACTTGTTTGTAATTTGAGGCTATTTTGAGGCTAGCTGATCTTCAATAATAAATGCTAATAAGCAAATGGCTATTATAGCTAAATTTATCCTTACTTTTTTTCTTTCTATCAGCATAGTGCATCGATTTACAAGATTATCAAAACAGACTGTGAAATTTGTTGTTAGTATGGAGACTTCTATAGACTCAGATAAAGATGAATTCTAAGATAAAAAAAAATGTATGAGTCAAACAATGATGTAAACACGCCAGTGCAGGTATTTGAAGTCTCTGGAGAGCCACCACTCTTTATGGGTTTTGCTGGACACCTCCTACCCCCATGGTCCTACTATAACAAGAATTCTACGTGACAGTTGTTGTTGTTGTTGTGTACCATTGAGTTGGAACTGATCCATAGCTGACCCTCCAGTGAGTTTTCAGAGGCAGTAAATCTCACAGTGATTGTCCATTCTTCCATGAAGCAGCCGGTCGACGAGCAATCATACCATAAATGAATTGTAAACTCCACATGTTGGGATTTGCTCTGTCGAGAGGCTTCCATGAAGTAGGGGAATGCTGTATTTAAGTAAGAAGAAAAGAAAGATTAGTGCTGACATTAGTGCATAGATTCAAATTTGAGTCTATCAAATAGAATAGCTTAACTTGTGCAACTTTCTAGCTGTGTGACATTGATTAATTCTCTCAACTTCTCTGAGCCTCATGCTCCTCATTTGTAAACTGAGCTAATAAAATTCACCTCACCGTGTTGGTTTAAGAAATAAATCAAAAGTGTATAGATACCTCTGCTGCACAGATTTTAGTCACTAAGTGGAAATTATTGTTAATATTGTGATTATTATCATTAGAGTTAGAAGTTAACTATTTGTGACTCTAATAATGTGCATATTTCTCTGCAGTAATTTTGGTGATGAATTTTACTTAAACTTTTTGTCTTGTGGAGATTTACCACTTGCTTTCCTAAAAGTCTAATTTGGCTCTCAACTACACTCCTTCTTGTCT
This sequence comes from Elephantulus edwardii, assembly GCF_000299155.1. Classification (NCBI taxonomy): domain Eukaryota; kingdom Metazoa; phylum Chordata; class Mammalia; order Macroscelidea; family Macroscelididae; genus Elephantulus; species Elephantulus edwardii. The sequence goes on along the minus strand of NW_006399831.1, from coordinate 7,775,504 downwards.
CCCTCCTTCTTCCTTGGCTGCTTATCAATTTGTACTACACTCTCAAGCTGGTTCTTTCTTCAAGACTCATACATGATAGATATGACTGTTTCAATTTTTTTCTGTTGCTGTCATTTACTACAAGCCATGATGAAATGAGTTCCTTTATGAAATGAGTGCCTTTTTTGCCTTGGTTCTTTGAAAAGACAGTTTAAGCAATGTTAGCTCTAAATTCTTAGGTGTTTTCTTTGCCCTTGTTTTCTACCCCAAAGGATAGTTAAATTTCATGGATGAACTGTAAATGGCTGGGTTTGGTATTTTTACCTGGCCTTCGGCTGCAACTAGGCCTGTGATTAAACCTTGCAGCAATTATACTGTGCAAATGAGATGACTACATGCTGTCATGCAAATTAATTTTCTGTCACAAAGTTAAAGTGGATTGGTTACTGTTTGCAGCCTCAGCTAGGAGGAGCTCTGACTTGATATTGTCAACCTCATGGATATCATTCAGACCCAAAGAAGCCAGAAGAAAAGAAATAAGGAGAAAATGAGTGAAAGGAGCAGAGAGAAGAGAGGAGTAGAGAGAGAAAAGTGAAACGGAGCCTTCTAAAGGAGCTATAACATGGTCAAGAATTGTAATTGTGAGGACAGGGGAGAACTACAGGAGGGTCAATGTGCAAAGTCAGTTGTTGTTGTTAAGTGCCTTTGAATCAAGTATAACTCATAGCGACCCTATGATCAAAAGAGCTGCACCTAGTCCTGTCCTGTACTGTATTCATACTTCTTGACACACAAGAGCCCATTGCAGCAGTCACCTTGTCAATTCACCTCGTTGAGTATCTTCCTCTCCTTTGCCAACTCTCTGCACTTCCCAACATTATCTCCGTCTCTAAGGAATAGCACCTCCTAGCAATATGTCCAAAGTATGTGAGGCAAAGCCTCATCATTCTTGTCTCCAAAGAGCACTCTGGCTGAACCCTCTGAAAGACATATCTATTAATTTTCTTGGCTGTCCATGGAATGTTCAGTGCTCTACTCCAACAGTTCAAAGTTATCAATTCTTTTTCTGTCATCCTTGTTCACTGTCCAGGTCTTGGATGCATAGCTAGTAATTGGAAAGACCATGGCCTGAATCAGACGCACCTTAGTCCTCAAACTGACATCACTACTCAGTAATTTGGAAAGGTCCCTAATTGCAGATCTTCCCATTGCAACACATCTCCTTATTTCCTGACTGTTGGTACCAAGGGTGTTAATTGTGGATCCAAGGAAGATGAAGATGTTGACAGTTTCAATCTCATCTCCATCCATCATGACACTGCCTCTTGGTCCTCTGGTAAGAATCTTTGTTTTCTTGATACTGAGACACAATCCATACTGAAACCTACATTCCTTGATCTTCTGCAACAAGTACTTCAAAGCCTCCTCACTTTCAGCAAGTAAGGTTGTGTTATCTACATAATGCAGGTTATTGATGAATCTCCCTCCAAACCTGATGCCACATTCCTCTTCATAGAATCCAGTTTCTTGAATAATTTGCTTAGCATATCGATTAAATAGGTATGGAGAAAGAATAAATCCCTGATGCACTCCTTTCCCAATTCCAAACCATGTAGTTCTCCCGTGCTCTGTTCATACAACAGCTTCCTGATCCAGGTATAGGTTCCTTATGAATACAATCAAGTGCTCTGGGATTCCCATTCTTCTCAAAGACAGCCACAACTTGTCATGATCCACACACTCAAAAACCTTTGCGTAATCAATAAATCACAAATAGACATTATTCTGCTATTCCTTATTTTCAGCCAGGATCCATCTCACATTAGCAATGATGTCCCTGGTGCCCTGATCTCATCTAAATCCTACTTGAAATTCTGGCAATTTTCTATGTACTGTTCCGGCCATTTTTGAATGATCATTCAACTCAACTTCCACTTCCTCTTCCTCTTTCATTACCGTTGGCTCCTGTTCATATGATACTTCCTGAAATTTTTCTGTGTCAATCAATTCTTTCTGATATAATGACTCTATGTATTCCCTCTATCTTCTCTTGATGCTTTCTGGGTCCATAGCATCTTTGAACATTGTGACACAAGGCTTAAATTTGTTTTTCAGTTCCTTCAGCTTGGGAAATATAGTGTGAGTTTTTACCTTTTTATTCCCCAATTCTAGCTCTCTGCACATTCCATTATAATATTTTCCTTTGTCCTCCTGAGCAGCCCTTTGAAACTGTCTGTTCAGCTCTTTCACTTGGACAAGTTTTCCTTTAGATTTGGCTTCTCGACTTTCCAGTGTAATCTTTAGAATCTCTTCTGACATCCATTTCCATTTTTTCTTTCTTCTCTATTTTTGTAATGACATTTTGCTTTCTTCATGAATGATATCCTTGATAGCATCCCACAACTCATCTGGTCTTTCATTGGTATTTAATGCCTCAAACCTATTCTTAAGGTGATCAGGAAATATTGGTGGAATTAATACAAGATCATATCTTGGTTCCTGTGATCTTATGTGATCTTATTTTAATATCTTTGGCCTCAATTTGAACTTGCATATGAGTACTTAATGATCTGACCCACCGTCTGCCCCTGGCCAAGTTCTTTAGCTTCTTCAACAATTTCTTCCACAAATGTAGTCTATCTGATTCCTATGTAGCCCATCAGGTGAAACCCACATGTAAAGTCCTCTTTTCTGTCTCATAGAAAAAGTATTTGCCATGAATAAATAATTGTAAATATACAATTTAATTATTCTATTTCAGTCTCATTTCTATCACCAGTTCCATATTTTTCAACTACTGTTCCTTCTTCATTGTTTCCTACTTTTACATTCCAATCAGCAATTATCATTAATGCAACCTGATTGCATGTTTGGTCAATTTCAGACTGCAAAATTTGGTCAAAAGTCTCAATTTCTTCCTCTTTGGCACTAGGCGTAGGAGCATATATTTGAATAATAGTCGTGCTAATGAGTATTCCTTGTGTGCGTATGGATGTTATCACTCATAACATTGTTTTTCAGGATAGAACTTGAGATTGAGTTTGAATTTTTGACTATGAGTGCAACACAGTTGTCTTTTGTTTGTCATTCCCTGCCTAGTGTATCATATAATTATTTGATTCAAAGTGGTCATAGTTGGTCCATCACATTTCACTAATGCCTAGTATGTCAATATTCATATGTTCCATTTCATTTATAGCAATATCTAGCTTTCTAATGTTCTAGTTATGGACATTCAGTATACCAGTTGTTAAATGATGTTTGTTATTGGTTTTCTTCATTTCAACTGACTTCCAATCTGGGCTCTACCACTTTACTACTATAACTCTTTCTTTATTATTCATAGGGCTCATAGTTCAGATTAGAACTTCAGGAGGCAAAGTTCTGATGTCTGTCCTTAGGTGTTTAAGATATCCTGATTTGATGGGACCTAAAAAAACCTCATTCTGAAGAGGACAAAGGTAGCCTGTCCTAAGGAGGTGAAGAAGAGCCTATCCCAGAGGGTGCTGAGAGGAAACCTGCTAACCCAAAAGACCTGAAATCGTCCTGAAAACTCCCTGTCAGGGAGACTTTGCTTCTTAATTATGATCCTAAATTGTAGCCTGTTATATACAAAGTAAACTTAAAACCAATTAAACTGTATTTTTATTTCCAAATTATTAACCTTGATCCATAGCTTTAGACTTATTTGCAACTTCATACTTTCCTGTATATTTTCATTTACTCTCAGCTTTGTGAACTGAAAATCAAGGCTAATATCAGTATCTCATTCATTGTGTTCATAGACACACACAGAGCCATCAGTCTCTAGTAGGGAGGCATTGTGTGAATGTAGCCAAAGCTTAAGTTTATGTTCACGTAGAGCTGTGACATGAATTTAATACAGCAAAATTCCAGTGAAGAATTTGAATATATATTTAAAATCCTCTTTGTGGGATTCCAGACGTAAAGAGAAGATATCTGTATTTTTAACTGTCAGATGAGAGGTCATCCCATCTTTTGCATTTCAAAAACTTAGAACAGTTAATACCAATGAGAAGAGACAGAATCTGAAAAAAAGGTAATTCCTGCTTCTGAGAAAACATAGGAGTGAGCCATCAGATCAGATGCCATTTTCAAGCAGCAGGTTGAGTCAGAATAAATGAATAATTTAAGGATACTTATTTTGTGGTTTTGATATCATTAGAACATTAAGGTCTAGATGTCCTTTACCCATTTCTAATGCCTCCCTCACTTACCTTCAGCAATAGCGCTCTACATCAAAGTGATTTTGCTGCCTGACATTTCAGCATATTAGCATGACATCCTAATTAATACAAATAAGGGCCACCATTGCTCTAAGGAGGTAATGATCAAAAGGAAACTATAATTTTGCATGGCAGATTAGAGAACTTTATGCTTCTTATACAGCTAAATGTTCAAAAAACTACAGTTCTGTTTGCCAAAATTTCAAAGAAGATTGAAACAGATCTAAATGCCATGAAATTGGGGGAAAGGGACAAAGAAAATAAGCAAGGATAAATTCATCAGAAGGAAAGGCTTATTTAGCTATTGCATTCTATCATGTAGTAGCAGATTTATATTTCGAGTCTGAAGGATTCTGAGGCATCCAAGAATGCTCTTCACCAGGTGGCGATACTTGCACCATATGCTGATCACTGGGGCTCATTCTCCTATCATCAGAAGAGACAGAACTAGCCAGTTATATCAAATATGTCATTCAGAAGAAAGTCATCTAGTTCACCATAATAGAAAAGGGAGCTCAATATATGGAGATTGTTATCAGTTGAAAAATGAAGTAAGAATTTTATTCAACAAGCCTGGTAACAAAATGGCTGAAGTGGTACTTGCTGTGTGCTTCCAAATGTACAGAATGAGAAAGTCTATGGGGCAATTGTACTCTGTCCCAGAGGGTCAACTGTGAGTGAAATTGATTTTAATGTTAAGTTCAGTAAGATTTAAAAGAAGTCTCACATTTTTTTCATGAGGACAAAATAGTGACATGTGCTACATAGAATGCATAATTTTATGAGGGACCTGAATGATTACAATTGTGAAGGGCATCTCCTGTTTTAGTGTAATATTTGGCATTCTACATCAGTCTAGAGATTAAAGTACACCTGATCTAGGCAATGGTCTTCACAATAATCTGTTGTAGATTAGATAGCTGGACAATGACCAAAGAGGACCAAAGAAGAATTGATACCTTTGAGTTGTTTTAAAGATGAGTATTGATCATACCATGAATTGTCAAGAGAACTAATAGGTCTGTCTTGGAAAAGGTGAAACCAAGTCATTCCTAGAGGGCAAGGATTTTGAGGCTCCATCTCACATACTATAGGCATGTTGTCAGGAGGGACTATTCCTTGGAGAAGAACGTCATGCATGGAAGGGTAGAGGGACAGCACAGGAGAAGAATACTTCAGATGAGATGGAGTGACACAGTAATGTCGTAATGGGGGTAGGCATGTCAGAGACAGTATGATTAGCCCAGGATAGAGCAGGGTCAGAACTATTGTACATAGGTCACTATGAGTTACGGTTGACTCAACAGCACATAACAACAACAACAACAACAACATGTTGGGTATTAAAAAAATGATAAAATTCAGAGTTTTGGACTCAACTTCTTGCTAACTTTAGTTCATAACCAATATACATGTAGACATTAAGAAATAACCCTAAGTAGATACAACAAGAATGAGAAATATTCATTAAGAATTCAAGATACTAAAGAGCTGAACAGAAGATTCCAAAAGACAGTGTGGGATATTGTTGTTGTTATGTACCGTAGAGTCATTTGCGACTCATAATGACCCTATGTACAACAGCCCTAAACCCTGCTCTATCCTGTGCCAATCACACTGCCTCTGACACACCCATCCCGATTACCCCAGTCACTGAACCAATCCACCTCATAGAGGGTCTTCCCCTCCTGCGCTATCCCTCCACCCTCTCAAGCATGATGTCCCTCTCCAGTGCGGGATGACAAAGTAAAATATTACAATGAAATGTGCAAGGAGCTGGAGACAGAAAATCAAAAGGGCCAAACTCGCTCAGCATTTCTTAAGCTCAAGGACTGAAGAACAAATTCAAACCTTGAGTTGCTATAATCAAGGATGCTTTAGGCAAAATATTAAAGATCCAGGAAAAGGATGTGGAAAGAATATACTGAGTCACTGTATTGAAAGGAATTGGCAGACACAGAAGAATTTCATGAAACAACATATGAGCAAGAGCCTATGGTGATGAAGGAAGAAGTTCAAGCTGCTTTGAAGGAAATAGCAAAAAATAAGGCCCCAGGAATAGATGGCATACAAATTGATGTATTTCAGTTAACAGATGCTGCCCTGGATGTGCTCACCAAGTTGTGCCAAGAAATCTGGAGAACAACCACTTGGCCAACTGACTGGAAGAGATCTATATTTGCTCTCATTCCAAAGAAACTATAGAACAATATTATTGAATTCACATGCAAGCAAGATTCTACTGAAGATTGTCCAAAAACAACAGGAACAGCACATCAGCAGAGAACTGCCAGAAATCCAGGCTGAGTTTAGAAGGGGTCATGGTACTAGGGATATTGTAGCTGATGTTAGATGGATCTTAGCTGAAAGTGGGGAATACCAGAGGAATGTCTGTGTTTCAATGATTAGGCAAAAGCATTCGTGTGGATCGTGACAAACTGTGGCTGACTCTGAGAAGAATGGGAATCCCAGAACACTTGATTGTGCTAATAGGAAACCTTTACTTTGACCAAGAGGTGGTCGTCAGAACAGAGCAAGAGAATACTGCATGGTTCAAAATTGGGAAGGATGTACAACAGGGATGTGTCCTATATCCATAACTTTTCAACCTGTGTGTAGACAGATTATCTGGGAGACTGGGCTCTATGAGGAGAAGAGTGGTATCAGGATTGGTGGAAGATCTATCAACAATCTGTGTTACACAGATTACACAGAGGGTCAATATGCCTTCAACAGGGATTGAGGCTCAATACCAAGAAGACAAAGATTCTCACCATTGGACCAATTGGCAGCATCAGGATGGATGGTGAAGATATTGAGATTGTTCACAGCTTTAAATGGCTTGGCTCCACAGTCAACATTCTTGGCTCCAGCAGCCAGGAAATTAAAAGACATATTGTGATGGGAAAGTCTGCTGTTAGAGACCTCTCCAAATTACTGAAGAGCAATGGTGTGACTCTGGAGATTAAGGTGCTTCTGATACAGGCCATGGTCTTTGCAGTCACTTATGCGTTGGAGAGTTGGACAATGACTAGGGAGGATAGAAGAAGAATTGACGCCTTTGCGCTGTGGTGCTGCAGAAGAGTATTGAGTGTACCATGGACTGCTAGGAAAACAAATAGGTTTATCCTGGAGAGGGTTAAACCGGGTTTCTCCTTGGAGGCAAGGATTCTGAGGCTTCGTCTGACATACTTTGGATCTGTTGTAAGGAGGGACCGGTCCTTGGAGAGGGACTTCATGCTTGGGAGGGTGGAAAGACGGCGCAGGAGAGGAAGACCCTCTATGAAGTGAATTGATTCAGTGACTGGGATAATCAGGATGGGTAGGTTGGAGGTAGTGTGGTTGGCACAGGACAGAGCAGAGTTTAGGGCTGTTGTACATATAGTCACTGTGAGTTCCAAGCGACTTGATGGCACATAACAACAACAACAAAATAAAATTAAGAAAATAGTATTCTTAATTACTAAAAGGGAGCTCTTATAATAGTAAAAAGCTGTGCTGCCATTACAGAGGCAACCATTTGAATCTATCAGATAGCAATATCCTTTAAAGTAATTTACTGCTTCTGAAAAGATGCTAGAAGGTCAGGTATGTGGCAGTTCTCACTCGATGGCATTTGACAATAACAATTGCAAAATAGTATAACATAATATTTATACTTAGCAAATTATCTTTTTAGAAAGTTTTACTTCACTCCCAAATAACTCAAAATAAACAATCATATTTTCTAGAATGACATTCTTAAAACTATTCTAAAAATTATATCTGGAATGTCTTTGAATGGTTTCAAAATATGTCTGAAAAATTGTTCTTTGAACTTATAATATGATCAAGATGTCCTACCTAAAGAGGATAAATGAAGTTGTAGCAGTTTTGTAAATTTTTCCCTTTTAAATTCATCAAAACTCTTTAAGTGAGAGAAACATCCTCTTTTTATGGCAGAATTGGGATAGCTCAAATGGCCATAGCACGATATATCTTTTACGGCTGGATTGTTAATATTCTGGCTTCTACCTGCCAAGAAATCTGGAGAACGACCACTTGGCCAACTGACTGGAAGAGATTAATATTTGTTCCTATCCCAAAGAAAGG
>NW_006399831.1:7757873-7765877 GCF_000299155.1 Elephantulus edwardii | reverse complement strand
AACAACAACAACAACAACAACACCTGCTTCTATTGGAATAAGTTGTGGTTGGTGCATCTTTTCAAGATCCAGACTCTAGGCTATGGATAATTTGAGCTTCATCTAGAGGATATGTCTAGGTGTTCCAGAATTTAAACCCAATCCACATGCTAGGCAAGTGAGTGTAGAAGCCTTCTGCTAAATCCAGTTACTCAAATCTTTCCAGCTGGGTCCTCAGACTGAAGGCATAGGAATACACTCCTGCCTATATTTGTAATTCACAAAATCAAGAGCATCCTAAAATGGTTGATGGTTTAAGGGAGCTCTGGTGGCCTAGTGGCTGGAAGCTGCACTGTAATCCCCCCAGAGGTGTGCGGTTCAAATCCACCAGGTGCTCTGCTGGAGAAGGAGGGACAATCTCCTCCTGTACCAGTCAGATCCGATTTGACGGTGCACACAAAAATAACAATAATTTAAAAAATGTTTGATGGTTTATGCCATTAAGTTCAGTGTGCCTATTATCAGTGTGCATCAGTTAAACATACAAAGTTCCTGTCCAGCTGGTTTAAATTCATGGAGACTCCATATAGCACAGAGCAGGAATTCGCTATTGGAATTTTTCTCCCTATGGCTGTAATCTTTATGAAAAGATTACAAGGCTTTTTTTTTTCACACAATAGGAATTAAAATTACCAATTCATTGAGAAATCAAGTACAAATCACACGTACTGTCCAACTATGGTATTCATCAATAGATAACTTGAACCAAAAATCATCAACAACTCTGTGTAATTATAATTTTGTATATAGTTCATATAATCACCACAACATTAAGACAGGCATAGTTAATCTGCATACTCATGAAAGCCTCAAATTCAGAGAAGTTAAGTAATTTCCATGAGATCAGTTTGTTGCTTAAAGTGGTCAAGTGGCCTGTGACTCATAGCCACATTAGGCATAATAGCCTTGAACCCTGCTCTGTTCTGAGCCAGTCTCACTGTCTCTGACACATCTATCCCATTACCGCAGTTACTATGTTAATCTATCTCGTCTGGGGTCTTTCTGTCCTGCACTGTTTCTCTATCCTTTCAAGCATGATGTCCTTCTCCAAGGACTGGATCTTCCTGGTAACATGCCCAAAGTATGTGAGGTGGGGCTTCAAAATCATATTACTAGCAAATGGTTAAACTAAAATTGACAACTCTGCTTACCCATGTATGGACACCATTGTTTTGATTACTGACTTTTTTCTGGTCATATTTATAAAACCTGAATAAAAAAAGAACCGTTTTCTTTACTATTATTGTTGATTGCTGTCTAGTTGAGAATGACCCATAGTGACCCTATAAACAAAAGGCCTGAAGCCCCTCTGTAACTAACATCACTTCTTCATGTTCATAGAGTTTCCAGAGGCATGTGGTTTAGGAAATGGTTGCCACTCCTTCTTTCAAACCTGTCCTAAATTGGGACCCCCACCAAACACAGTCCATGATGGGCAGCAATTATGGCATTTGACACCCCAATGGCACAGGGTTCAGTATCAGAGCAAACCCAGATTACCTCAGTACAGCAAAGTGACAGAAGAGTGCAGTATGACTTAGACTAATGTTCCTCCGAATTATAATCATATGACGCTTAAGAGCCTCAGGCCTGAGGGCCCTCCAAGATGTCTTGTAGACACTAATCAAGAGGCTTAAATCACAGAACAGCCAGACATTCCACCTGACGCTCAACCGGAACAAGTACACCCACCTTACAGATTCTTGTCATGTCACTCAGTCACTGAAATGAAGACAAGGGGCTTGCCTTAAATCAAAGACCTTCCAGGGTGTCCTGTTGACACTAACAAGAGGTTTAAATCATACAACAGCCAGACAGTCCACCGACCCTCAACCAGAATAAGCTCACCTATCTTACAGATTCCTGCCATGTCACCAGACACCATCTTCCCTAATGGATTTATTTCAATGTTTCTCAAACTCAACATCCTAAACATCGTAGGATGATTTAAAATAGCATTCCATTATTGCACACGCACACACACACACATACACACACACTCTCACACACACACTCCTTTGACTAATATTGTTTGGAAGGGATAGAAATTTCCAAGTTTGTGATTGATTCAATTAATAAGTAAATTAGTGAATTACTTAATAAAAATCACAATAAGTAAATACTACATATTTTTAAATACATGGATGAAATGCAGTAACTAGCTTGTTTTTTATCATAATACTTTGAACTTCCTAAAAGACTAATATTTACATAGAAAGATGCAATAATTTTTAATGATCATTTTTGTTTATTTTTGACTGTTTATCAATAAGTTGGAGTAACATATTTATCTTCTAATTACTTTAAACCAGTAAAGTTCTTAATTTAAATACATTCCTAATACTCTTAAACAATGCCTTAAATCAGAAAGCATTCGATGGAGGTGTAGAAAGAATCAGGATTCTGGAGCCACTTCTACAAGATGAGCTTGAAATTAATGTAAAGGCAGACAATGTATCTTTCAAATCATATTGAACTTCTTTATTTTTTAAGATACAAGACAAAGAAACAAGACACAAGAAAATACCACTTTAGAAGTTAAAAATCCTGTATAAAATAAGTAATGTCTCTTGTTGAGAATCTTATTAAAACACTCTCATTTCTTAAAAATTATGTATATGTTTATTGAAAACTGTAAAAATTAATGTTACTCTCTAACATGCTGAATTAACAAAAAAATAAAGTTAAACCAATACAGTCAGTTCAAAATATATTATCATCACTAAATTATTATGTTAACTCCACTTTTAAAGAAGAAAAAGCAGATTTGGAAAGCTATAGGTAAGGTTGAGCACTTAACTGCTAGAAATTTAATTAATTTGTCTCAGATTTCTCATTAATCAATATGATTTATTTCCAAATAGAATTAAGTCATAGATTTCATGAAGGCCATTTTTCTACAAAGATTTGTGCAACAATTATTATTATTTTAAAATATGCAATTCATAGAGAAAAAATTATTTTAAACTAAATACCTGCTACTGAAATATACGCTTAACAGATGCTTTCAAAAGGCCTCTTGTTAGTTAGAAGGTGTGCTTTTCCTCAGGGCTTGCCTTGCACCAGATGCTTGGAATGCACTTTACATGCAGTAACTCAATGGATACTAAAAACAAGTCTGTGAAGAAGGAATTTTTCTCATTCCTGTTTACGTGTGATTTGAATGAGGCACAAACAAGGCAAGCCTGTTGCTATAGAGTCAGTTCCAACTCCTGGCGCTCCCATGTGTGAGAGTATAGAGCTGCTCTGGCTCAGTGAGTTCAATCCTTCAACCTTTGAGTCAGTGGCTGATCATAAACTACTTGTACCAACCAGGTTTCTATTATTTTGATTGTTTTTCTATATAGCAGGGATACCGTTAATATTCAAAGTCTAGAGAACAGGTCTATACAGTATTTTTATAGATCTCTTGTCATTGGTAAATATCACTACTTTGTGAAAGTTTCTCTAAAAACCTATTTCTACAATATGTGGTAATATTATCTGGAATTCTGGAATGTTTATACTTCAATAAGATTCTTAAGTTTTTAAAATTAAAAGGGATGAGTGTAATTCTTTTAAAAAAGAAGTTGTTGTTATTGTGTACCGTCGAGTCAGAACTGACACATAGCTGACCCTCTGGCAAGTTTCCAAAAGTAGTTTATCGCGTGAGAGGAGATTGACCAGCCTTTTTCCACAGAACACATGGATTCTAACCGTGTGCCATTGGGATTGCAGCACAGCTTCTTACCACTACACCACCTTGCTAATATTATGTATGGGGGGAAAATTGACAAGTAGTAGCACATTATTTAGGTGGCTTACAAAATAAAATTAAATTTTATTTCACATTTCTTTTAATTTTTTTTTCTCTAAAAATGTCTAGTGTTTCATGATATTCTTACCAGGTACTTACTATGTCTCCAAATATTTAAAATATACTTCTCAAAAACATCCTGCATGGTTCACACAGGATGAAAGTCAAAATTATATCTGCTATATGGATTGAAGCTCAACAAAGAGTCTCACCACTGGGCCTGTTGGCAGCATCATTATGGATAGTTAAGAGATTGAGATAGTTAACAGATTCAGTTTGCTTTGTCCCACAATCAACACTCTTGGAATCAGCAGTCAGGAAATCAGGAGATGAATTGCATTGGGAAAGTCAGCTGCCAGGGATTTCTCCAGAGTACTAAAGAGGAATGGCATCAGGCTGGAGAATAAGGTGCACCTAACTAGGGCCATAGCCTTCACAGTTGCGTGCTATGAGTCAGAGAGCTGGACGGTGGTTAGGGATGATAGAGAATTGGTGCGTTTGAACTGTGATGCTGGAGAAGAATGCTGAATATACTATGGACTGCTAGGAGAACAAACAGTTTCATCCTGGAGACGGTTAAGCTGGGCTGCTTCTTGGAGGCAAAGATTCAGAAGCTTTGTCTGACATACTTTGGGCATGTTGCAGGACCAGCCGTTGGAGAGGGACATCATGTTTGGGAGGGTGCAGGGACAGTGCAAGAGAAGACACTCTATGAAATTCATCAATTCAGTGATTGGGGTAGTGAGCATAGGTATGTCAGAGACAGGTTGGCAGAGGATAGAGCAGAGTTTAGGGCTCTTCTTCATAGGTAGGGTTGCTATGAGTCACAAGTGACTCGATGGCACATAACAACAACAAATATAGGTTACAGACTAGCAGAAAACCCAGATATTAATCAATTACTCAAAGTAAAGGAACAAATAAAGTGCATAATTGGTGTTCTCCTAAATTCTGGACTGAATTCCCATGTTGTTGTTGTCAATTGCCATCGAGTTAAGCACGACTCATAGTGACTCTATGAACAAAAAAAGGCCTGAAACCTTTCTATAACTGTCATCATTTACCAAAGTTCAGAGAGTTTCCAGAGGCATGTTGTTTAGGAAGTGGGTACCACCCTTGCTTCCAATGAAATCTCAAAGCTGCTCTTTACATCAGCAGTACTTCTAATGACAATTTTTTTCTCTTATAAAATGATACTCATTTTCATTTGACCATGAACAAAACACTATAATGAAACTTAATAATCCACCAGAAGTTCATATGAGACATTTCATAAGAAAATGAAAATGACAGTTTATTGAAAAACTTTTTTGTATCCTTACACTGGCTTGATTTTGTTTTTTTTTGTTTTTTTTAAAAAAAACCACTATAATGGAACTAATAAACAGCAATATTATTTTGAGTTCTCTCAACTTACTCTTTAATAATGTCTAAAGATATTAGGGTGGTTTTTTTCCATTTCCAATAATGATTCTTTTCCTTATTTGCTACCATTGACTTTTTTCAAAACCATGAAAGACAGACTCAATGATTATCTGTTGTGTTACTCTGCTTTTGAAAAATGAGATTTCATTTTCCCTGTGATAATTGTTTTTAAAGACATTTTCCATATGTCACTATGTTTTCATGAACTTTGTATAAAAGCTAACAATACAAAAATACCAATAATGAAAAAGAAACAAAACAAAATTGAGATGTTGCTTCCTATGAAAATTTTTTGCCGAAATAAATGAGTCCAGCTGTGCCCAACTGATGGCTTTGCACTTCTACTTACCATTGCAGAGTGTTCTGACCAAGCAGTGTGGTTTCTAGAAGATAAATATTGCTTCTGCCAGTATAATTCCATTTAATAAAATAAACCTCATTGCCAACTAATAGCTGACCCTTGAGTGTGCTTTATGAAGACTCTGAATGGTAGAGGAACAGATTGTTGTTCTTACTACAAGCCTCAAGTGGAATCGAACCACCTTTTTGTCAGCAGCTCAATTCCCTACTGGTTACTCCACCAGACCTAAACAAGGACTTTTTATTGAATAAATAGAAATCCTTCTTTTAATGAAGTTCTTTATTACAGCTGAGCTCTTAGGGCTAATTAATTGAAATCCTATAGGTTGTTCTTGATTTTGTTATTCCTAATTGCTTTCAAATCAAGAATGACTCATAGTAACTCTATGAACAATATATCTGAATTTTGTCATGCTCTGTACCAGCAACATCATCTCTCACTTACTGGGGCCTGTTGTTGCAATCACTGTGTCAATCTATCTAGTTGAGGGGCTTCCTCTCTTTTACTGACCCTCCACTTTTCCAGGAATAGTGAATGTCCCTTTCCAAAGTATAACCTCTCCTAACAAGACGTCTAAATTATGTGAGTTGAAGCTTCATCGTCTTTGCCTTCAAGTAGCATTCTGGCTTCAATTTCTGCAAAACATGATGCAGTCCATGAGATATTCAATACTTATCTCCAACAACACAGATCAAAAACATTAATTCCTTTGTCGTCCTTGTTAATTGTCCAGGTTTCAGATGTATAACGAGTGTTTGAAAACACCATGGCCTGAATCAGGCACATCTTAGTCTTTTTACTGGCATTATTGTTTATCAGCAGTTTGGAGAAGTGCCTGACAGAAAAAAAAAATCCCAATGCTGTCCATTTTCTGATCTTCTGACTGATGGTACCAAGGGTGTTAACTGTGGATCCAAATAAGATGTAAGATGAAATCATTGATAATTTCAATCTTGATGTTGCTTATAAGTCCACTGGTGAGGGTTTGGGTTTTTAACACCTTGATGGTGAGATATAATCCATATTTAAGGCTGTAGTCATTGATATTCTGAAGGAAATACTTAGTCTTCCTGAATTTCTGTAAGAAAGGTTGTATCATCTTAATAATGAATGATATTGATAAGTCTTTCTCCAATCTTGATGCCCATTCTTCTTTAAAGGGGTCAGTTTTAAACTTATTTGCTCAGCATACAGATTGAATACATATGGAGAGATTATACAACCCTAACTCATACCTTTCTCCATTATAATGCATGTACTATTATTATTTCCTTACTCTGTACAACAACCTCTTGGTCTAGGTCTAGGTTTCACATGAGCACAAGTAAGTGTTCTGAGGTTCCATTCTCAATTTTAGCCATAATTTGTTATGATACACATAGTAAAATGCCTTTGAATAGTCAACAAAGCCAAATAGACATTCTTCTAACTTTCAACCAGGACCCATCTGACATAAGAAATGATATATATTTCTGGTGTTTCTGCATCTTCTAAAATCAGCCTAAATTTCTGATAATTCTCTGTTAATATCTTATTGTGCCTATTTTTTAAATTTTTATTACATGCCATCAAGTCACTTGTGACTCAAAACAACCCTGTGTACAACAGCCCTGAAACCTGCTCTATCCTGTGACACTTTTACTCTCTTTGACATGTCTACCCTCATTACCTCAGTATCAATCCATCTCATTGATGATCTCCCTCTTTTTCTCCATCTCTCCACCCTTCCAAGCATGATGTCCCTCTCAAAGGACTGGTCCCTCCTTGCAACATGCCCAAAATATGTCAGATGAAGTCTCAGAATCCTTGCCTTCTAGGAGCTTCCCCCTCTCTAGGATGAACTTGTTTGTTCTCCTGGCAGTCCATGGTATGTCCAACACTCTTCTCCAGCACCACAGCTCAAAGGCATCAATTATCTTTCTATCATCCCTAGTCATTGTACGGCTCTCTAACACATAGCAAACAATTGCAAAGACTATGGCCTGGATCAGGAGCACCTTAGTTTCCAGCCTGACATTGTTGCTCTTCAGTACTCCAGAGAGGTCCCTGAGTGCCGACTTTCCTAGTGTAAATTTTTCAATTATCTTCAGTAATATTTTGCTTGCATGTGATATTAAAGATATTGTTTGATATTTTCCACATTCTGTTGGATATCACCTTTCTTGGGAATACATATCATCTCTTCCCATCTATTAACCAGTCAGCTGTCCTCTAAATTGACTAGCATAGACCAGTGAACACAATATAACCTACCTTGCGGTGGTTGGAAGAAGAAACTCTGGTGTCAGTTGCTTTGTATAGATTACATTAGAATTTTCTCTCAATTCTTATTTTTTTTTTAAATTTAGGTTGTTTGTTTTTCATTTCAATGAACATCTACAGA
>NW_006399831.1:7753579-7754169 GCF_000299155.1 Elephantulus edwardii | reverse complement strand
TTAGGGCTGTTGTACATAGGGTCTCTATGAGTTGCAAACGACTCGACGGCACATAACAACAATAGAGATTTACTCTTCAGAAGGTCATGTGAATCAATTTTATCCTCTTTAGATTGTGCATTTCTGGTTATATTTGGAAGTCTCTTTATACCTTGGACTAGTGCTCTAAGCTTCATCCTAGTTTGTTTCTTAAGAACAGGAACTAGGCAAGGATGCCAACTTATCACCTCTCCTATTCAATATTGTATTGGAAGTCTTAGCAATAGTGATAAGGCAGGAGAAGGAAATAAGGGGTATCCAAATTGGCAAAGAGAAGGTAAAAATATGTCTCTATGTAAATTATGTGATTGTTTACTTAGAATACCCTAAAGGCACAGCAAGAAAATTACTAGCCATAGTTGACCAATTCAGCAAAGTGGTTGGATATAAGAGCAACATACAAAAATCAATTAGTTTTCTCTATAGTGACAAAGAGAATAGAGAACTGGAGCTAAGAAAAACAATACCCTTCACAATAGCTAATCACAAGATTAAATACTTAGGAGTAAACCTAACCAGAAGCATAAAGGATCTGTTCAAAGAAAATTACA
>NW_006399831.1:7741212-7753479 GCF_000299155.1 Elephantulus edwardii | reverse complement strand
ACGATAAAAATAATGCCCTAAAATATAATACTTTTAGACTCTTCTCTCCCCCGTAGACTTCAATGCCATAAACATATTTCATCAATTCTTATTTTTAATCAGAGGAGTATCAATATATTTCTATTCTTACAATACATTCTTTGAGACTTTGCTACCTATTTCTTCTATCTACCCTATTTAGGCAGCAAAATCTAGGTCATCAACTAAATTACTGTTATTGAATTGGACTGCCCAGTTTCTCTCTATATACATCTTTAAAAGAGGCATACATATACTTGAAAGTGTAAGAAGTTTTACATAATTGATGAAGAATAAGAGAAACTCCATGGTTGAAGTAGTCACCTGAAGGAATTTGAGTTGTCCAGTTGATTTTTTTTTTTTGCTGCAGAGAGGTTATGATTATTCAGGAGGGAAGCTCTTAAGAGTCGGGAAGACACAAGCATCTGCCATGACATATGTGACCAAATATTGACAGTGGGGGTATTGAGTGAAATACATCACTAAGTCAATCACTGGGCACTAAGCCGAATATACATAACATGTCAAAAGGCAATAAATTGCCAGAAATTTGTCAGGTCTGGACAACTGTTCAATTTTTCTTTTACCAGTGTCCCGAGAGCCATCAGCATACATCCTGTACAGGAAAGCTGAGGGGAAAAGGAAACCTAGTTTCTGCTTTTAATTGTTTGCTAGCTAGAGATAGAATGTCTGGTCTTATTTTATGAAATCTAGTCACTCATTACCATGGTGTCTGGAATCAACACATAATATCAGCAGGCTTCCGAAGGCTGTAAGTCGAAAGGAAGCGATTGCCCATTTTTTTTGTCCTGCTGAGCTGCTTATGGATTCAGGTCCCCATAAAAGCTTGGCCTTTAGATTAGCAGAATAACTTCCTATCGACAATGTAAACAGCTATTCAAAGGCAGGGCCTTTGTGAGCTCAAGCAAAACTATACTCTTTTTGTAATGATTGCTCTTGGTGGTATGATAATATCATGTAGTGTACATGAGTGCCTACTTATTCAAGATCTTCTAAAAATGTTCATTGGAAGGGAGTACTTTTTGTAACTATATCAATCCATCTCATCTGGGGTCTCTCCTGCGCTGTCTGTCTACCCTTCTGAGCATGATGTCCTTCTCCAAGGACTGACCTCTCCTGACCACGTGCCCAAAGTAAGTGAGGCTGAGCCTCCAAGGAAAGACTTAGCTTCACCCTCTCCAAGATACACTTAACTTGGCAGTCCATGGTGTGGCCAAGACTCTTCTCCAGAACCACAATTCGAAGGCATCTATTATTTTTCTGTCATCCTTTGTCATTGATACAATGTTTATTTATTTTCTGTGGTATATGGACAAACATAATCGATATGACACTAGATGTATTAAAAAAGAGGATAAGAGATTCCCAGTTAATGAGAATTGAATACAAATAATTCATGTTAGAAGTTGAAGTCCAATGACAGCATGATGGAACATGATAAGATGCAGAAGTGCGTGGCATAATGCTGTATATATGGTTAAAGTTAGGGGCAAATGTTTTCCCAGTGTGTGGGTTTTATTTTCACCCTATTGGAGAATATTTCTTTTTATAGGTTTTCATATAATCATTTATTTACATTGTGTCTTTACATGTACTTTGTGTTTTATAGAATCATTATATTCATGTTATACCATCTTTTCAAGCCCAAACTGAATCTTTCCTATCACTTCATACGCCTAAACCCACTATTCTCTTTTGTCCCAGTGATTTTGACACAATTATTCCACTGCTAGGAATATATACCAAAGAAATCAGAACTAAAATTCAAATAGACATTTGTACAGTATGTCCAAAGCAGCATTGTTCAAAGTAGCCAGAGAATGGAAGCAGTCCAAATGCCCATCGATAAGCGAACTGACTGAAAATTCATGGTACCCTCACACAGTGAAATAATATACATCATCAGGGAGCAATGATTGTAAAATACTGTATAACTTTGGAAAGACTAGAAAGTATTTTGCTGAGTGAAATATCTCAGTTACATAAGGACAAATATTGCATAAGGTTACTATTGTGAAAATAACAGGATAACTTAGCAGAATGTGTGTGTGTGTGTGTGTGTGTGTGTTCAAAAGATAAAGAGAAAATAGAGAAGGGACAGAGAAAGGAAAAGGGGAGGGGATATAACTTGGATAGTTACTGATTAGAAGGATTTATGTGTGAAGGAATCAGAATGATTCAATACAGACAAAATGATGGAGTGAAAATAGGTATAGATCAATAGTATTACATCAATAGATGAAACCATATTGAATGTATATGAATGATTATATAAAACACAATGTATATGAATGAAGCACGATGTATAAATAGAAAAGAATGTTTGTGAGGGCCAAATAACCCAGTAGGTACCAATATCTTTTTTTCTTTCACAAGTACACGCATACTTCTGAAGTCTTTAATCAAGGTATTGTCATCATGTGATTACATTTTTAAAGAAAACGATTATTCTCTTTTTTTTGTTGAGAGTAGGTGGTAATGAGAGAAAATCTGAAATAATACCAATTGACATATTTCATCAAACAGATGCTGCCCTGGACATGCTCACTAGCTTGTGTCAAGAAATCTGGAGGACAACTACCTGGCCAACTTACTGAGAGAGATCTATATTTATTCCTATTTAAAAACAAAAAAAGGAAAACCCAAAAGATTGTGGAAATTACTGAACAATATCACTAATATTACATGCAAACAGAATCCTGCTGGAGATTACCCCAAAATGACTGGAACTATCAGCAAAGAACTGCCAGAAATACAAAAGGCACTAAGGACATCATAGTCAATATTAGATGGCTCTTGGTTGAAAATAGCGTGTACCAGAGGAATGTCTCTCATAGGAATGTCTATCAGTGTTTCATTGACTGTAAACACATTTGACTATATGGATCTCAACCAACGGTGGGTAACCTTGAGGAGAATGGGCATCTCAGAGGCAGTAGTCAGAACAGAATAGAGAAAAATTACCTGGTTCAGGATCAGTAAAGGTGTGCATGAAGACTCTCTATATCTTTTCAACCTATATGCAGAACAAATCATTTGGGAGGCTGGACTTTATGAGGAGGAATGTGGCCTCAGGATTGGAGGAAGACTCATAAACAACCTACATTATGCTGATGACACAACCTTGTTTGTTGAAACTGAAAAAGGACATGAGGTGTTTGCTGCAGAAGGTCAAAGACTACAGCCTTAAATATGGCTTGAAGCTTAACCTCAAGAAAACAGATTCTCACCACTGGGCTAATTGGCAGATTCCTGATAAAGAAGAGATTGAGATGCTTAATAGCTTCAGCTTGATTGGTTCTGCAATTAACACTCTTGGTGCCAGCAGTTGGGGGCAGGGTGGGGGAATCGCATTGGGAAAGTCTGCTGTCAGGGATGTCTCTACAGTACTGATGATTGACGACGTCAGTCTGGAGACTAAGATGCACCTGATAATAGGCCATGGTCTTCACAATTATTATGTGTCAGAGAGCTGGACAATCAGTGTTTTATATTGTTGGTGCTGGAGAAGACTGTTGAACATACCATGGACTGCCAGTAGAACTGATAGTTCTGTCTTAAAAAGGGTGAAACCAAATTTCTGCCTGGAGACAAGGATTTTAAAGTTGCATCTTGCATACTTTGGGCTTGTGGCCAGGAGGGGCCAATCCTTGGAGAAGGACATCATGCTTGGAAAAGTAGCGGGGCGGCATGGGCGAGGAAGGCCTAAAATAAGAGGGATTAATTCAATAACTAGAGAAATGGGATTAAGTCTGTCAGAAATGATGAGATTTGCTCAGGATAGGACAGAATTCAGAGCTGCTGATCATACGGTTTGCTTTGAGTTGGAGGTGACTCAACAATACGTAACAACAACAAGCTATGTACCTACTGGAACATTGAACTTAGTTGTTAGTATTAGCTGGGACTGGAGACATGACTGTAGATACAGAATTTTATATATAGATTAGACAGTTATCTTTAAAATATAAGATCATTAGATTGTATGTAGATAGATGTTTAAAGAAAGAGCTCAAAAATACTAGCATTTGAGAAACTGAGTTCATAAAGGATAATTTTTTATAAGATTTCAGAAAAGCATGTGAATTTCTAGATCTCTGGGAAGGTTAGGAAGACTATTCTGTATCTTGGAGGAAATGATGTTAGATTTTTCTTTTTTACAACTGATTAAAATGCCATTATATGAAGTAAAATGAAGAAGACTATAAATTCATCTTTGCTGAACAGCTTTTCATAATTCACAGGACTTATAACAGTTGATGTTAGGTTCCTTTAAGCCAAGGTTCCCTATGCAACTCATAGTGACTCTAAGAATAATAGATTTGAACCCTGTCCTTTCTTGTACCATCCTAATCATTACTGTTATATTTGAGGCCATTGCCTTACCTACTGTGTCAATTCATCCTGTTGAGGTGTTTCCTTTCCAAGAATAATCTACTTTCCAAGAAATATCCTCCATTAGCATCATTCCCAAAGTACCAATTGCCAGTAAAATTCTTTTCACATTGTTTTTTTGTTGTTAGGCGCCGTCGAATCAAGTACAACTCATATTGACCTTATAAACAACAAATCTGAGTCCTATTCTTTCCTGTGTCATCCTCATCATCTCTAACACACTTGAGCCCCATGCTACAGTCATTGTATCCATCCACCTCATTAAGGGTCTTCTTTTCTTTCACTATCCTTGCCAAGAATGATATGGAGGAGCACGGTAGAGACCTTTCCAAGCATAATATGCTTTTTCAATAAATATCCTTTCCTAGTACATACATGCCCAACTTAAGTAAAACAAAACATCACTATACTTGCCTCTAAGGAGCACTGTGGGTGCACTTTCTCCTGGACATAACTGTCCTTTTGGCAGTCCGTGGAATAGTCAGTATTTTTCTCCAACACCACAGTTCAAAGGCATCACTTCTTCTGTCATCCATAGTCATTGTCTAGCCCTCAGATGCACACTGGAGATGATTTAAGTAGCAACTAAGAAAATCTATCATAATCACTTATCTAACTTGGGAATATTTTGCCAGTTAGGTAATACTTTGTTTTGTTTTAAAAGTTCTGATTACTTTATGTGTATTCTTTGCCAATGTGTTGTTATGATTCATTTGTCAAAACTAAAATGTAATTTAAACCCTTTTCCATTTTCCATTTGTGTAATTTCTCATAACTTCCTGGAAACCTAATTAAATAAACATTGAAATTGAGTTCCTGAATTTTATACATCTCTAATGCATCCCAAAATGAAAAGTTCCTGATGAAGACTATGAATAGAAATCAGTTTTGATAATGAAGAAACGGAATTATAATTAATAGGAAGCTCAATGAATTGTACTCTGAAGTGTAAAAATTTGGAATAAATTAGCTTAAATTATTTATAAAGTCCAAGTTCTAGTAATTGTGCACAAATCATTGAAATATTTCTTAGAGGAAATGAAATTAGAAGTTTTAGATTGCTCTTTGTTAAAAAAAATAGAGATTTCTTCAGGAAAAAAAAGTAGCTCCATCTCCTTGTGAAAAATTACTTTCCATATACAGACAGATGTAGGTGAAAGAGAAGTTAAATATACATGATTATCATTGAGAAAATGTGACTGGAAATGTGTATATTTAAAAACAAAAATGCACTAACACCTTTGCAAAACTTAGCATGTTCCTCTATCTTTACGTACTTCTATTATTTATAGATAACAGAACTTGAAAAATATTTACTAGGTAATATAGGCTAAGATTGCACCCTTCTGAATAAAACATAGCCGTGTTCTTCCAACTCATTGCTGTGGAGTCACAACTGACATATAGTTCATCCTTCATTGTTTTTTCTGAAGCTGTAAGTTGCATAGGAGATGATCACTTACCTTTCTTCCGAAGAGACACTTGCAATTTTGAATTACCAGAGAGGCAACACCTTTGGGTTAGCAACATAAGCCCATAGGGATGGTGGCCCAGTCCATAGAGTTATGTACTGGTAACCCAAAGCCTCTTCAGAAGAAAGATGGGCAATCTCCTCCTGCAAATTACAACCTCCAAAATCCACAAGAGGGTCAGCTCTGAATCAGTTCCTACTCTACAGCTGTGAGTAAGGTGTTCCCCATAGGCCCTTTAAAACATCCGTTATTATAAGTAAAGCCAGGAAATATAATTTTACATTTGAGTGACAAGACAATCATGCTAATAATAATTCTTGTAGTAAAAAATATGATGCACAATGTGGAAAACTTGTTATATAAATTCTCAAGTTGCTCCTAATTCCTAGATAAGCAAAAGGAAACCATAGAATGGGAACTAATAATTAATAGTGATTGCTTCCTGAACATCATATCTTTCCTTCCAATCAGATCTTGAATACACGTGTTGTTATTGCTGTGTATCGTATTGTTGAAACCAACACATAGCTGACCCTCCAATGGATTTTCAGAGGTGGTTAATTGCCGGGGAGGAGATTACTCAACCTTCTTCCATGGAGCAGCTAGTGACCTCGAACAGCATGCCTTTGGGATTTCAGCACATCTTCTTGGCACTAGGCCACTACATATAATTATTACTTGCAAGAACTCAACGATATCCAATAGGAATACAGTCCTTATGGCTTACAAATTATCTGGGTATCTCATTCATGCACATTCAATTTTGTGTCACTGGTAAGACATTTACCTGTGCCACACACCATCCTAGATTATGTAAACATTCCTTTAGCAGATCCTCCATGCAAACCTTCTACTTGTCATCCTGGCTGAGGATTGTGGAAATTTACCTACCTCTGGTATTCCATAGACAGGGAAATTCTGCTTTGGTAATCTACAGTTTAAATGTTATATATGTCCTACATAGTTAAGATTTCCTCTTCCAGCCAATGTATCTCTTATGCCATTGTGACTAATTGTGTCTTTAAACTCTTCCAACAAACATTCTATCTTATGACCCCCTGGCTTCTTGAGAATAGAAGTTAACCCAAGATTGTATTATTTCGATCCTGCTAAAAGCAGGCTTCAATAAAGCATAATGGATTTTAATTTTTTTAATCTGACTGTTTTCATCATTCTCTTCATTGCTTTCTATATAGTCTTATCCAGTTATATTCTTTATATAGTTGCACTTTATGTGTTGAAATGCTCCTATTTAAAAAATATTTTATATACACATTTATAAAGCATAACTAGGTAAATGAGAATAAATCACTGAAATGGATTTTGATCTTATCTTGTCCCAATTCTTAAATTTATGAAATTTCTAGCCATTGATATTTGTATAATTTTTTTCCAAGTGTGGTTTAAACTATTCAACCAAATGTTGTTAATTGATTTTTAATATTATTAACTGCTATTAATAAGCTCTACCACCTGTCTCTACCACTTGTTCAGTTTGTAAAACTGTGGTGGCTTGTAAGTTGGTGTGATGCTGGAAGCTTTGCTACCAATAGTTGAATTATCAGCAAAAGTGGTGGTCAGGTTTCAGGGAGCTTCAGTGAAGCTTCAAGACTAACTAAGTATTGACTGAGCAGTTGCTTCTGAAATAATTAGTTCTTGAAAATCCTATGAATAACAGCAGAATAGTGTAGGTCCAAAAGATGAGCTCTTCAAGTTGGAAAGCCCACAATATATGACTGGCAAAAGACTACTCCTCAAAACAGAGTCTTCCTTAATGACATGGATAAAGATTTCATCTGAAGAAACTTCATTTGCTGCTATGCTATGACTGAAAATGAAAAGAAGTATCTTTGGACATTAATTGATAATAAGAAAATTGAAGACAAGAATATAGTAAAATCTAGATATTATAAATATTAAATAGAATGCATAAAGATTGTTTCTTAGATGTTAATGAGATTAAATGGGTTGGTATTGGCCATTTTGAATCTGACAACTCTATAATCTATTACACTAGTCATTATGAATTGAAGATAGTTTAATATTCATCATTAAAAAGAAGATGTCAAGATTTGTCCTGAAGTACAAGGTTTTCAATGTTAAGATAATATCCATATAGAAGGAAGATATGTTAATACAATTATTATTCAAATGTATACACCAATTACTAAGCCAAAGATGAAAAAAAATTGAGGGTATCCATCAACTCAATAGATGGCTACCAACTTTACCAGGTTCCATCTCAAAGGTATTGGACAACAATAACCAGCTTCTGCAAGCTGAAACTGTGGTCATCTGATAACTAATTTGATCTTCTGTAATTAAGGGTTAATGCTTCAATTATAGTCTTCAGATTATTTATAAATTCAGATCCTTGATAAAATGAATTGCCATACTGAGTATATAAATGTATTTAAGCGAAACAGAGCTTGTGACAACTCTCCTGAATCAAGTAGGGTTTCATTCTTTTGAACATAGGATTGCTGTGAGTTGGAGTTGACTCAGTGGCACCAAACAACAACAATATAGGCTTCATTTAATGTAATTACACTTCAATTTTATGACCAATTGTGTATGAGCAAGTGATGGTCTGTTTCACAGTCAGTTCCATCTCTGTTGTAACAGGTGATATTGAGTATATTTACCATATCTTGCCACAGATGTAGTAAATTTGATTCCTGTGAGATCCTTGGGTATAATCGGTGTTTATTTTTTTTAAAAGGATATTGGCAATGATTATTGGTCATGCAAAATTCTATCTTGTATTCGTTGGCTTCTTTTAACTCATCAAGGCATTGAATAAGGTAAATAGCACTTGACAACAACAGCCACCATTTGTCTGCCAGATTGTCCACTATAATGGTTTGTTAGTTGGTATAATGGTAGAAGCTTTGTCATCAGTGATTTTATATTAGCAGAGCCAGCCATGATGGACAAGTTTTGGTCAATCTTCCAAACTGAAATCAGTTGGGAAGAAAAATAGATTAGATCTTTTGTGCTTGTTTTGTAAACAGTTTTGCTGCCAATCTAAAGGTATTTGATTTGAAACCAGCAGTTGTTCTGCAGGAGAAAGACAGGCAATCTTCTCCCTTATGTTTTGCTATCTCTGAAAATCCATAAGAGAGTCAGCTATGATTTTTTCCAACTTAATGGTACATCACAACAACATCAAATAATTAGCTGAAAGAAACCCTTATTAATCATAAAAATTATTTTTATATGTAGTACTGTAAGTCCTCTAGTTTGAGGCACACACAAAGATTGGTTGTAAAAATGGCCTCAATCATCCAAATATCTTAAACACAAGAGAACAGAGGAACAGACAACTATTTATTCTTTTGGACTTTTGGTTGCATGAATTGGGGCCAATTTCACAGCAAAAGCATTAATAAGATAGAACTACAAAAAAGATTCACAGAGAGAATTAAATCCATGAATTGGAGATTGTACAACTGACAAGATATACAACTAGATACTTGAAGAGAGAGGGAGAGAGAAATCACTCACTCTGGTCAGGAGTTGTGCGATCAACCAAAAGGTGCATAGTTCAAATCATCAGTTGCTTTACAGAAAAAAAATAAACAATACCCTCCCATGCAATTTAGAGTCCCTGAAAATCCACTTGAGGGTCCCCTATGAATTAGTTCCAACTCAATAGTACATAACAACAATGAGAACAAAAACATTTTTTGTAAATATATATAGTTGTGTATATGTCGTATCTCTATAATTTATATAATAAGAAAAATTTAGCATGTCCCAATTTTTGGATCTTTGAGGGCCTTTTTACCTTTACTCTTCTAGGATGCATGGTCCAGGTAGAGAATAAATGGATATATCCTTATATGCATAGTGAATGAATTATCAATGATAATATTAACATAAAGTTCAGCTACTGTCAGATATTTTTGTTTTGGTTTTTTGTTTCCTTTGGATATTTTAGTAGTTTTCATAGTCACATATTAGAGTGGAAAAGGGGTTTTGTAATAGGACTCAGGAAAAATAGAAAAGGTATACAAGGATTTTTTTGGCAAAATTTTTGTGTACATTAGAAGTACAATGATAGAATCGCTGGCTTTCATAAAAGAAATCCACATATAATTTCTGGCCCATGAACTTTATTAGCAGCTCTGCTTATCAAGTTGTGCCAAGAAATGTGGAGGAAAACTACTTGGCTAACTGACTGGAAAAGATCCATATTTATTTCCATTCCGAAAAAAGGTAACCTGATAGAGTTTGGAAAATATTGAACAATATCACTAATATCACACATTAGCAAAATCCTGATGAAGATCATCCAGAAAAGAGTTGAACAGTACACTGAAAAAGAACTACCAAAAATACAAACTGGGTTTAGAAGACATTGTAGCACTGGGGACATTATTGCCAATGCCAGGTGGATTTGACAGAGAGCAGAGAGTACCAGAAGAATATCTATATGTGTTTCATTGACTATGCAAAGGCATTCGACTGTGTGGATCGCAATAAATTGTGGTCAACCTTGAGGAAAATGGGAATCTCTGAATGCTTGATCATGCTTATATAAAACCTATACTTGGACCAAAACGCAGTTCTCAGAATAGAGCAAGGAAACACTACATGGTTCAAAATTAGGAAAGGAGTGCATCAGGGATGCATTCTGTCCCCATAATTTTAAAATCTGTATGCAGAACAGATCATTCAGGAGGCAGGGCTTTACGAGGAGGAGTATGGCATCAAGATTGGAGAAAGACTCATTAACAACCTTGCAGATATATATAACAACCTTGCAGATAACACAACCTTGCTTGCTGAAACTGAAGAAGACCTGAAGCATTTGCTGAAAAAGTTCAAGGACTCTTGTCATCAATATCCATTAAAGGTCAACATCAAGAAGACAAAGATTCTCATCACTGGAGCAATTGACAGCACCATAATAAGTGAAGAGATTGAAGTTGTTAGCAATTATAGCTTGCTCGGATCCACAATCAACATTCTTGACACCAGCAGTCAGGAAATTAAAAGAGGAATTGCACTGGGAAAATCTGCTCTCAGAGACCTCCTAGAGTGCTGAAGAGCAACAATGTCAGTCTAGATACAAAAAAGTGCAGGCCAAGGTCTTCTCAGTTACTTGTTATGCTTCAGAGAGTTGGACAATGACTAAGGATGACAGAAAGAGAGTTGTGGTGCTGGAGAAGAGTCTTAAACATACCATGGACTGTCAAGAGAACAAAAGGTCTGACTTGGAGTGGGTGAAACCAAGTTTTCTTTCCTTGGGGGCTAGGATTTTTTTTAAATTTTTTAAAATTTTTCTACTTGTGTATTTACAAAATTTAGAATACAAATTTAAACAAATTCTTTCAATTTCCCTCACCCCCCACCCATCAAATGGTATAACCTAATAATTAATGCTCCCTTCCCCCTGCACATCCATATCCCTCAGCTTCCAGCCTCCAAGATCCATATATGCATTCTAAAACAATAGTTTTATACTATATTTTTCAGAGTTAGTTTACTAAGAATAATGATCTGTCTTCTTTGCCACGTTAGGTAATAATTTGCAAAGTTATAGCTCCTGCGTGCTGCATAGTATTCCATTGTGTGAATGTATCATAATTTCTCAAACCATTCATTTGTGGTTGGACATTTGGGCTGTTTTCATGTTCTTGCAATGGTGAATAATGTTGCTATAAACATTGGGGTACCAATCTCAGTTTGTGCCTCAGTTCTCATATTCTCTGCAGATTCCAAGAAGTGAAATAACTGGGTCATATGGAATTTCTATGTTCAGCTTTTTGAGGAAGTACCAAACTGCCTTCCAAAATGGTTGCACCATTTTACAATCCTACCAACAATGTATAAAGGTTCCTTTCTTCCCACATCCTCTCCAGCTCCTATTACTTGCTGCCCTGTTAAACTTTGTCACTCTTACTGGAATGAGATGGTACCTCACTGTGGTTTTGATTTGCATCTCTCTTATTGCCAATAATTTGGAGCATTAATTCTTGTGTCTCTGCTATTTGAATATCTTCCTCTGTGAAAATTCTTTCCTTGTCTTTTGCCCATTTTATAATTGGATTATCAGTCTTTTTTTGTGGAGCCCAGGAGTATTCTGTAAACTTTTGTTATAGGACTCTTATCTGAGATAGAATTACCAAATATTTGTTCTCAGTCTGTAGGTTTTCTTTTCACCCTGTTGGAAAAAGCTTTTGATGTGTATAGAGCAATGGTGTCTTTCTGGAGATTAAGGTGTGCTTGATACAGGCCATGGTCTTTGTAATCACTTGTTATGCATCAGAGAGTTGGACAATGACTAGGGAGGACAGAAGGAGAGTGGATGCTTTTGAGATGTGGTGCTGGAGAAGAGTACTGAATGTACCAT
>NW_006399831.1:7715107-7739823 GCF_000299155.1 Elephantulus edwardii | reverse complement strand
GGGGAGGGGTTTGTGCGGGGAGAAGGGTGCAACAATGAATGAATGGAATTCCAAAATCTCTGTAGATGTTCATTGAAATGAAAAATAAACAAACTAAATTTAAAAAAAAAGGAAACAAGGTAGGAAGCATTTCACTCTCTGATTTCAAATCCTACTGCATTGTCATGGTAATCAGGAGAGCATGATACTTCTGGTACAATGACAGACACATCGATCAATGGAATAGAATTGAGATTCCAGAAATCAGCCAGCCCGTCTACCTATGGTCAACTGATTTGTAACAAGGAGATGAAATCAGTTAAGTAGGGAAACATCAGCCATTTTAACAGATGGTGTTGGCAAAAATAGAAAACTATCTGCAGAAAACCCAAGCAAGATCCACACCTCACTCCATACACAAAGACCAATTCAAAGTGGATTATGAACCTAGGACTAAAACCAAGGACTATAAACTTCATTAAAGAAAAGCTTGGAAGAACTCTAGAAGTCCTAATCCACAGCATAAACAGTCTTCCAAGCATCCTAAAAAATCTACAACCAGGAAAGGATAAAATAGAAAAATGGGACCCTCTAAGACTTAAATCCCTATGCACATCCCAAAACTTCCCCAACAGGGTTAAAAAGGAAGCCACAGACTGGGAAAGAATATTTGGTAATGACATGTCAGACAAGAGATTTCTATCTAGAATTTGTAAAATACTAGAGTGCCAGAACAAGATAAAGGTAAATAACCCAATTGAAAAATGGGCACAGGATATGAACAGACACTTCACCAAAGAAGACATTCAGATGGCTAACAAACCCATGAAGAGATGTTCAAACACCCTAGATCTAAGAGAGATGCAAATAAAAAAAACTACAAGATCTCATCTCTCCCCAGTAAAAATAGCAAAATTTAACAGAGCAGCAAACATCAAATGCTGCCGGGGTTGTGGAGAGAGAAACTGGAAAGCTGTATCACGCTTTCTCAAAAAGTTGCAAATAGAAATACCCTTTGACCCAGCAATTCCACTACTAGGAATTTACCCTAAATAAATCATAACTGCCACCCAAGCAGATATATGCACACCTATGTTTATTGTGGCTTTGTTCACAGTAGCAAAGAGATGGAAGCAACCAAAGTGCCCATCAACAAATGAATGGAAAGAGAAGCTCTGGTATTCACACAATGGAATAGTATCTAGCATTGAAAAACAAGACACTCATGAAATATTATGCAAAATTGATGACCCTGGAGGACATTATGCTGAGTGAAATATCTCAGTTGCAAAAGGATAAATATTTCATAGGGCCACTATTGTAAAACAGTACTGACATCAGGGTTGAGGGAAGACAGAAAAGGAGGGGAGGAATGATGTATACTTGCACTGAAACAGATGAGAGGGGTATCGTGCTTGGAAGGGTAGACAGACAGTGCAGGAAAGGAAGACCCCAGATGAGATGGATTGATACAGTGACTGGGACCATGGTGGTGGGTGTGTCAGAATTAGTGAGACTGGCTCAGGACAGGGAAAGGTTCAGAGCTGCTGTGCATTGCTAGTGACTCAGCGGCACATAATACATACAATGACAGGTTTGGAAGCAGGAATGGCATCCACTTCCTAAACAACATGCCTCTGGAAACTATGCTATTTGATAAATTTCGATAGTTGTAGAGGGACTTTAGACCTTTTTTTATAGGGTCACTATGACTTGAGCTTTACTCAAAAGCAATCAACAACCACCACCACCACCATCCATTGATCCAGGAGGCTCTCTTACTGCTGTGATGCTTTGTAGAAATCACCAGAGTAAACAGACCAGGGAAGGCCCTGGAATTCAACTTCTAAAAACAAGTTAATGAAAAAATAATTATCAGTCACCATGGGCTAGGTTACAGCCCAAAATAAGGGGACAGCTAGACTAGGCAGCATTTTGTTCTTCTGTGCAAGGGGTAGCCAATAGCTGTGGTCAATATAATACTACAAATTCTATAAAATGCTGCTTTCTAACAAAATACCAAAGTCACAGTTCTACACATTTATAATATAATGTTTTAAATGGCATATAAAATTACAGCTAGCACTCTTCCTGGCTTATCAGAAATACTGGTTACTGCTGAATTTAAAATACATACATTTCCTGTGCCTCTTCCTAAAGGAAATGAAGAATACTGAGCGATATGTGGTCTAAGAAGTAGTTAAGAGTATTTAGCTGAGTTTCCTAGACTGTAAATTTTTACATATTTCTAAGCCTAATGAGGTGATTTATTGCACTGTAATGGACAACAAATTTTCCGGACACTTCTCTGTGATCATATTTCAAAATGGAACTAAATACTAAGTGATACTACAATGATTCTTATAGATATTATTCTAATTGTGTACTTAAGTTAATTTTTTTTTCTTACATACCAGTTGTTACTCTAGGCTTTTTAACTGCTTACAGAAGATTTTTGTCCTTTGAACAATTTCATCCATTTGAAAATTGGATGGTATTGTTGCTACATGCTTTCAAGTTGCCTGTGATGCATAGCCACCCTATCTATAACAGCTCTCAAGAATGTCCTGTTCTGAGACAGTCTCATTGACTCCAAAACACCTATCCCTATTACCCGTTACTGTATCAATCCATCTCATCCAGGGTCATCTTCTCCTGTGTCGTCCCTCCATCCTTCCAAGCATGCTGTCCTTCTCCAAGGATCAATCCCTCCTGGCCACGTGCCCAAAATATGTGAGATGGTGCTTCAAAATCTTAGCCTCACCCTCTCTAAGACAGACCTATTGTTTTCTTGGCAGACCATGGTATATTTAAGACTCTTCTCCAGCACCACGACTTAAAGGCAACAATTTTTCTTTGGTCATTCTTAGTCATTGTCCAACTCTCTGATGCATGGACTGGATGACCATGGCCTAACACTTTTGTCTCTAGAGTGATATTGTTGCTTCTCAATATTTTGAAGAGATCCCTGACTGTAGATTCATCATTGGATTTCCCGACTGCTAGTACCAAAAGTGTTGATTGCAGAGACATAAAATCTGTAATTGTTAACAACCTCAATCTCTTCTCCATTTAGTATGATTTTACCAATAGGCCCCATGGTGAGAATCTTTGAATTATTCATGTTGAGTTTTAGTCTATACTGAAGACTACAACTACAGTTCTTGACCTTCTGCAGCAAGTGCTTCAGGTCTTCTTAGTTTCAGGAAACAAGGTGGCATCATCTGCATAATATAGGGTCTTATTGAGTTTTCCTAATTGCATGATAGAAATTTGAATTTGAAAGTTTATCCTGCTAGTATGCTAAGTGTTTTGGAATAAAAATTTAAGGAAAGGAGGTACCATAATTGCTGAACCTCTTGAATATTTGAATTTTTTCAGAAATACCAATTCACAATTTAACATAGATAATATTTCATATTGCTCCTATTAATCTATAATAAAATGCATTCCAAAAGCATTTAAGGGCCTTTAAAAAGCAGTCATGTATAAATAAAATTAATGAAATAGAAAGGAAACCATAGTCAGAAATGGAAGGTGGAAATAAATATATTAACCATGAATAAGTAGAGCCCATTTAGGCTATGGGATGAGGAAGCCAAAGTCTAAAAATCTTGTCTATAATTTACTAACTTGTTATTTTAATGCTAAGCTATTTACTATTTCTGTGTCTCAGTTTTACTAGATGATATTAATGACAATTAAAACTGTAATATGTGTTGAATAATATTTGTCATTAATGACATATAAATTGACAAATAAGTTGTTAATATTTTATATCAGTTGTGGGAAGCCAAATTTCATGCTAAATATTTGTAATAAACTGAATGCTACTTCAGGTTATAACGGAGGCTGATTCAAGCTGGAATGCACGCTGAAGGACTAAGGCAATCCTTGAATGTTTACAGGGGTAGACACTAAGGCAATCCTTAAGCATTTACAGGATTCTTGCATTGCTTTGCTAACCCCTCCCTCCTGAGTCAAGCAGAGATTTTCAATAGAAAGCGTTTAGCTTCATTTGCATTGAATTTTCTTTGTGATTTGCTCCCTGGCAATTTTCAATAAAGATACAGGGAAGATGGAAATCAGAGCTTCAGTTGATTGGAACTGCTGCCTTCCTGTTTTTTATGCTTTCACTTTTATCTCATTTTTGGTGTTCTGTCTCATTTTTTTTTCTACTTTACGTTCGGTCTGCAACAATCAATGACATATAGAGCTCCAATGATGTAGTGGTGAAGAGTTGCTCTTCTGTTTCAGACACATGATACAAATCCACCAGCTTTTCTGTGGGTGAAAGATGGGTAGTCTCTTCATATGTGACTAAACTGCTTCTGAAAACCTTCTGGCGGGTCAGCTATGAGTCAGTTCTGACTCAGTAGTAGACACCAGCAATCACCCAATGACATA
The DNA here is from genome assembly GCF_000299155.1 of Elephantulus edwardii. Classification (NCBI taxonomy): domain Eukaryota; kingdom Metazoa; phylum Chordata; class Mammalia; order Macroscelidea; family Macroscelididae; genus Elephantulus; species Elephantulus edwardii. Next base: position 7,735,437 of record NW_006399831.1, on the reverse strand, counting down.
CATGAATAATGAGTATTAATGACGTATAAGATTGTAACAAACACTAAATCAATAATTTAACATGTTTAATGGTATATGAGATTACCAAATGCTAGAATAAGAAAGTTAAGTCATGTTAATACAATTATTATGATGACTGTGATGTTTTATTTCATGTACAGTACAATTTGAACCTAAAAAAAAAATGTCATGAGACAGTTTCTTATTAGGACTACAAAGCCCTCTTCTTCCTCTCCAAGAATGGTTACTGAAAGAATTCAATAACAGGAAATAGAGGTTATGCTTTTTCTCTCTGTTTAACTACCTTACCTCCATTTTCCCAGGAATAGTTAACTGAGACCCAGCCTACTTCTCTATCTTGAAGGAAGCATCTGTGTGCATCCCCTTCCCCAGTTCCCATGTAGGAAAGTATAAAATCCCCCTCTAACTCTTAGTAGGGGCTGGTCTTCTGCTTGAGAGCCAGCCGGGAAGTTTTTCCGCCATCAACTATCTTTCTTAGCCTTCACTGGGTTCTGTCCTTCCTTGGTGACCTTACATTTATGGTGCCGAAACCCGGGAGGGGCACCTGCCAGGAGGCAATAAACCCTGATTCCCAACTTTCTCTGCCTTTTTCCTCTCTCTTTCTCTTTTAATATCCTTTCAAGCCTAACCCACAGAGACTAGAGAACTCTCTCATGATTGAGTTTTTCTGGAAACTGTGAAATTGGCTTTTGTCTCTCCTCAGTGTAGCCTGCCCCTTTCACTCCTGGCCGAAAGGCACGTGGGAAGTGCTGGATCACCCTGATCATTTTCACTCCAAGGGCTTGATCTGCTTCCTGACTGCCCCTCTGAACTGCAGAGAGGACACCCTTCTCCGAGGCTTTCTACCTTATATCATTCCAAACAGCACCAGACCAAATTGGGGTAAGTGACAGTGGTTCTCCTCTCTGATTTCCTGTTCCCTTCAGACTCTGAAAGTTCTGGCATCAGACCAGGAAATCTCTTTGCTGCATAGGCCAGACTTTCCTGATGCTGGGGACTCCCACACTGTGAGCAGGCCTTCTGCTCATGAGGACAGAAGGAAATAAGGGATATCTTATTGCCTTTCTCTGGGAATCTCCACTGCTTATCTCTTCCCTAATCATGGGAGCTAGCAGTCCTGCCCTTCTCAGTACTCTCCACTGGGGGTGTCTCTTCTGCTCCCTTGACAAATCATAGCCACAAAGAGGTCACATAGCCCTCAAATGGGTGCTGTCACAATGGCAAATAGTAAAAAATCCCCTTCACGCCTTCTTTGCTCTCTATTCTCTGCCCTTCTCTCTCTGTCAAAACTGCAGCTATCTTGATCTCTTGATATCTCTCTCTGTCTCTGTCTCTCTCTCCCCCCATCCATCCTTCTGTCCCTTTCTCTTCTCTGTCAGACTGTCCTTAACTCCTCCTCAAACTGTAAGCCTTTTTTCTTTTCCTAATCACAACTTCCTCATCTTTCATCCCATGGGATCTCTCAGTACTCCTTACCGCTCCTGTTCTCCCACCTCAGCCAGGTAAAAATATAGCCTCACCAGTGGAATCTCTTCCCTCTTCTCCAAAGCTCCTCCCATTTTCCTCTCTGGCTGCCCTTTCCAGACTCAGCAGGAAATGCAGGCAAAACTTTTTCACTCTGCTTTTCCCTCTCCCTTTCCACCTCTCCCCAGTTCCTCCCCCCTCCCCCAGCCCCTTCTCCCCTCACCCAATCCCTTCCCCCTCCCCCCTCTCTCCTTATCTGTTCTAATTTCTAGTTTAAAAAAATGTTTTCTGCAACTAAAGTACCACTCTCTTCCTTTTTCAACCCTGACCTGCAAATAAAACATTACTTCCCTCCTCTTATCACTCAGCACTTCCCACTGTTTCTCCACTCCCACCATACACAGGGAGTTTCTTCACAAAAAGACTCCCCTGACTCATGCCCTGACCACCCCCTCCTTGTCCCACCCCGCACACCCACCCCCCTGCTTCTAATACTCATAAGCATTTGTGGTCAGTATTATTAATTCAAGCTGCTCCCCTCCTCATGCTTAGGGAAGTTGCAGCTACAGAAGGGACTGTTAAAGTACATATTCCATACTCTCTCTCAGACCTATCTCTCCCAAATAGAAAAGCATCTAAACCTATCTCTACCAAATAGAAAAGCATCTGGGCTCCTTCTCAACAGACCCAGACACTTATATCAAAGAATTCAAATATTTAACTCAGTCATATGGTCTTACCTGGCACAACCTGTATATAATTCTAACTTCTACTTTACTTCCTTTGGGGGTGTGTGTGTGTGTGTGGAGAGTTTGTTTTAGCCTCTCAGGCACACGCTGATGATTTACACAGAACAGATCATTGCCATCCTGTAGGTGCAGCTGCTGTGCCCTGGGAAGATCCCAGTTGGGATTATCAGCATAACATGCCTGTCCATTAACAATGTAGTGTAATGGTTACTTGCCTAATAGCTGGGCTACAAAAAGCAGCCCATAAAGCAGTCAGTTATGAAAAGCTCCAAGATATCTCAGGAACCAGACAAAAACCCGGCCCAGTTTTTATTTAGATTAACAGAAGCTCTGCAAAAGTACACAAAAATTGACCCCAATTCTGCAGAAGGCATAATAGTTTTAAATGCCCACTTTATCTTCCAATCAGTTCCTGATATTTGGGAAAAAAACTAAAAAACAAACAAAAAAACAAACCAAAAAAAACCCCAAAAAACCAGAAGGTCCTCAAACCCTTCAACAAGATCTTCTGAACATAGCATTTAAAGTCTATAATAATAAAGAAGAGCAAGAAAAGGCAGAAAACCCCCAAAGAGATACGACTAATTTGCCAGCTCTTGGCCACTGCCCTCAAAGGCTCTGGTGCGCAAGTACCCCCTAAGATTCCACCTGGGCCCTGCTTTACATGTAGTAGAGAAGGTCATTGGGTAAAGCGTGTCCTACTCCCCCACATCCACCAGAACTCTTGCCCTAGGTGTGGAGAAAAGGGATATTGGTAGGTAGACTGTCCGTTCTCTTCCCAGAGCGAGGGCCTAGTCCCTTCAGCTCCCCAGAAGACCACCTCGCAGCCAGACCTGAGCTGACCCAGACTGCTAGGCCTAGCCACTGGCCCCAATTAACATCATATTGAAGAAGCCTAGGGTAACTGTTCAAGGGGCAGGTAAGCTTACCTCCTTTTTAATAGATATAAGGACCACTTACTCTGCCTTACCTGAATTTTTAGGACCAACTTTTCCCTTATAAATCTCTGTTGTTAAAGTTTATAGTCTTGTTTCTTCACCCTTAACCACTTCTCCTCTCCCCTGCCAAATATAAGGAGTCCCTTTTTCACACTCCTTCCTATTTTACCTCGAAGTTCCATGCTTCTTTTAGGGAAAAACTTACTTTCCAAATTTAAAATCTCTCTCTTAACACCTCCCCATAACAAAATATATCCCTGTTCTCTTATTATAGTCTTTGTTCTAATGTTTGCCTCTAAGCAGAATGGGGGGTTGGGGGTGGGGTGGGTGGGGAGAAAAGTGCAATGAATGAATGGAATTCCAAAATCTCTGTAGATGTTCATTGAAATTTTAAAAAAAAAATTAAAAATCAAAATCTATTCTTTCTAGTTCTTACACTCTATAACTCAATCTTTACTATGATGTCTAACACCTTCCCTAAGTTATTTTTTCTGTATCTTACAGTCCTCTACCTATCTTGGTTCAACTTAGCTCACCCACTTTGTCTCAAAACCTGTTACTCTCAACCTCTTCACACTCATCTTAGTACAAGTCTATTACTCTCTGGAGACAAGGTAGGCACACTTTCTGTATAGAACAACTAGTAGCTTCTCATACCTACAGTTCCAGCTTTTGTCATGGGCATGCAGGACAATCCAAGTGTTCAAACTAATTTTATTATTCATAATATTTAGGCCTTGCCTCTTAAAATTTCTTTTTAGCTTTCTACAGGAGCGGATGAAAGCTTTTGCCAACCACACAGTCCATGAACTCTTCATATTATCAATTGAGTACCAACCATTACCTTCCACCATCACACCTAAGGACTCTGCTGCCTAAAATAAATAGTCTTTTCCCTTCCTTTTGAAATGTCCCAACCCAGAAGGATGTAGTAACAGTAGAGAACCTCATTGCCTCCATTCAATATTAATAAAAGGCTGGATTATTAGGAATGAAGAGCCCTCTCCTTCCTCTCTCAGAATGGCTACAGAGATATTCCAATAACAGGAAATAGCAGTTATGCTTTTTATCTCTGTGAGACTGCCCTACCTCTATTTTCCTAAGAATAATTATCCAAGACCCCAGCTTGTTTCCCTGTCTTGAAGGAAGCATCTGTGTGTATTCCCCTCCCCAGTTCCCATTTAAGAAAGTATAAAATCCCCCTCTAACTCTTAGTGGGGGCTGGTCTTCTGCTTGAGAATCAGCCTGGCAGTTTCTCCTCAATAAACTATCTTTCTTAGCCTGTACTGGGCTCTGTCGTTCTTCAGCGACCTTACACTTCTGTAACAGAAAAGTGTTATAGGAGGGGGTTATGTCAAAATGCAAAGTCTGCTTTAATTGACATTTAGTGTGCTTTTTAAAACTCAGGAGGTCTCTGCAGCTGATTTGTCCAACATAATACATTGTTTGAACATACATTGTTTAAATGTTTAACTGCTGCTTCCATGTATCTTGATAGTTTCCAAGAAAAATAAAATTATTGACAACTTGATATTTTCTCTATCATGATTTTGTTTATTGGTCCAGTTGTAAGTATTCTTGTTTTTCTGATGTTGATGTATAATAATTCTGAGAACTGTATCATTTATATGTTACTTCTTGTTAGTAAGTCTCCTTCCAGTACTGAGGAACCCGTTCTTCTTCAAATCATCTAGCTTCCATTATTATTTGCTTTATATAAAGATAAAATAAATACGGGTAATGGATACACTTTTAACACACTTGTGATTCTTATTCTTATTTTAAACCATCATTATTGCTTTTACTTTATGAGTGACTCTTATATCTGTAAGTTCCACATGAGCTCAGCACAATGCTCTGGAATTCCCATCCTTTGCAACATTAAGCATAATTTATTAGGATCCATATAATGGAATGCCTTTACATAATAAATAAAATGCAAGCAAAAATCTTTCTAGTGTTTTCTGCTTTAAGCAAAACTTTTTCTGATATTAGCAATGAATTACATGTTTTATGTCCTCTTCTGTCTGGATTGAATTTTTACATGTTCCTTATCAATGTAATTGTAATTGTCTTCGAATTTTCATTAGGAAACTTTATTGGTATATGATATCAGGGATATTATTCCATGATTCTTGCCTTTTGTTAGATAACTTTGCTTTGGAATGGACACAGATAGGGATTAGTTGGCCAGGTATATGTCTTCCAAATTTCTTGGCATTCAGAATTCCATTAAATTGCTTAATTATGTCAATTGATGTTCTGCCAATTCCTAGATCCTTATTTGTTGCCAATACCTTCAGTGCAACTTGGACTTCTTTCTTCATTACCAATTATTATTAATCATATGCTACTTTCTGAAATGGTTGAATAGCAATACTTTGTTTTTGAAACAGTGACTTTGTTTATTTATAAGAGCTCCTTTTGACACATCTAGTATTGCTTATATTTCAACATTAGTTTTCATTCCTAGAGTCCATAGCTACTGCAAAGTGAAGCTAGACTTTTTTTATTCATTCTTTCAGTTTAAACACTGTCATCTGTATTTTTGCCTTTTAATTGTACATGCCATATCTCAAGTCACCATTTGAAATTTTCTGCGTAATATGTCTACTACAACATTGCTTCCTTTCACTTTTGCAACTCCACATTCAATAGGAAGTTGTAGGATCTCCTGAGATCTGGTTTGGTGTTATATTTTCTGTCTTTTTATAATCATCTTTTTCTTCATGTTTGAAATACTTGATGTCATCCCACAACTTGTCTTGTCTTTGATCTGTAGGGTTGAATACATAAAATCTATTCTTGAGATGATCTCTTAATTAAAATAGAATATACTAAAGGCATGTTATGACTTTTAATTAATTTTCATGCCCTTCCATTGTCAATCATTGGTCTTGTTCTCACTGATGTTATTAAACTTACCTAGAGAAGTCTTTCTGCAATGCAGTTGAACTGATTCTGGTGTGTTCTATACAGTGAAGTTCCATTGTATATAATTATCATTTATCTTATTTGAAACAGAGGCATTTGTAACATACATTCATTAGTTTCAGAAAAATCTATCATTCCATTTTCAGTACAGTTGCTATTACCGAAGCCTAACTATAGTTATCTGACTTCTTTGTTTCCAATTTTGCATTCCAATCAGCAATACTCATAACTACATTATTATTGTATATTTGAAATTTTTCAGACTTCAGAAATTGGTTAAAATCTTAATTTATTCATCTTTGGCATTAGTAATTTGCTAGTATATTTAGATAATTTTCTTTTTTGATTGTTGTTGCTATGTGGCAATAAGTCAGAATCAACTCATAGCTGACCCTCTAGTGGGTTTTCAGAGGCAGTGAATTGTACAAGAGATTTTTCCATTCCCCACCCCCTCAGTGTAGCTTGTTCTATTTGAACTGTGTACCTTTTGGCTTGCAGTATAGCTTCTTATCATTAAGCCATCAGTTGGCCATATAACATAGAGCATCCATGAGTAACATTCTGACCTAAAATTATTTCAACCTCTTTGTATTCTTGAGTCACTGTATTGAAAGGAATTGGAAGACACAGAAGAATTTCATGAAACAACACATGAGCAAGAGCCTATGATGATGAAAGAAGAAGTTCAGGCTGCTTGGAAGGATATGGCAAAAAATAAGGCTCCAGGAATAGATGGTATACCAATTGACATATTTCAGTTAACAGATGCTGCCATGGACATGCTCACCAAATTGTGCCAAGAAATCTGGAGAACGACCACTTGGTCGACTGACTGGAAGAGATCGATATTTGTTCCTATGCCAAAGAAAGGTGACCCAACAGAATGTGGAAACTACAGAACAATCTCACTGATTTCACATGCAAGCAAGATTTTACTGAAGATTATCCAAAAACGACTGGAACAGCACATCAACAGAGAACTACCAGAAGTCCAGGCTGGGTTTACAAGGGGTCATGGTACTAGAGATATTGTAGCTGATGTTAGATGGATCTTGGCTGAAAGCAGGGAATACCAGAGGAATGTCTATTTGTGTTTCATTGACTATGCAAAGGCATTTGACTGTGTAGATCATAACAAACTATGGCTGACTCTGAGAAGAATGGGAATCCCAGAACACTTGATCGTTCTAATGTGAAACTTATACTTGGACCAGGAGGCAGTCATCAGAACAGAGCAAGGGAACACTGCATGGTTCAAAATTGGGAAGGGCGTACGCCAGGGATGCATCGTATCTCCATACCTTTTCAACCTATTTGCAGAACAGATTATCCGGGAAGCTGGGCTCTATGAGGAGAAATGTGGGGTCAAGATTGGTGGACGATTTATCAACAATCTGCGTTATGCAGATGACACAACCCTGCTTGCTAAATCTGAAGAGTCCCTGAAGCACCTGCTGCAGAGTGTCAAGGACTGCAGCCTACAATATGGATTGAGGCTCAATGTCAAGAAGACAAAGATTCTTACCACTGGACCAATTGGCAGCATCAGGATGGATGATGAAGAGATTGAAATTGTACATAGCTTTAGTTTGCTTGACTCTATAATCAACAATCTTGGCACCAGCAACCAGGAAATTAAAAGGCGCATTGCAATGGGAAAGTCTGCTGTTAGGGACCTCTCCAAAGTGCTGAAGAGCAATGGTGTCTCTCTGGAGACTAAGGTGCGTCTGATACAGGCCATGGTCTTCGCAATCACCTGTTATGCATCAGAGAGTTGGACAATGACCAAGGAGGATAGAAGGAGAATTGATGCCTTTGAGCTGTGGTGCTGGAGAAGAGTATTGAGAATACCATGGACTGCTAGGAAAACAAACAGATTTGTCCTGGAAAGGGTTAAACCGGGTGGCTCCTTGGAGGCAAGGATTCTGAGGCTCCGTCTAACATACTTTGAACATGTTGTGAGGAGAGAATGGTCCTTAGAGAGGGACATCATGCTTGGGAGGGTGGAGGGACAGCGCAGGAGAGGAAGGCCCTCTATGAGGTGGATTGATTCAGTGACTGGGATAATTGGGATGGAAGTGTCAGAGACAGTGCGATTGGCACAGGACAGAGCGGAGTTTAGGGCTGTTGTACATAGGGTCACTCTGAGTTGCAGGCAACTCGACGGCACATAACAACAACAACAACAACAACTTTGTATTCTGATGATGTCTAACCCACATATCATCATATCATGCTTTTCTTACTCCTTCATGTTGAATAAGATTCACATCTGTTATTTCCTAAGATATAGATAGGGAGCTCTCATGGCCAAGGGGCAAGAAGCTGAACTGCAATTCCAAAGGCATGCAATTCTAGTCTATCAGCTGCTGAGTGGGAGAAGGAAGGGCAATCTTCCCCCTGTGCTTAACTGCCTCTCAGAACTCACCAAAAGCATCAACTATGGGGCAGTTCTGACATGATGGTACACAACAATAACAAAATATAAATACACATTTTATGCCAAATAATATAAAAGAGATTTTAAAAAGTAAATATAGTCAAAGTTCTTTCTCAGTACCTGTTGTCATTACTCTCATAGTATGCTTTAAGCTATATTTTTTTGTTGTTAGGCGTCATTGAGTTAGCTTCTATGCCATCTTTACAGTCTGATACACTCAAGACCATTATTGTAGTCACAGTGTCAGTGTATCTGGATGAAGGTCTTCATCTCCTTACTACCACCTTTCCAAGGATGGTATCCCACTCCAAAGAGTAACCTCTCCTAGCAACATGCTCAAAGTATGTGAAACGAGCCCTCATTGCCTTGCCTCCAAGAGGACTCTGACGGCACCTTCTCCAAGACATATAATTCAATACAAATAATGTATAACCCCATAAAATACTTAATTTTTCTCAAAACTATTCAGTCACCTGATTTGTTTCTTCCTTCGAGAATCTTCTTGATTTTTAGACAATTTTCCCTTCTATTGGGTGATTCTAATTTATACTTCCTTTTCTAAATCTTCTTGAAAAATTATACACTAAAATGTTCTGACATTTCAAAGAATAGTTTAAAATAGTTTAAATAGTTTAATATAAAATATTAGACATGAGCTCATACAATATTCTTTAACAATTCAAAGGGGTTTGACTTCAAGATGCTATGATAGTCCTGTTTTGTATTTTTCCAAGTGTTTCTGCCCCTTGTTCATTGTAACTTTTATAGTACAAACATATATATTTATAAACCAAAGTCAACTCACTTGCATGTGAATGTTTTACCATGCTGTCATTTTTAATTAAGTGAGGGCATTTGTGATCGTTGTTGTTGTTGATTGTCGTCAAGGTGAGAACTACTTATAGGCACTAAGAACAAAAGGCCTAAAGCCTTTCTTAAACTCTAGTCATTTATGAAGTCTCAGAGGCATGTTGTTTAGGAAGTGGATGCCACTCCTGCTTCTAAAGGCAAAACCCCACCATTTTAGAAATTTGGAAAAGCACAAGAATATGAAATAGTAAGCAACCTTCACTAGATATTAATTGAGTAGAAAACATTTTTTTTCTTTTTTTGGTCAGAAAATCCATTAGCCTCAGCAGACACTTAAAATAATTTTGGAGTAAAACAACATGATATACGGGAGAATATGCATGTGATTAATACCTTTCCCACTGCTGAAAAGTTTGTGGTCTTGCCCTTGAGAAAGCTAAAAGGTCAGAAACCACAGAGATACATGTGTGCCGTCATTTGCACTGCTACTAATTTGTTCCATAATGAGATGTACTATTTCAACTGTGAGACCCTCTTGAGAATTGCTTTTAGCTTTTCCTTTTCTTTTGGCAGACAGCTTTTCTTTCGTGTTATGACTTTGGAGCCAAGAAGTGCAGATAGACTTTTCATTTATTCAGCAAAACTGTATAAATGTATTATTATTTGTTCATTACTCTCCATGACTTCACTGGAAGTTGCATGATGTTAAGGATCAGATAAAGTTCAAATGCATTTACATATCCACCATCTTGCACAAGGTCTAGAAAAATTAATCTCGGCATTTATTTTTTGAATAATAAAAAATAGGGTTTTTTCCTTTTTAAACTGTTATCTTTAGATTTAAAATGATAGTGCATGAAAAACACAAACTTTAAAGGCTAAATCTCTTTTTGGAGGCCTTATGGTCAAGATGAAAAGATAAAATGTATGTACATAAAATTTTAAGGAATAATAATTTGATTTTTTTTAAATTTAGCATCCACTCTAAGCTTATGTCAATAAGTTTTAAAGTGTGATGTTAATTTATAATCTTCTAAGAGAAATTTTATATGCATATGTTAAAAAAATGAAGCTGAGTTTGTCATGTTGTTGATGCCATCAAGTTGAATGTGATTCATAGGAACCTGGTGAACACAGGATCTGAACCCTGCTCTACTCTGTGCCATTATCACCTCTGATATACTTGAGCCCATATTTACAATTACCACAACAATTCATCTTGTTGAAAGTCTTCTTCTTCTAGGCCAACCCTCCACCATGCCAAGCATAATGTGCTTCTCTAAATACTGGCCCCTCCTAAACAGTGTGCCCAAAATATGTGAGACAAAACCCCATCATATTTGCTTCCAAAAGCACCCTGGTCACACTTTCTCCAACACATATCTCTTTGTTCTTTTGGAAGTTTATGGCATGTATATTCAATACTCTTCTCCAATACCACAAGTGAAAGGCAACAATTTTTCTCTTGGTCATTGCCCACCTTGCAGAGGCATAGTTGTGTTGTTGTTACATGCTGCTACGTCACCTGAAACTCATGGCAGCCCTATGTACAACAGCCCTAAAATCTACTCTATCCTGCAACAATCTTATTGTCTCTGACACACCCACCCCCATTACTGAATCATTCCATCTCCTTGTAGGTCTTTTTTCCCTGTGTTGTCCCTCTACCTTCCCAAGCATGATGCCTTTCTCCAATGACTGGTCCTATCTGACAACATGCCCAAAGTATGTCAGATGAAGCTTCAGAATCCTTGCCTCCTAGGAGCAGCCTGGTTTAATCCTCTCTAGGTTGAACCTGTTTGTTTGCTTAGTGTAGTCCGTGGTTTATTCAGTACTCTTCTCCAACACCACAGCTCAAAGGCATCAATTTATTAATAATATCAAAGACTATAACCTTCAGTATAGATTACACTGCAACAAAAAAAATCCTCAAATAGTAAAGGTAAATAAACCAAAACAAAAGCCAAGTGAACAAATAAAAACAAAATGAAACAAAAAATATACTCACAACTACATTAAAAGGCAGAAAAAAATGGGTATTTTCAAGTATTTTCTTTTACTTGGATAAACAACTAATACCCATAAAGCAGTAGTTAAGAAATCAAAAGTCATATTGTCGTGAACAAATCTTTTGCAAAATAATTTTTAAACAGTTACAAAGCAACATATTACTTTGAGGAATAGTCCAAAATTGATCCTTACATGTGATTATGGATTATGTTCTCAATGCCTTTATATGCATTCAAAGTCAGGCAGCGAATAATAAACATTGAAGAAAAATTGGTTCTTTGAATTGTGGTGTTGGTGAAGAATATTGCATATAAGAACACTGCCAAAAGAACAAACCAGCTTTGGAAGATTAATAGAATGTTTCCTGACCTTGGCCTCACATATTCTGGATATATTATAATTCTACTTCCTTAAAAGTTAAGTAGAATGTAGTTAATCATATTTTTGTAAAACTGGTTTATGATTACTCAAGATCTAAACTTATTTGGTAACATTGAGACAGGTATCTTTAAATTTATAACCTTCTAGAATCAGTGACATACCTTTTGACCTCTGAGTTGCTTGAAGCCAAGAAAAAGAAAACATTTCTCACAAAATTTCTGAAATGAAACTCATTGCTTTTGTTATTAGTTGCTTATATGATTCAGGGCTGGCTACTCAGTGATACTGGGTCATGCAAATGTTTGTGCTCTTTATTACCAGATGAAATGTTGGTGGCTTGAACCCATTTTAGGCTATTCTAAAGAAAAACTTGACAATTTAATTCCAAAGTTTACCCACCACCTTTAGAATCTGGTGGATAAGTTTTATTCTGCGTACATAAAACAGAGGTTAGAATAAACAAACTGATAAAATGATAGATTTGGCTACCAATGTACTTAATGTGCTTAATGTACTTCCTTTCTTAATTATCCCATCTGCATAAAGAAAAATAGAAAATTTAGCATTTATAGTATAAAGAAAATTCATATCCTTTGCCCAAGGTTTAAAAATACATTATGCTGTATAAATGAGCATAGATAAAGTAAAGAAATTAAATTACTTACCTTATTAATTGTCTATTATTTCTATATGTTTAAGCAACTGACTTTTACAATGCTCTTTAAAACTAAGCACTAAGTTTGAGTCATAATGGCATTTTCCCTGTTAGCTCCAATGAAATAAATCATAGATACTTTTTAATTTTATGCTAATTACTTATTGCATATTCTTAATGGAAAATAGTGCATTGTTTATGCTCTCTTCCACTTAGAAAAGACCAAATCTATCTTAAGATTCTTAGAAGAACCAATATGACCTCTTAAGAAGAGCAGCAGAGTGATTCTGAATATTTTGAATATTGTCTCTTTTCTTAATTCACTGTATACAAAGGTATACAGTGGACTTGGGAGTGGGATTGTATAACAACTAAATAATCTTTCTTTTGCTTTTCAAAGTGAAGAGCAAACTGGGGCAGGGTAGGTTGGGTAGGGAGAAAAGTACAACAGTGAATGAATGGAAATCCGAAGTCCCTGTAAACTTTCATTAAAATTAATTTTTAAAAAATTTTAAAACCCCAAACCCAAACATATTCCTTTGTAAGTAATCATCATGACTAGCATGAATTTTATTCTGTTTCTACTTGTGGCAGATGACAACTCAAAGGTCTCACTGTAATTAGAGATATCCCATAAACTTACTATGCATTAGATAGTGACTATATTAACTATTAAATTCCATAGTGTTGGTCATGTTGCTTTATTACATTGGACAAAGACATGACCTTATGTGGTTTAAGAAAACATAATTACTTTGAGCACTTTCTAAAGAAGATTAAAGCCTGAAGCCTTCCATGAGGATTATATCTCAATGGAAGAAGAAAAATATTCTGACAATTGGACCAATAGACAGTAATGTGTTAAATGTAGAAAAGATTGAAAATTCCAAGTATTTCATTTTACCTGGATTTACAATCAATGCCCATGGAAGCAGCAGTTACAAATGGTATTAGTCATAGAAATTTAGTCTCTGTGGCATTAAGTGTATCATTCAGTTTCTACTGATTGTGTGTGTGTGTGTGTGTGTTTTGTTTTAATTTTCTTTTGGTTATTGTTATTTAGGCTATATGCCAGCATTAAACCTCTTGCATTAATATAAACTCTGAAACAGAGATGCCAGTAATGCTTAAGAGAATTGTACTAAGGCTTAACAAGGGGAAAAAAGGAAACTATTTCAACAAACAGCCAGACATTTAGTAAATGTCTGTAGTCTTCCCTTAGCAATCTACAGTGTCATAACTAGAGAATTGCTGGTTTTAAATAGAGACTGTTAAGCAAACCTCAAATATGTTGAGTTGAAGCAGTTAACTGCTCAGAATCATTCAATCACAATTTGGACTTTTCATTCCTCGAAGCTAAATAAATAATTTTATATAGAGAGTAATATTCATTCACATAATGCATGTACCCCACCCTCTCACCTACTTTTTGGCATTTGTGAATTAGTGGAGATGCATGTGAATAAATCTGGTTATTTTAACTGAGTTTCCCAATTAAGTGCGCAGCTGAGAGAGTGTAAGATACCAGTAGGGTACAGCTGGTTGCCTCTCTTGTAGTGGACACATTGCAAATGTGCAGCCTTGCTTCCAGCAAGGTTCCAGCATCAGGGGTGTGGATTTGTTTGTATTGCCTGCTCCAGGAAAGCAGGGAACCTCCTCATTAGCACCATGGACAGCTAGCATGCACGTGCCTTTAGCAGAGAGGCAAGCAGACAGTGCTCTCTCCCCAGCCAGGAAGAGAGTGAAATAGCTGCAGGCGGGGGAGGGAGAAGAGGAAAAGGGAAGGACTGATTGATCTGGGTAGGGAGTGCAAGAAATCTGGAAGCAGCCAGAGTAGCAGCTCCACGGAGCTCCCCAGAAACGCTGTCCCTGTTACTCAGTAAGAAGCTGAGACATTTCCCAGGGCTGCTTTCAAGTCTCTCTGCGTGAGAGGCTTCCTTCTGGACCTGGCTCCAGGTGAGTGAATTAAGAAGAGAAGTGGTAATGAGGGTCTCCAACTACAGGTGTGGGATTGATGAGGTTACTCCTCTTCCTGGCGCTGCTGGCTTTGCAGTATTTTCCAAAGTCACGGATAGACTAGATCTTTCTTGAGACTGCACAGGCTGAGAGTGAGCTGATGGGCGGTGGGTGGCTGCCAGCCTCCTGGTGACTGCAGGAGGGATAGGACAGAATTTAGCTGAAATAACTGAATTCCAGGAAATATTAACAAGTGCACGTGAGCATATATGTATTTAAAATATATAAGTTATTATGGGCAATCTTTTTCTTCCTCCAGTAAGCCTATTTTGTCCTTCCTTCTCCTTGAATCCACACTTAGTTTTTCTAGTAAGTTTCTACAGATTTTAAATGTGTGTAACTATTATGGAAACAGAATGGTATAGGGTAATAAATCCTACTTCCAGGGTTAAGTGATGATGTGGTGCTTTCCCCAGGTTGACCAGAAAGTAAGGCTCTGAGCAATCAGGGTTTTTGTTTGTTTGTTTGTTTTACCCTGTACTCTTCACAAGCTAATTGTAGAAAAAAAATAACTTAGCACTAAATTGTGAGGGCAATTTAGCTTAAAAACCATGATATATTAATTTCATCGCTTCATTCTTTGTTCTAAAATTATCAATTCAATTTTCCTAACAGAACAACTGTTCACTCTGAAAATAATACAGGAAAACTGACTAGTATACGTTAAGAATAGAGGACTTTAAGAAAGAAAGGACTTGATGCAGAAATGTTCAAAATTATATTCCAGAAATTTCCCACAAAACTCACACAATGTAATTTCCTCTAGTTGCTTGAATTTTATTTTGAGAGAGAGAGCGAGAGCGAGAGAGAGAGAGAGAGAGAGTGTGTGTGTGTGTGTGTGTGTGTGTGTGTGTGTAAATTGGGGTGTACATGAAAGAGAAAAATTCAAGGTGTATTCTCAGTTTACCTGATTAAAAAGTTGCTTTTTTTACTACTAATAGTAACTTATGAGCTCCATAATTACACATGATTTGTAAATATTTTTATTTTAGTTGGCTTAAATGCCTATTTTAATTTTTAAATTAAATTTATTGAGTGGTTCTTACTGGATACTTGTCAGTAGAACTAGCAAAAATTCTACTAATCATAGTTACATGCATTTTAGTGGTGATGAAGTATACAGATGATAAGTATGTGAATATTAGAACGCTAATTTGAGGTTGTAATTTAACTATTTTTCAAATATTTTCTGGATTCTGAAAAAAGAATCTTGTGTCATTTTATAATTAATAGCCCTTACAGGTTTTCATACTTCAGATATATGCATCTATGGTTTCTGTGATAGAAGTGTACCTTTTATTTTCTCTTCTTACCACCATCAGTTTATATTTAGTAGATATTTCCTAAGCATCAGTTGTAAAGCAGGCTTTCTACCTATATTCTACCTCTTTAATCCCTTATAGAAACTTTGAGAAGAATGTTAGCGCCACTTTTCAGATGAACAGACTGGTACAGAGAAGAATTATCTTTTCTTAATTTGTTTAAGTTATAAGCCAGGACTTAAACATGAATCTCTAACATTACGTTCAATTCTTTTAAAATAAAACACACACTTGTTTTTTCTTGATAACATTGCAAAGATAATACATGAGCACATTGTATATAATAGTGATTTAAAATTTATTTTTCATTTTTGTGGTTATTAAAATTAATTTTACCCTTTCATATAAAAAATCTCTTTAATATAATTATGCACAGATATTTGCTACACTTGGGTGTCTCTTACCACTAAGACTCCTAAACTCCTAGCAGCTGACCTTTAGTACTCCTTAATAAGTGAATTGAAAGACAGACTCAGTATTTACTAAGAATATTCTCAGGAATAATTTATATGCTTTATAATCAGGATATGAGGCAGCTTGCATTTAGTTGCATTTTTAAGTGGCTTAAGTTGAATCTGAAGCAGGGACACAACTTAATTTCAGAGTAAACTTTTGGACTTCACACTGAGCCACTTTCTTACCATGGTGTGCAATAGAGCAGGTGATACATGACTGCTAGAGGATTAAAGAGAAGAAATAACTTTTTTTTAAAAAAAGACATGCCAGTAGCTATAAAAATTTGTCCAAGGAATATGTATCTAATGATCATGAGTATTATCTGAGACTCATGATATAACCTAAGTTCTTTGTAAAGCGACATGTCAATTCTATTTTTTAATTTTGGTTTTCTTTCTTGAATGATATGAATCTATTGTACTAAAACAAAAAACAAAACCCACTGCCATCAAGTCAGTTCTGGCACATAATGACCCTCCATTTGGGTTTTCAAGGCTATGCATTTTTATGGGCGGAGTTTGTCTTTCTTCTGGAAGTTGATGTTGGATTCAAAACCATCAAAGCTTCATTATTAGCCCAAGTTTTGCAGTACACCACAAGGGTTCCCTTTAAATGCAGTGAAAATCTGTGATTTTAAAAGTTAAATGCGTTTAGACAGGTTTGTTTGTAAACTCTGTAGTAGTATGGGGATATAAGTAGAATATTATAAAGATAAATACCAGTTATCAAAATCCTGGTTTCGTATCGTATCTACTGTTCAGTAGGAAAATAATCAACACATTCAGTGTTACATCGTGGGTTTTCAGAGGCTGTAAACTCTCCAGGAGGAAAGTGTTCATCTTTCTTCCATGGTGGAGCTAATGGATTTCAACTGCTCATCTTTGTAATTCAACTGCTCATCAGTGTAATTCTCTATTCACTAGGCAACTGGAGCTTACGTGGCTTTAGTTAAGTTGAAAACAATCTTTTACTCTTTGAACATTTATTTTTCTTTGGTGACTTAATGATAGGAAGTTACACTGTCAACAAAAATGTATGCAGTTCGAATCTACCAACTTCGTCATGGGAGAAAGACAGTCAGTTTCCTCCCATGTGATCTGCTATTTCTGAAAACCTGTTGTTTCTAAGTCTATGGCACATAAAACCGAAAATTCAGAAATGAAGTCGTATTCAGTTGCTAACTTCAGTAGTCCCAGAGTGATGGAAATGGTTAAACTCTTAACAACTAGATAAAAGCTGGTAGTTCAAATCCACCCAGAGTAAAAATAGTCTACGTAGAAACAAAATTGTTATATTCATTTGTTTGTGCGTGTTTTTTTTTTTATTTCTACCTCATATCCAAATTCAGCCTTACACAAAGTATTCCCGTCTATGGTTTTGATATTGTATGACCATGACAGAAAAACAGAAAAATAAGTTGTTGTTGTTGTTATTATGTGCTTTGTCCTGTGCCAATTGCACTGCCTCCAATACACTCATCCCGATTACCCCAGTCACTGAATCAATCCACCTCATAGAGGGTCTTCCCCTTCTGCATTGTCCCTCCACCTTTCCAAGCATGATGTCCCTTTCCAAGTTATTTAAAAAATAATCTTTGTTCCAGTTAACCAACTAAAAACAAACATTCTAGTCTCCAAGGGAAGGTTTGATAAAAAAGGGGAAATATTTTCACCATCGACCATTACTTCTTTTTACTTTTCATAGTTTTGTAACTATCATTCTGCCAATAATAATATTTTACTATGTAAATGGTTTTCTACTTGTCATAACATTATCTAAATCTTGGCTTCACCAAACTAACTTAAGTATTATTGATAATTAAAAAGATAAAAAATGAAATTGTTTCATTTTTTAATTTTTCTTCCAAAGTCTTAAAATTCACAGCGTGGAATCTTTTGGTTGAAGATAGAATCACAAGCACACTCTTTGATGACGTCTTGAAAAGCAGTGTTGAAACTTTTTAGATATTGTCCTCCAGTAGACTTGAATTTCAATTTCAACTTGTTTTCTAAATGAGAAATTCTCAAATGGAGATAAGGGTTTCATCAGCTAATACACACTCACTCATTTATTGCTATTAAGTCAGCACTGACTCAAGCTGACCTTTCATTGTGTTTCTAGGCTGTGAATCACAGCAAGGAGCCATTTTTTGTTTCAAAACTTTCTGAGAATTGTGATCTTTGGGTTAACAGCACAACTCTCTTTGGATATATCCACCAGAGACCCCTTCAGATAAGTCTTAAATAAATATATTCTTTATATTGTCACTTAGCTCAAGGTCAACAGAATGGTGCTATGAGAAAGATGAAAGAACGTTTTCATCTCAAAATCATGCTTGTTCACCTACTCACATAAATGAAATAATGATGATTGTCATAATTCAGATAGAAAGGTAAATAAGTAACATATAGCAGTGGCATTTGATTGTATTCCCTTATATTTTTCTTAAAGGAGCCCTGGTGGCCTTAGTGGTAAGGAATTGTACTGCTAATGCAAAAAATACTTCGTTCAAATCCACCAGCTGCTTCGAAGGAGGAAGAGGGACAATTTACACTTATGTGATACTTCTGACAACCTGCTTTACTGTCAGGTTCTGACTCAACAGTACACAACAAAAACAATATATCTTTCTTTTTAAAACATATTTTATTGGTTTGCATAAAATCATCCATATATGTACATTGTGTTTTATACAATTAGTAATGCTCAGGACAGAGGAGAGTTTAGGGCTGTTGTACATAGGGTTGCTATGAGTTGCAAGTGACTCGACAGCGCAAAACAACAACAATATATATTTCATAATGAATTGCTATTGCTGATCTTTGCCTATTATCAGCCTGTCTTCTCAAGTCCCTGCTGAATCTTTCCTTTCTTCACCCTTCCATCTGACCAGTAACCTCTACTATCTTACTGATTTCTCCCCACCCCTCCTTATCTGCTTCCTTATTGCTCTCTCCTCTTCCCCTTTTGGATATTTATACACATCTTGCTCAGTTATCCTTCTGTTTTAACAGTAATGGGTCTTATGTTGTATTTATCCCTATAAGACTGGATCATTCAGCATAACACTCTCTAGACTCTCATGTTATATAGTATTTTATGAAATTGTTGCTTCTTAATGCTGTACAGTATTCCTTTGTTTAATGTACTACTATTTCTCTATTCATTTGTTTGTCAATGGGCATTTGGACTACTTCATTTTCTTGCTATTTTGAATCATGCTCCTGGGAACGTAGGTGTCCATATATCCATACCTGTATAAATCTAATTTCCTTGGAGTATATTCCTTGAAGTACACTAGCTGGGTCTTACGGAATTTCTATGTTCAGTTACTGAGGAAATTTCATACTCCCTTCCAGAGTGGTTGTACTATTTTGCAATCCCACCCAGAGTGCATGAGAGTACTAATCTATTTACATTATTTCCAACATTAATTGTCTGCTATTAAACTTTGCCACTGCTACTGGGATCAGCTGGTGTGTCATTGATGTTTTGATTTACATATCTCTGAGTGCTAATGATTTTAAACATTTCTTCATGTATCTGTTGGCCAGCTGAATGTCTTCTTTGTGAAGAGTGTTTTCTTGTCTTCTGTCCCTTATGTAATTGGTTTATTACTCTCTTTCTTGTGGAAGGCCTTATAATATTCTATAAACTTACTTAATGAAACCCTTGTCTGAAATTATCCAGTGCAGTCCTTTGTTTACATCATATTCAGTTCACTTATATTGTGGGGGGTTCCCCCACCCCCTTACAATCATCCCACCAAGAACTACTTTAGTGAAAGAATGGAAGCCAGCTACTTCTTGGCTCATGCCCTACTTGTTGTGTTGTTGTTATGTGCCCTTGAGTCCCTTGCGACTCATACTGACCCTTGTACAACAGCCCTAAACTCTGCTCTGTCCTGTGCCAATCTCACTATCTCTGACACTCCCATCCTCATTATCACAGTCACTGAATCAATCCACCTCATAGAGGGCCTTCCCCTCCTGTGCTGTCCCTCCACCCTCCCAAGGATGATGTCCTTCTCCAAGGACCGGTCTCTTCTCACAACATGTCCAAATTATGTTAGACAGAGCCTCAGAATCCTTGCCTCCAAGGAGCCACCAGCCCAAAGGCATCATTTCTCCTTCT
>NW_006399831.1:7711759-7714157 GCF_000299155.1 Elephantulus edwardii | reverse complement strand
CTCATCCCTATCATTCTCTAAGGAAACAAGTGCGTCATTTTGTTGAAGGATCCTCTCTTCAACTTGAAAACCTTGAGTTTCTGTATCCATATGCAAAATCTAGTCCAGAGCAAGCCCTCAGATTGCAATCAATGCTAGTTCACAGCACGAATCATCATCTTCTCTTCATCTGGTGGGTTCTGGTCAGCTCATCCCCAGCCATCTGTGAGTAGGTTTAAGTGAGGATCAGCTGTGAGCTCAGGAGTTCACACTTTTCTCTTGGTCTCTTCACTTAGCCCCACTCTCCACATGGGCCCAGGTCAATTCAGCAGGCCAGGGTCCTCGGGACTCTGCTCCTCAAGCCACCATCCCTTCTCTAAGCCACCATGCTTCTGTACATCATTCTTAGAAGATCCCATCCATTCGTTTTATCCTTTCCTGATTTTGCATTTCTGGCTATAGTTGCAAGTCTATATGTCATAGACTGGGGCTTCTAAGTTACTTGTGATCTTTATGACTTTGAGTTTTACCCCGAAATCAACCTTGAGTTGAAATTTTATTTAGTGTGAAATGTAGGTATTTTTTCAGTTTTCTGCCAGTTTAGCCAACATTATTTATTGATGAGATTTTCATTTCCACATTTATAGGGTTGGTTTGGTTTTCTTGTCAAATATCACTTGATCGTAGGTAGATGATTTGACTTCTGCTTTCTCAATTCTGTACCATTGGTCTATTCAGCTGTCATTGTAACAATACCGGGCTATTTTCGTTACTATAGCTATGCAGTAGGATTTGAGACTAGGAAGTGCTATGCCTCCCACACTTTTTTTCTTATTTTTTAGAAAAATTTTGCTTATTTAGTGGTCTCCTTCCTTTCCAAAGAAACCTGTCAATTGCCTTTTCTAGATCTTTGAAGAATGAGTTTGTTATCTCTGCTGTGATTGTACAGAACATGTAGATAAATTTTGGTAGGATTACTATTTTCACAATGTTCCTATCCATGTTGTTGATGATTGCCTTTGAGTAGAGCATGACTCATAGCTACACTATGAACAAAAGGCCTCGAGCCTTTCTATAACTACCAATATTTATCAAAGGTCATAGTTTCCGGAGCATGTTGTTTAGGAAGTGGATGTTACTCCTGCTACAATGATTATTTTTCATTTATTTATCCATCTTTTTAGATAACCTTGTGTTTTACAGAACATGTTGTCTTTCAGGGGCAAGTCCCTGCTGATAGCATGACCAAAGTATGTTTTCTTTCTATTGAGTTTTAATCCAAATTGAATGGTATAATTTCTGCTATAGACCATTAAATGTTTCAAGATTTTTTCTTTTCAGCAAGCTAGGTTGTATCATGTGACTATAACCGAACTGTTAATGAGTTTTCCTTTAATCCTGATGCTGTAATATGCACATACTTCAGCTTCTTGGATTATTTGCTCAACATACAGATTGAAAAACATGTATGATTCAAGTATATAATGCTAATGCATACTTTTTTATATAAGGCGGTCTTCTCTTGTTCTTTGAAAAAAACTGTCTCTTGGTCTAGGTACAGATTTTGCATGAGCAGATATTTCTTCTGAAATTTCCTTTACTAGCAATATTATCTATAATTTATTATGATTCACACAGCAGATTATCTCTGCTGTCAATAAAACCCAAGTGTACATCTATCAGTGAAATCATATCCTTGTTAATGATACCCTCATTCTTTGTCTTCTTCTGAATCCAACTTGAATTTCTGGGATGTGTCTGTGCATGTATTGATGAAAAAAAACATAATTAGCTTTATAAAAATGCACTTGCTTGCAGTAGTAATGGTATTGTTTCATGATTATATTCTCTTGCATCATCTTTATTTGGAATGGACAAAATAAATCACTGTCCAGTCAGTCACCTAGGTGTTCTTAATTTAGTGTTCTTGAAGTAGACAATAGATGCTTACTGCATTGTATCCTTGTATTGCAACATCTCAATTTGTACTCCAAAATTTTTTTGATCCTTTTGGCTTTGAGCCTTGTGTTTTTGATCATATCCTACCCCCTGAAATGATAGAATGCCATCTATTTGGTTTTCCTTTTTATATTATTTTATTATTCTTTTTTTAAATTTTAATGAAAGTTCACAGAGACTTAAGGTTTCCAGTCATTCATTGTTGCACTTTTCTCCCTGTCCACTCCTCCCCACAATTCACTCTTCTCATTGAAAAATAGAAGAAAAAGTCTTGCATTATTATGCAATTGTTCCCCCCAAGTCCACTCCACTGTGCAGCCTTCATTCTGGACTTCTGTCATGATAATAATACCTAATCATATATCCCTTCTAAACAGTTTTTTTCCTCATCTGTTTCAATGCAGTATACATCTTTCCTCCCCTCCTTCTCTGTCTTCCTTCAACCCTAATATCAGTCTCA